>NC_058415.1:27685618-28045847 GCF_002201575.2 Neomonachus schauinslandi
GTGTTTTCTGTCCCTAAACTTCGTGCTTACTATTACATCTCACAGAGACTATGAAAATTCTATAAAAATGCATCAAAACAATTAAAGGGGAGAAAGGAAAATGTTAGGAAGCACATGCAGCCTGTGATATCTGCACACCAGAGGATGAAATAAAGTTTTAGGATTCATTATGTCCCCATCATTCAATTTTCTGCCTTAAAACTTAGTGATCTCTCCTAAACTGTTACTATTTGGGATCCAATTCTTGGAGAGAGCTAACATATCTCTAAAGAGAAGATTTCAGGAGCTTTGATTTGGTAACACAAGTACACTTGTATTGATGTGAACGCAGCATTTTAGCAAGGAGATGTCTCTACTTAGGGGACCAGCCCTGATTATTAGAGTGTTAGGACACGACCAGAAAACCATGTCAGGTGCTAAAAAACTGCACAGTCCAGCAGATAAGAGCCTTGGCATATGTCTGACTTGGCTAGAGCTCAGATACCTAATAATACAATGTGTCCAAAGTAGTCATCCCAAAAGATTAGCCTGCAAGGGGTGCTTGGAGGACTTTCTATAAAGGGTCTGGGCTTTGAGCTTCACCAGTTACCTCACTCTTAACCCAAAGAGAACACTAACAGTCAACCCCTCCCTTGGATCATTCTTTGTCTACTATCAAAGTAGCCTTCAAACTGCACTCATGTCTGCCCGCTCCCAGACCGTGCAAACCCTAGTGCTTCTCAACTAATGTTGAACAGAAGCAAAATCAAAACATGAAAACCTGTCCACCCCTGAATAATTTGGCATCAAATTCCTGTATCAGCCTAAGAAATTTAGGATTAGTTATAGGTTGCCAAATGAAAGACCAACAACGTAACATAGACATACTATTGATTAGAAATGGCGAAAGCCACCCCTCCCACCCCACCCCTGAACCATAGATAGGTAAATAGCCTCTTTCATTTTTTCGAGTCATAACAAATATATTAAAAAGCATATGCCTTACAGCTTATGGTGTACTCAGATCAGCATTTGCGATGAGTAGCATAGATTATCAGAGTACCTCAAAAAAATCATATATTATTTCCCTCTTTGAATTTTCTCCATTACCTGCCTTCCTATAGGAAAAATATTCTTGAGTTAATATGGTGATAGAAAAATAGCACGAGAGATAAAGCTTCTTAAGAGAAAACTGAATGGACGTGACAATGACACATCTACTTTAAACATACTTTGAAACAAGACAGGTTAAAGAATAATAACAAAAGCGCTATCAATGATATTTAACAAGTTTCAACCTGTTCAGTGCTTTTTCAGTTCTGGATTATTTTCAAGCCATTCTCGCGAGATGAATCAAAGATAGTGTTCTACAAGTGAACAGTTGTCATCTCATTCTGTGCTTAGTGTATGACCTAAGAAGGTTTCTCATAAAGGGACTATTCTCCATATAGACGTCTGAGCAGAGAGTATGTGCTATTGTTCTTCACTTCCCACCCCTTCCTGCAAGCTGTTCTCAGCATTTCTCTCTTGTGGTTCAACACCTGGGCTCCCCTCCCAGGGGCTCGCCTCTGACTGGTTTCTGCTTCTGCTAATAGGGGTACTGTCAGCTGTCAGTAGCATGGCGGGTGGGAGAAGGGGGTGGTTAGAGTAGGTCTTCCCTGTTTCCTCCCTGTCTGATGCCACATCTCTGGCAATATCTGCATCTCTCCATGACTACCGTCCCAGCTAGAGTAGCCATCTCCTCCGGGCTTCCAGCTCTCGGGGGGCTCCAAAGACACTGTTCCTTCCCATGCTCCAGCAGTCCTGAGAGAGGTGGTAATGGCTTCCGGCTGTTGCACATCTTTAGGTGTCTGGACAACTCTTGCTTGTGCCTGGTCTTTCTTCTCTACAAGAAGTGCCTTCATTAAGTCTCTTTACTTGGACCATCCAGATAAATTTTTATTTCCTCCTGGGACCAAGGCTCATGTGATATTCTAATTGCTCTACCTGCAGAGCAAGTTGGGGTTGTCAGCAGGACTGAGGACATTGTAGAAATGTCCCTAACATTTCCTCTCACATAGTAGCCCTTTGGGTGAGCTTAGTCTTATAACTTTTATTCTATGCTCTCAGTCATTTGGCAAAAAAGGGACTTTGGAAGACTTCGAATCCAATTCTCCCTTTTGTAGTTCAGGAAATATCATTAACAGTTCCCCAATTAATAATGTTAATGGTAAGCACACTATTAAGTACTTGTTAAATAACTGATGCTATTGGGTGCCTGGGTGGCTCAGTTGGTTGAGCGACTGCCTTCGGCTCGGGTCATGATCCCGGGGTCCTGGGATTGAGTCCCACATCGGGCTCCCTGCTCGGCGGGGAGCCTGCTTCTCCCTCTGACCCTATCCCCTCTCATGCTGTTTCTCTCTCTCTCTCTCAAATAAATAAATAAATAAATAAATAAATAATAAAAATAACTGATGCTATTCTAGGAACTTTACAGTGTTTCATATTGTCCTCTTAGCCTATGACCAAGAGATTTTAGTCTTTATTTTATTAGCCAAGAGTGGTAGAGTAAAACACTCAGGATCACGAATCTCAGGCCACTGGTTAAGAGATGCTCTCAGCCCCCTGGGCCATTGTGATCTCCCTGAATCTGCTGTCACCTGACCTAGCACACAAGGAATCCACACACAGGCAGCTGTAGTAAGAGACCACATGACACACTGAGTAGTTATAAGCTACCTTGCTGCCTTGGTAAATAGTAGGTACCTGAGAACAAGATGACATCTAACTAGCATTCTGGGCAATTTGGCTTCAACCTGACCCAGAAGAAGCAGAAGTGACACTGAGTTCGTAAATGTTTCTCCTTGGCCTCCTTGAACCCCAATGTTAGAATGACAGAGAGAATTCTGCCAGTTTAAGATTTCTACCATCCCACGCTACAATATTTGATTTTGGTCTGTGTGCAGGGCAGGCTGAGGAGCTATGTCTTCATAACCACCCCTGTGATTCTGAGGCGAATGATCTAGACTCATACACTAAGAACTGGAGTGTGACTGCCAGCTGCACGATGGCACAGAAAACATCTGCCTCTGTCACTCTCATGGCCTAATGCATAACGAGCGCCCCACGCATGGTTTCAAATGAATAAAGAATATGCAAAAACTAAGCAATATCTGAGCTCCCTTTTCTACGAGGCCTTAATCACATGTACTGAAAGAACGTGCTCATTCTATGTGGAAGTGCTCTTTCTTTTTTTTTTTTAAGATTTTATTTATTTATTTGACAGAGAGAGAGAGAGCACAAGCGGGTGAAACAGTAGTGGGAAAGGGAGAAGCAGACTCCCCACGGAGCAGGGAGCCCAATGTGGGGCTCGATCCCGGGACCCTGGGATCATGACCTGAGCCGAAGGCAGACGCTTAACCGACTGAGCCACCCAGGCGCCCCTGGAAGTGTTCTTGATTGTCAAAAGCACCCCATATGTTCTGCCCTAGAGCACGAGGGCTGGTCTGTGGTCCATCCACGGAGCACATGGCCAATTTTGAGTGGCACAAGTGGGTATTTGGCAAAACATCATTTTTTTTCATAATAGTAAATCTCTTAGCACAAGGCTTTTAAGCCAAAAATACTTACTTCATAACTTTGTCCTCCATCCATTTATTCACCAATATTTATTGAGTATATTTATCAATGTAGTAATTGCTATGGACCAGACACTCCATTAGGTATGAGGTGAACAAAATCAAACAAAGCCCCTGTGCCTGTGGAGCTTACAGACCAGAGGTAGAGACAGACATCGGGCACATGCTCACACAGATCCATGCGACGTTACAATTGTGACCTGCAAAGCAAGATCATAGTGTCAGGAGCGGGTGGGGGTAGGGAGGTCCGACCTGGAGAGCAGAATGCCAGGGAAGTTTCCCTGAGGTAGAGACTCAGAAGTTGCCAAAGGCATAAAGGGTGGGAAGGAAGTTAAGAAGGAAAAGTGGAAGAACATTGCAGGCAGGAGGTCCAGAGAAAGCCAGGTGAAGCCAAGGATGTTTGAGGATGTCAGGGAAAAGGAGCCTAGGTGGTGAGCTAATCTTGAATCATTAAACACGTTACTCAGAAAATACTCAAGGGCTTCGATCAGAATTAATTGTGATTATGAAGGGCAATAAATATACAAAGTGGTTTGAGTAAAGGACACTGTGCACAGAAAGCTGCTACAGTTGGAGTGGGGTTTGTTTGTCTGTCCCTGTCACCCTCTCAAAGACCTTCATTGGTGTCACAAGACAGAAGTGATCATTCCTTTCAGAACCTAACTGGATAAAATATTTAATGCTCCTTTCTTTACAGCACTATGTAATTATCTTGCTGAACTGACAAAATTGCTTTACTTATTCCAAATAATTTCATTAATGACAAATAGGTATGACAAATAGGGATAAGAAAAAATTCTAAGTACTTTGGTAATCTCTGCATTGTTAAAAGACACCAGAAAAGCAAGGAACAAACTCATATACAAAAAAAGGAGTGTTCTCCATAGAGGCTATCCTAATAAATTAAACCTTCACTTTAATCTCTTCAATGGTCTTAAAATTTCCTGTTTCAAACAGCTACATTACTTGATTAAAACAATGTTAAAATTATATTTTGTCTCTGCTTTAATATTAAAATTAATCTAGATTCTTATTTTATAAGATTGAAGCATTGAACTCTGCCATGTTTTGTCGCTGCTGCTCTGGATTTGTATTGGGATGTTTCCTTCCGTGGTTGCCAGCCCCACTCACAAAAACTGGATGCTGCTCATTACTGTGGGTCAGTGACTTTCCTTAGGTCTTGTATTCTTGTTCTGTAACTCTAATTACAAACTGAAAAGATCTGCCTTAAAAAAAAAAAAGGAGTGTTCTTATTTTAATTTAAAAACTGCCAATTTCACACACATTGATAGAACTATAAACAAGTTTACAACTCTATTATACTGGGCACACAGGATAATTGTATAATTCTATAATAATATATATATATTGTTTATGCACTAACATACTTTGTTTTGAATGAAGAACAAAATAATATAGGCATCGATTAGCTTACACTATTTTAGAAAATTAACAATATTTTTGATATTCAGAAATTTCCATTTAGAATATAAAATTTTTAAAAAAATACAGAAGCATTGGGGTGCCTGGGTGGCTCAGTCATTAAGCGTCTGCCTTCGGCTCAGGTCATGGTCTCAGGGTCCTGGGATCGAGCCCCGCATCGGGCTCCCTGCTCAGTGGGGAGCCTGCTTCTCCCTCTCCCACTCCCCTGCTTGTGTTCCCTCTCTCACTGTGTCTCTCTCTGTCAAAAATAAATAAAATCTTTAAAAAAAAAATACAGAAGCATTCCTGTAAACATTTCAGGGTGAAATACTTCAAAAAGAGGCATATTCCACAAGCCCTACTTTCTGAAGAATCTGTCATCATTGAAAGTATTCGAAGCACTACATGGACTATGATCATTTTAGCAGGGCTTTTCCTAGTTTTTGCTGAAGCAAATGTCTTTGGCTAAATCTCAGATGCAATGAGCAACTCTCAAACCTTAAAGTTTGTGACACATGGCATAGTAGAGTAAAAGGACCCTTTTAATTGCCTTTCCAGTTTGCAAATTATTTTTAAATGCATTGCTTTTTGAAACTGGATACTATAAGGTCTGCTTTTTCTTTCAGGGCCCGTGATTTTGAACTGCTCGTTTCATTTCCATCAGGAGTATGTCATGCTCTACATTTCAAGCTGTATTATAGAGCCCATTTCATCATGCACACTTAGCAAGGTGTAAAGAAGGGTCTAGAATGAGAAGGGGATCGCATTTCTCCCAGTCATTCGGGCTATAAACTGCAGACAGTTAAAAGTCTGCATGCTCCCAGCTACAGTTTGAGTTACTCATTATTTTCATTTCTCAAAGAAACCTACTGCTTGAAAAAAGGCTCGAGACTAATTGCAACTTTTCTTTTTTGATAGAAACAAGTTGATTGTGGATCTGATTTAACAGATGAGTCTTTTGCTGAGATCCGGGACTCACAGGAAAGGCACGGTTTGGATGCAAGAGTCCCCTCTCACGGTGAGCTTAGCCTTCGGGTTCCAGCCTGCTGACAGCTCCACAGAGGGAGGTCATCCAACCTGTAGGAACCCCAGGCCTCACTCCTCCTCAGCCTGTCTTAATTCTGATTGTTCTTGTCTGTTACCTAACACTCAGAGACACAGAATGGTACTGTATGAATTTATTAAGGCTGCCATGAAGAAGTATCACAAATTGAGTAACTGAAACAACAGAAATGTAGTGTCTCACAGTTCTGGAGGGTGACATCTGAGATAGGAGTGTCAGCAGGGTTCTGGGAGTGATGAGAAGACTCTGCCCCATGCCTCTCTCCTTGGTTCTGCTGGTTAGCCAGCAATCTTTGGCATTCCTTGGTTTGTAAAGCATCACGCCATCTCTGCCTTCATTTTCCTGGCATTCCCCTTGTGTGCTGTGTCTGTGTCCAAATTTCCCCTTTTTATAAGAATATCAGCCATATTAAATTAGAGGCCCACCCTACTCCAGCATGACCTCATCTTTACCTAATTATTTCTCTAACTATCCTATTCCCAAATAAGGGCTAAGACTTCAACATGCGAATTTTCAGGGGACACAGTCAATTCCTAACAGGTACCCTATATATTCTAAGGGAACATAAATTGCAGGTAAATATATAATAAATGTTCTGGAATAATAATACTAAGCAATTGAGCATGGTTACCTCTGCGAATGACAGTGAGTAGACCAGGGTGGGAGTGGAAGTCAAAGGAAATTTAGATTCACCTGTCATATCTTCATTTTTTACAAGGAAAGGTAGATTGCCTGAGCAAGTAAAAATTAATATAAATAAATTAAGATTCTGTAGTGACCCCCAGTAGAAGTAGACACCTATCAACTGCCATGGTATGCTCTGGAAACTTGTGGAGGAGTTTCTTGGCTGTTGCAAGGATGTGGGGCACTTCTGGCAGTGAGTGGGAGCAGACTGGGGATGCCAATTGTCCTGCAATGCTGGGGTCATGAAGAATTGTCCTGTGTCCTGCATCATTTTCAAATGTCCTTCTAAACATTTACATATAAAAACAAAAGAACTTTTTGGCATCATTTTAATATACACTGAATTTTCCAAGAATGCAACCTTGACATCTGTGGGGGGAGATTGTACTTTGGTTCAGAAATTTGCCATGAGTCTTTACCTTACTGGAAAACCAAGTCCCCAACAGCAGCATCATTCTCAGTATCTGAACCACCTCTAGAACATGCGTAGAGTGGGCTGCACTGACAGCTGTCACATTCCTGATGATTCCTCACATGGGTGCAGTCACTGACCATTTAATTCTGTCTTCTGGTGTGGGCATGCCAAGCCTTCATGTACTGAAGCATGTATTAAGCTAGTACAAATTTCTTTAATTGTATTTTCCCTTTACATTAACGTTTGAGTTTTATGTGAATTTTTAAAATATGTGTTCAGGTAGATTACATTATTTATGAATTTCATTTTGGGGTGCTAAAGGGGATGTTACAAAATATTTCTTATGAAAAGGGAGCATTTGTTCTCATAGTACTGTGCATTGCCAGGCATCTTTGATAGTCCAGGGAGAAATGCAGAATATCTAAACTAAAGCTTTGGAAATGGAGGAGAGGCAAAGCATTCAGGGGATATTTCAAAAACAAAAGTCAAAATGATGGTACTTGTATACCATATTTTAGATTAAGAAAGAAGGGGTTGTCAAAAATGCCTCAGATTTTTAACTTGGGCTACTAGATGGGTGATTGAAAAGTGTAAATACAAAGAGGATGGTGGTAGATTCAACATGGGACATTGCACAGAGGTCCACAGATATTAAATGGCCCACGTATGGGTTCAGTGACTAAGGGATGCCTGTACAACCAGGATTGTTGGAACCTGGGAAATGGAAAACATATGGAATAAAGGGGGGGGGGAAACCCATAGCAAACTGATGACACACCCCCAAAGGACATGCACAACTGAGGAAAGCCATGAAGTAGACTTTTCATTTTCAACCTTACCTTCCCACCGAACTTGAAGCGTCTCAAGATAAAAAGCAACAAACACAACCAAATAACGACAGAACACAAACGCTGTGACTTAGATCACTTTGGTATTCCTCACATTGCCTAGCATAGTACTCACTACCCTTTAAAGGTCTTTCCATAGCCTCTTCCCTTTCTGGGACATTCAGAAAGGGGATGGAACATTTCTACTGTGATTGGGCTCCCCACAGATGTCACAGATGCCATCCTAATCTGTGGGAAACTTTCTCCCCAGGCTCACTGAATGTCTCAAGGCTTGGAGTTCTCTGACAAGTGCAGAGGAGACCCTCTTTACTTGACCATGGTCATGGCTCTGCTAAGGGGTGGATATTACACTCAGAAAATCCATTCTCCATGCAGAGAGTGACCTGTCTCTTGTGAGACAGGCCATCTTCCCACCCCCCAATATTGGACAAAATCATACTAAATTTAACAACAGAAGAAGTGCCATTCCCAAATGCCACATCCAGCCCAAATCCAGGGATCATCCTCCAAAGTTCCACACCCAGGGGCACTCCCTCTCCTGGCAGTGACATCGCAACCTCAGGGGCACTCCCTCTGGCTCCAACCCATGTTCCACTTGCCTGCCAGGACACATGACATGGGACAGGAGATCTGTCACCAAGGGCACATACCTGTGGTCACATAAACACATAAACACTTTCACTAGCAGCCACGATCTCAGGCTCTGGCCAGGAGAGGCCGGCGACAACCAGACAGGAGAGGCTCAGCTGAATGCTGACTATTTCTCGCCATCCACCGTTCCTCCTGGCAGGAAATGGGTTCCAGATGTGTCCTCACCTGAGCCTGTAATGGAGTCTGACTGTCATAAATGGGCCTGCTAGCCTGGGTCTCCAGCCTTTATCAATCTCCCTGGACTGTACTGAGCAAAGGGGGAGGAGGGAAGGGGAAATGTAGGAATAGTCTGTGTTGCTGACTACAATTTCAGCAGAAAGATGACAATGTGTTTTGAGTTTCCAGGTCCTGTTTTTGTTTTTTTCTTTTGGAGATAACGTGCGTGTGTGTGTGTGTGCGCGCGTGGGCGCATCTGCGCGCACCCACGTGCTTAAGGGGGGGAAGAACAAAGGAAATGGGGGAAGGGAAGGGGGGATCCTGTTTCAGTTACAAAAAGGTTTTGTGCTTTTTAGACAAACTAAAATAACATTGCAATCCTATGTCAACCCAGGAAATTCAATAAACATAAAGATCAATACCCTCATTTCATCTTTGCTGTAAGTAGATATTTCAGAATTGAGGAACAAGGCACCTAACTCAAGATTGTTATTTATTAATAAGTATCCAATATCCAATTTCATTCTAAATTTCCACATTTCATAGAGATGTGTATCCTTAGAATCTCTGTACATTGATAGCTTAATTTCTTCTTTGTTCAAAGGGATAATGGTTTAAAAATCTCACTTGAAAATAGAATTCAGGCAGAACAAAAAACAATAAATAACTTCTGGACTTCTTCATAAATAGACAGTTATAGCTGGGTACCCTACCTAAACAGCTCAGAATTGATCATTCTCCAGGATTATCATGAGATAATCATGTGGCTCTAGATCAGTCCTGATGAGCAGCAGCTGAAGAACACCTAGGTCCTGAGAGAGGCTACATTGGTGATTTGTTTGGGGCCACTGTGTACCTGGTGAATTTAAGAGTCACTGCCAAGGTCACTGAGTGACCTTGGGTGAGATACTTAACCCCTCTGATTCTCAGTTTCTTCCTTTGTAAAGTGGTAGATTGGACTACAGTCCATGGAAGCTCAGAGTTTCAGAGTTTAATTTTTAAAAGCCTCATTTTTTAAAGCAAGATTAAAATTTATCACACAATTTATAGGGTTTGGCCCTCACCATAGTTTATAATCCTAAAGAGTGATGCTTTTTATAGAATCAGACTCTATTCTATGCGTACCAGGCTTGTAATACCTAGCCAAATACCTGACATAATCAAAAGAAAAAGAGCTTTTGTTCTGGAAGAGTAAGATACATCTAAAGAAACAGACAGTAAGAACTATTCCAGATGGTCCCATCCACATTCTACAGGTCAGTGGTGTCTACTAAGAATGCCTCACGATTTTGACTAAAAGGGGCATCAGTGTTCCCTGTGTCAAAGAAAAGAGACTTGCTCATGGCTCTCAGTTGTTGATTTCACTCTAGACATAAAGTTTCTTCCTTAAGGTTGAAGTTAATTTTAAATTTGCTTTGCACATTGGTCAACCAGTAGTTGTTACCCTAAAGTAGTTATCCTAAAGTAGTTACCCTAAAAACAGTACCTCCGTTGCCAGTTCTTTTACTGCATGTGATGCTTTCTGTGAATTTAGTGTGTATCCACTCAACTTTTTCTGTTTACATATGAAACTGTATGAATAAGTATTTTTGTTTCAATTCTATATTTATATAAATAGAATAATTCTTTACTTTTGTGGACATTTTTAATTGGCCAAAGTCTTAAGATAGTTCCATAAGTCTTAAGTATGGATTTCTTGCATTTAAAAAACTGCTGCATAATATTCCATAGGATGGATTCTGAAATTATTACCCCATTAGTAGAAATTCAAGGTTACTTTTTTGTTTAACTATTCCATAAAATACTACCAGGGAGGGCGCCTGGGTGGCTCAGTTGGTTAAGCGACTGCCTTCGGCTCAGGTCATGATCCTGGAGTCCCGGGATCGAGTCCCGCATCGGGCTCCCTGCTCGGCGGGGAGCCTGCTTCTCCCTCTGACCCTCCCCCCTCTCATGTGCTCTCTCTCTCTCATTCTCTCTGTCTCAAATAAATAAATAAAATCTTTAAAAAAAAAAAATACTACCAGGGAACAGTTTTGTACATGCCTCTTTTACACACACATGGCTATCCTTCTCTTGGGTAGATACCAATAAGTGAGATTTTTGGCTCAAAAGATACATGCAAGCTTAAAAGGTTTGACAAAGTGCCTTACAAAAAGGCAGTAAAAAGTTAAATCCTAACCAGTGATATCGTTAGGTGGGAGAGTTACCTTTCCCCATACCCTTATCAATATATAATTTTATCTAACTTTGAAATACGTTCTACTCTAACTGGTGAAAAATAAAAGTTCATTTTAATTTGCATTTCCTTAGTTACTAGTAAGTTTGCACATTTAAATTTATATTTATTGGTAGTTTGCTTTTCTTCTTTTATGAATTGCCTGTCCATATCTTTTGCTCTTTTTTTAATGAGTTGATTATTCTAATGAGTTGATTATATTCTCATCTAATTATAGGCATTCTTTATAAATCCTTTACACATGTTAAAGCTATTTTCTCCTAGTTTGATAACAGTTATTTGACTTTGTCTATGTGGTCCTTGATGAAGGAAAGTTTTCCTTTTTCTTCTTTAAGTATATATATATCCATATGTGTAGATGCATTTGCATAATTAGCATCCTATAGGTACTTTTTTAAGTGCAATGCATTTTGTCCTTTCTTTTGTTTGTCTCAGTTCTGTCTCTCTACTGTTTGACCCACATTAGTCTACTGCTCTGACCCCCTCCAATTCAGCTATGTGGAAGGAAAAAAGAAAGACATGGAGAGGTTGAAAAGATATATAGGGAAAAAAATATAGCAGGCAAATACTACCAACTAGAAGAAAGTTGCTACAGATGCGTTAACTAGCAAACAACATACACTTTAAACAAGAAGCATTATGTTCTAAACTTGTATAACCCAATAACAGAAGCATCATGTTCTAAATAAATAACAGAAGCATTATGTTCTAAACTTGTATGCACTCAATAACAGTCTTACAATACACAGAGCAAAATTTTACTAGGTTAAAAGGAAAAAATTTCTTTCACTAGAGTTGCCTTTGCCTTCATTTTCCTAGTAGCACAGAGTTTGCACAGCAGCAAAGTAGAATGAGGACAGGATTTGAGATATTTACGAAAAAAATAAGTCCCTGAAATATATTTTATTAATAGTATAAATCATAACCATATTTCTTTTTTAAAGAATTTATTTATTTGAGAGAGAGAGAATGAGAAAGAGCATGAGGGGGTGGGTAGAGGGAGAAGCAGGCTCCTTGCTGAACAGGGAGCCCAAACGAATGCAGGGCTCTATCCCAGGACCCCGAGACCATGACCCAAGCTGAAGGCAGATGCCAAACCAACCGAGCCACCCAGATGTCCCCATATCCATATTTCTTGAGAGACAGAACCAATCAAAGGGATCAGATGAGATCATTTTGTTTATGGAAGAGTAAAGGAAATCAAAGTAGATTTAGAGAGAAGATGCTTGAAGGAAGTGAGAAACCAAACTTTCAAGGAAAATTCCTGGAAAAAAAAATTTCTAGGTTTGGCAGTTTGTGTGTTTTACATTTTAATTACAAAGTACAGAGTTTCAACACTTGGTTAGGGAATCATTCATAATTGGGACCTTCCTGACCACAGTCAGCAAACCTTCCTTCACCTCCAGGAGGTTTGGGAAATCAAAACAGAGCCTATCTGCCAGAGAGCTGTGGTCCTCATCAAATAAAACAGCCTCATGACTGGCACAGTGGCACACTTGTGCTTGAGAGATGGCCTCGACCAGATGCTGAGACTAAAATATCTCTCAGGACTGGTTGGAAAGTGGGTAAATTCATAGTACAGAAACTGGCCTGTGTGAAAACCCTTCACTGGGAGCCAGTCTGCATGTGGCTTGCGGAAAGAAGAGAGGTTTAATTTCTATTTCTTTCCATCCCACATCATAAACACAAAAATTGCCGTTGAACATTCAGCTCATGGCTCTGGTACCTTTCTCATTCAGAAATGTGTGTGTGGAGTGGGGAGGAGGTGTATATACTCCTAAAAATTACTCTGTACAAAGATTTCTGTAAAAGGGAAAGGAATACACACATTGGAAATAAGAATTGTGAGTTTATTTGCAAATGCTTTTATTAAAAAACGTTAATCATGTACAAAAGTAGTTTTCAAAATAAAATAGTTTTGCTATTAACACCACCACCCCACAAAATGGAGGTGCTAATAATTCCTTATTAGGTTGTTTTTCACTCCATCACTACCAAAATTTCACAAACCTGAATGATATATAGGACAATTAAAAGAAAATCTAGTGAAAATTGGAGAAGAGAGGGGGATAGTAAGTATATAAAGATTACAAGGCCAGAAGTTGAAGAATTTCACCCTAAAGAGCTCAGGTGACCTTAGAAAGCTATCATCACACATAATTTTGGGCATAGTCATATAGATTTTTATTAAGGGTCTCCTTTCTAGAGCATTCTAGAAAATTTCCAATCTTTCTTAATGGCTTGAGTTCACTTAAAATATCATTAAGGCATCTTGGGCTCTTTGCTTATAAGAAGTTCTGCATCTAATATCACAAAGAACCAGAAAAAAGACTTTGGAAAGACTTTGCACTCCAGAAAATCATTATTTGGTATAGAGAAGAATGTGCAGAAATGTTTCAGGGCACTTGGTTGTTAGTCCAAGCTTGTCTCCAGTGTAGGGACTTTTCATAGTTCCCTGGGCCTTGGTGGACCTGCACTACTCTATTAGAATAATGCAACTTGTGCAGTTTTCTAGATGGTCTCCATGACCTTTTCAAATATAAAACACCGTGATTCTCATTAGGTCTCATTACTACATCTTGTCTCTCTCTTCTCCTAAAGGTTGGGGTCAACTGACCCCAGAGAATATTAGTCTTAAAAACACACACACAAATAAAAATTTCATGATGCATGGCAAGTGACATAGCAAACACTTGCCTTGGGAGCCCCAAAGAGATATTTTTTTTTAATTTAAGTATAGTTGATATACAATATTATATTAGTTTCAGGTATTATACAGTATTATATTGATATACAATATTATAATAATCAACATAGTGGTTCGATATTTAAATACATTACATAATGCTCACCTGATAAGTGTAGTCACAATTAGCCACCATGCAAATTTATTACAATATTATTGACTCTATTCCCTATACTATACTCTTCATCCCATGACTTATTTATTTTACAACTGTAATTTTGGGGTGCCTGGGTGGTTCAGTCAGTTAAGCATCTGCCTTCGGCTCAGGCCATGATCCCGGGGTCCTGGGATCGAGTCCTGTATGGGGTTCCCTGCTCAGTGGGGAGTCTGCTTCTCTCTCTGCCCTTCCCCCCTGCTTGTGCGTGCTCTCTCTCTCGAAAAATAAATAAATAAATAAATAAAATCTTTTTTAAAAAATCATTTTAAAAAACTGTAATTTTGTACCAAAGAGATATTATGATGGTGTGTTTTACAAGATTTATTTCAAAAATGCCTAGATCTTTACAAAATTGGTGTCAAAATAGGGGAAAGGGACCAGATGAAATCATCATGTCTAACAAATGGAAAGATATGGGTTGATAGAGGATGCCTATCAAAGGATGAAGCAGCAAATAATTTAGCAATTCAGACATGACTGAAAAAGAGAAGTGGTCATTATTTGATGGACACAAAATTCCTGAGTTTTCCAAATTCCTGAACATTCCATATTTATTGTTTCTTACCTGTTCTCTATAGTACTTGCTCTATTCCTATATTGGCATGAATTATAATTGTTCGTTGGAAGAAGGTAAATGCACACATACACACATACAATTAAACAGAAATGCCTACTGTGTGATTTTACAAATGATAAAGGATATTAGAAACTAGGGCCACTCACATTTCAAAACCCAGGAATTAAGCTCTCTGGAAAAATATTACTAGAAAAAATGATAAGACTAGTAGAGAGTAGGTCATTTAAAGCACTCAAAAGGGCAGAAAATAGGGGCACCTGGGTGGCTCAGTCAGTTAAGCATCTGCCTTCCCCTCAGGTCATGATCCCAGGGTCCGGGGATTGAGCCCCAGGTCGGGCCCTCTGCTCAGCTGGGAGCCTGCTTCTCCCTCTCCCTCTGTGCCTCTCTGCCTGCTTGAGCACTCTGTCTCTCTCTCTGAAATAAATAAATAAATGAAATCTTTTTTTTAAAAAAGGGCAGAAAACAGGTGAATATTTGGACAAAAATGTCCATTTTCCCTCTACTTTGTCATGTTTCATAATTATAATGTTTAGCTCGAGCAAGAGCTTTTGCTGAGACAAACCATAATTTTTCTTTTAGACCAGTGTTCCTGAACCTCTGTTTTTCATCATCACTGCCTGAGAAGGCTTTTTAGACTCTTTTATCCCTAATCACTCCCCAGTAAAATTACAACACCACAGATAGACTGTGTATTTGTTTATGCATTATATGCATATAAGTCCTTTATGGATTTTGAGTAAGATTTTCTCACTCCTCTGAGGAACTAATTTTTGCCCCTTTGGAGATGATATTACCCCCTTGAGAATGCATGTTTTATATTGTGGTAAAATAGGAATGTCATATAAGCTGCTGAAAGATGGCGAGATATAGATACCAATGCATCCCACACTTACTGAACAGTTACAGATCAGAAGAAAACATAAGAAGATTTAAGCATGGCTTCCTGCATGTTCTCCTACTACACATACTTACTAAATCAAATAAAAATAGTAAATCACAGAATCTGAAACAAATCAGCCAAAGAAAACATCAAGAAAAAAAAAAAAAACAGAAAATAGAGGTGATATTGGAGGATGAGCCCCTGAAAATTCTTTGGAGTCATTTTCTGAAAAAAGAGAAAGGAAAGATAAGAGGAAAAATAAGGAAGGTAGAAAATGAAGTTAACACAATATCTTTGGCAGTTTTATTTACATCAAGATTTTCAGAAGCCAACTTTTATATATGGACATTTTATAGGACTCATAGAGAAAGAGGATACAGCTCCAGTGATGGAGTCCATTCTGTGACCCATGGGTCAATGGAAATGACATGGCAAGAAAGGAACACCCGTATCTGGAGGAAACTGGGAGCAAATAGGGAAATAGAGACTGGGCACATTCAAGAAAGATCTTTGCATTTTTACACTTAACCCTCTGTACATTTCAATAGTTGGGATACATGAGAAAACAATGGCTCAAGGACAATTTAAATATGGAAAAATACACAAAACCCAGGACATTTCCAGGGATATTTCATAATTTATGTAAACATATTCTAAAACAAACTTGTGAGCATTAATTAATGTAATAAGGGAGAACATGAGTTGGCAGCATAAAATCCAAAAGAATTCCAAGACAGGACTGTTTACAATGGTCCTAGGGTTGGCCATTCTCTTCTTCCTGTTCTCCCTTCTATTTAATGACCTCTCTTTTTCTGTCACCTTTTTGGTGTGGCTCTATCCTTCTGCCCCCTAAACAAGTCAGGTGCCAAGGTCAATTTTTATCTTCTTGTCTCTGTGCTCTCTTCCTTGGCAAGCCCCTGACTTGTCAGTTTATCAGCTATCATGTCTAGGCAGATCTCTCCCTAAGCCATCTTTCTGGCCTTACAGAGTCCCCAAATACAACTTCCAACTGCCTACTAGATATTTCTATGTGGATTTCCTTTCAATACCCCAAAATCAAGATGAAGAAAATAAAAATCATCATCATAAAACCTCCTGCTTCCTTATTTCTGTTAAATAAATGTCACAGAAATGTATTACAGGCATGCCTCTCTGTCCTCACCCATGTGCTCACCTGGTTATCAAGGCTGTTCATTCTACTTGCAGATGTCACTCACAGTGGTTTCCTACACCCTAGTCATATCTTGTATGTCTCACCCAGAGTCTTGCAATTGTATTAGCATTGGTATGCTCTAATCCCCCTCTCTCGGATACATTCTATGTGCTCTTTTCAAAATACTCCTCATATTTGGCCATACCACAAAACAGCTTACGTAGATATACATTTCTAACCATTTTCAGTCAATATTGAAGCTCTCTCTACTTTTCTTCCAAACTATTGCCCCTCTAAATGCCCATTGTCCCTTATAAGTACCAGATGGGCCCAAGTAGTAGCTGTCCATTAGCATACCATACCTCTTTCCTCAGCATCTTGTTGAAATTACTCCCTCTGCTTAAAATGCTCTTCTCTTTTCTATCAACCTCACCCAGCAAAGTCTGACTCCCTGTCAAAATTAAGGTCAAATTCACTTCCATGTTAATGATTTTTCCTGAATCTCTCATCTGGACTTCAGAACAGAAGGTGCCTCTCTCAATGTGCTTTGTCACATTCCACATTCTATCTTTATTGATAATACAGAATCATAGGATGTGAATATATTTGTATGTACCCTCATTCTTCCCTCTTGTGCCCAAAGCAGACATCATTAATCAATTGCAACATTCTTTCTCACTAAACCCAGACAAGGTCTCAGAATCCATCTCAGTACCACATGTCAGGCAGCCACTGCCAATTCATTAAAGTTGATACATGAACACAAGACCTGGATTATAGTAAATATCCAATAAATGCTAGCTAATACGATTATTATTATTCTCTAGCATAATACTCATCACCTAAACTAGAAAATTGTTGAAGATTATCGGCTAAACAAATTGCTAGTAAAATGTCTTGACTATATTTCTTCATCTTTGTACTTAATAAAGGCAGAAAACTTAAATCCTTTTCAAGCCAGAGTTTTTCTGTCCGTACTGAAGAAAACCATGCTATTTCCCAAAGTAAAACGCCGTAAGTCCTTTCTCTAATACACACATTGATCCATAATCAGTACTATCAGTCCTCCAATTCATAGTGAATGCCAATGTTATCATCAACACAGAGATCTGAGGAAATTATTTCATCACTGAATCTTCAGGATGGCTGATGTTGTTTAGCTAGCCATACAGCTTCATTCTGATGGAAAAGCTGGGTCCTGTTTGAAGTGGACACAGACCACAGGTACTGTATTTGTATGGATAGTTTGACTGTTTGGGCATTTCCTCAAGAGAACAGGTAAGGGAGGAATGTGCATGTGGAAGCACATGTGAAAACATCTGCTCTTAGAGCTATCATCTGTTCACTCAGAATGCCTGCAAGTTCACTCTGCCTCGGCTTTATGTACAGTGATTGCTGTTCACATGCTGTCTCTTGTCGCCCAAAGGTAACAATGTCAATGACAATGATGATGGTGATGCTCATGTTGATGATGATGATGGAACATCATATCTGCATAATCGTCTATCATTTACAAATATGAGGAATGGCTGGCAGAGAGACAAAAACATACAGATGCAGAGAAGAGGAATTAGAGTGCAGGGACACTCTAACTAAAAATAACAAAACTTCTAAGGGAAGGAAGATTCTAAGGCCCCCTGCAAGATTGGGGCCAGAAGCTATGCCCCATTTCTTTAGGGTCTCATTCCAAGTTGGATAGTGAGTCCCAGAAGAGAATGGAGGCCCAAACCATGGAATATTCTGGATTTGATGCTAGAAGTTCTAAAATCTCAAATTTTCTAGAATCAATTTTAGACCTTCTATATCATTATTTCTCCTTCCCTATGATGTTTTCAGGGAATGAGATACTTTGCTTACCCCCAAGATCCCCTAGATCTCTCAGTCCCCTGCAGCAATTAACTCCAGCTTTGGTCATGTTTGTGTTATTTTGCTGGACTATTTCTCTGGGGGAAGGGAATCAAGTTTTCATGGTGATGACAGAACAGTCCAATGCGGTGTCTTTCACCCTCTTGGGGCGCCAGTCACAGGGGTGGGACAGAAGACCACACTGGCGCCACATCTGCTCCTTGTCTCCATCTGTGTGGGTTTTATCACTTGGGGAGCCAATGAAGACGATTGTGTCCTAGTGCCTGGGCTTGAAGTTGGGCTGAACATAAATACCTTTGTTATTTTCATTGTCTTGCAACTTCAGATATTGATTTATTACAGCTTCTGATCTTCAGTCCAGAAGTCTCATCTCGTGAAATGCTGACTATATATTTCCAACTCTAAAGTCACACAATTCCTTGATCATGGAGGAAAATACTGTAGAATTTTTAATTGAAGCTTTTTCTATCCTAAAAGTGTTTCCCAGGAAAACAAATAAACAAAAATAAAGATTTGGCAAAACAGCTTCTATTCAGATTTCTAAAATCCTGAAGCACCTAGGTGACAGAATTGTCTGTAAGGACCCTTATTTTGAATTCACATTTTAAAAATCATTTTAAAAATCACACAACCAACATGACTAATTGCATGATTGTAGGTAGCACGTGGTGGCAGTATCAGAGGCCAGGCTGCTGATCATCAGGGGATGTCGGGGCAGTCAGGACAACTCAGTTAGAAAGAGAGGTGCAGACAAAGCAAATAAAAAACAGCAAAACAGACTCTATAAAGGAGCTGATGGGATAATCTTGTAATTTTCATACAAGACAAGACATTTATTGCTAAGTCACAGATGCTTGAAGTGGAAAGAGAATTCCAAAAATGTAAGATAAAGCAAGAACAAGAGATGGCAGTGCAGGGTCCTTGCAAGAGAACTATATGTATACACACACACACACACACACACACATAATTGAAAGATGTTTTCTTCAGCCATTTTTTAAGGAAAGGAGTATGTAAATTGCGAATCCATTTTCAAGCTTTTTTTTTTTTTTTTTTACTGATAAGAAAAATCTACCAATTGGGCTTTTTAATCTAACGTGTTTTTTCCACTTTCTTATAAACCGGAATGTTTTAAATTACTACACAATGATAACACTTAAAATTTTTTGCATCATGCATTTATATTAAATATTATTTCCTGAGACCAACATTCTCTTAAAACCATGTTGCGTCTTAGCATTTCCTTACAGCTCACATTTGGTGCCAGATTACACAACCACAAAACATATGTTTCTTTGCAGTCACTGTGCTTTCTTGGAAGAAAAGTACTTACAGGTCTTTGGATACCTGAGTTCGATCCCAGATACTGCATTGTTTTTTACTGCAGAGACATTTATCACACCATTCTATTGTTGTGAGAATAAAAATAGCAATGTATTTGTGCTCACAAACTCTCACATTTGAAAGAGAGCTGCTAATTCTTTTTAAGTCTAAGATGTTTGTTTTGCATCCTCCGTGCAGTACCTGAGTCTCTGTCTTTGCATCTTTCTCTCAATGTCTCTGCCATGTCACTAAGAAATTAAGGTAATGACAACCTCCCAAATTCTGGAAGATACTGTAGACAGTCAACAAACTGCTTTGTTTTTCCTGCAAGAGCATGAGTTCTGGACAAGAAAAATTTATCAGGCTGAGATCTTGATGCACTGTGGTAGACCTGTTAGTATGTGTTAGTGGCCCACTTTCTTCATTCCTCAGAGTAAATGTAAGGTATTTGCTTATTCTCTGAGTAACTTCTTATGCCAAGAAAAAATTCCCAGAAAAAAACAGGGGTGATGGACCTTGAAAACATTCTGCTAAGTGAAAGAAGCCAGATGGGAAAGACCACATATTGTATGATCCCACTTATATAAAATGTCCAGAACAGGCAAATCTGTAAAGACAGAGAGTGTATTTGCCAGAGTCTGGGGGTAGGAACAGGGATTTACCGTAAATGGACCCAAGGGATCCCTTCGGGGTGATGGAAACATTTTAAAACTGGATTGTGGTGATGGTTGAACAACTCTATAAATTTAGTAAAAGTAGTTGAATTATACACTTAAAACAGATGAATTTCATGGTATGTAAAAAATAGAATGGATATCTAACAAGGTAATTATCACCTTCTAACGTATGGAACATACAATGCTCAGAAAACAAGCAGTCACTCTGTAACTGCACACCTGCATGCAAAGAAAATTCAAAGAATTTGCTTAGTTTGTTTTATATTTCAATAAAAGCTATGAACTAAATACAGTCATGTTGTGCTTCAACTGCACAACAATTTCTCCCACAGCCTATAGTTTACTCTATTATATTTTAAATCTATGATTTTAAGCAAAGCCTGTAATCTAAGCATTTGGGGGATTCCTGGGAAAATTCCAAGCAAATTTGTTGGAATTACCCATTTTAAACATTACCCAAGAATTACATATCTTTAATCTTTTTAGGCCATTATTGTAACTTTCTAACTAATTTTAAGCTCATGGAAAAGTTGCAAGAATAGTACAAAGAATTCTAAATGCCATTAGCCAGATTCACCAATTGCTACATTTTCCCCATTTGCTTTATCCTTCTTTGTCTATGTGTATTTCTTCAATTTTTTTTCTTTTTTAAATACAAACATACAGCATGTGCATTGGAAAAATAAAATGATTTGTATAATTATTTAAGTAGGTGTAATTTCCCTGCCTCCCTAAGGAAAATCATTATTAACAATTTATCGAATGTTTTCATAAAGTTTTTTAGAGAAGCAAATGAAATAATTGTTAAAATACTTGGCAAATTGTAAAGTATATTTACAAATGAGTCACTATCAAAAACAAAACAAAAACCCAGTCAATTTGAGTTTCCTCTTGCTTTTGAGCTGGCAATGACCTTGTACTCTATCTTTCTTCCTATGTAGAGTGACTTCTTTGAAAGGTAGTGTGGAGGCCTGGAGTGGTCAGCCACTGAGCTGACTGATTAATGGACTGAATGAGAGAGCCAAGTGGAAAGTCCCAGCTAAGTGGAAGCAATGATCACACTTCTCTGATATGTATCATCCGACATTCAGAGAAAAGCAGAGGCACCTGTGTGCTCACAGATCCAGACAAAGGAAATGAACCAACAATGCTGTATCTTATAATTGTTTTTCCTGGCCATCCATTTCTAAGCCATTGGCCTCCCATCCATGATCACGTGTATTTAGAATCACAACAAATGAAGTACAGCTGAGCCAACGCTAATCAGAGGCAGTTCATAGAATCACTGGCTGCAGCTTTGCTGACAATGGACAGAGGGAAGTAAAAACTAACAGGGAATGAAAAGGAGCCATGCTAACAAAGAACATGTTAGAACAACAGCCACCACAAGAAGTGCCCCCACTTCCACATGTGCTTTCCTTCCCGCAGCTACCTTAGCCCAGAGTTTCTCACAAGGAGCCCTCCTTGCCTCATGGAAACTTACAGGTCCTGTGCAGATGCCCAGTGGGTGTGCAGACAGCAGCAGTGGCTGTAAATACAAGCAGACCCTTAACTGTGTCTGGGAAGTGGCTAGAGACAACGCCTCTGAAAGAGCAAGGTCTTCCAAAGCTATAGGGAAGCTGTGAATAGACATGTACACACCTGTGCAGGTGTGTGATTTGGTTCATGTCTACACTATGGCTGTTGTGGAAATTAGCCACACAATCTCGGCACTGGCCTCAGTGGCTGAAGGAAGTGGGTGAACAACATTCTAGGCCAGATCAACATTTGCTACAGTCAAGCAAAGATGATAAATCTGATTTTCTTGGCTGTAACTAGACTCAAGAACAGAATTTCCGTCCAAGTCCACCTCAATCGACATTGAGTATATTAAACAGATTCTCCATGGATCTGGGCAGTATCTCAGTGCTGGTCAGCCCTGCTAGCTGGGCCCGCAATGTGCCTGGGTCATACCCATAACTCATCTCTCTGGTTATACCAGAAGCAGCCTTTTACATCCATTGGGTCTTAGTTGAGTTTGAGAATGGTTTCCTAAGGAGTGCATACATGCAGTTGTTCTATTATTTCTCCTAATTCTGGCCAACATGGTGCAGTGACTAAGAGCATGGACTCTAGAGCCAAACTGTCCAGGTTCAATTGCCAGTTCTTGGGCAACCTTCGGCAAGCCAGTGAATTTTCTATAAAACGAGGATCACAATGGTATCATTATTATTAATAATAATACCATTATTATTATTATTTTTATGTTATTTGTATAATATGTTGTTACTTTTAAAGCTTCCTTACTTCCCTCACTCATAAAACACACTTGAAAAATGACATCTAACAGATGGGGAAAGGGAAAAAGATGTGTGCTCTTCCTACATCCACTCATGCTTTCTCTGTTCTCTGATGTCACCTGGTTTGCTTTTTAAAAAATGCAATGTGATCTATCTCATTTCCTTGATTTTTTTTTTAAGTTTCCCATGGCTCTTAGGTAATTTCAAAATGTTAAACATGGCCCCAAGACCCTGCATGATCTGCCCTTACCACTTCTCCTGCAGTGTCTTGGGCAGCCGCCCCTTGAGCTCTCCTCACAGCAGCCTCACTGGCCCTGGTGGGTTCTCAGAGCCTTTGCATCTGCCCTCCTCTGACAGGCACTCTTTGCCTCCTACCTCTACTCCCTTAGCTTCCTCCAATGCCGTCTTTTCTGTTACTTTTCTGGTACTCCAGGCAGGTTAGGGATCCCTGCAGTCCTTCATAACATTGCAAAAACTGAAATTATTTACAAACATCTTTTCCTCCCTACACTGTCTGTGTTCTTCACTTTTGAATCTCCAGTGCTTCCAATGGGTCTAGAATTTATTAGGCAGCTAAAAGAAGGAAATGGAGGGCACCTGGGTGGCTCAGTTGGTTAAGTGACTGCCTTCAGCTCAGGTCATGATCCTGGAGTCCAGGGATTGAGTCCCGCATCGGGATCCCTGCTCAGCAGAGAGTCTGCTTCTCCCTCTGACCCTCCTTCCTCTCGTGCTCTCTGTCTCTCATTCTCTCTCTCTCAAATAAATAAATAAATAATCTTTAAAAAAAAAAAAGAGAGAAGGAAATGGAAAATTATACACTTGATGGTTAATATTTGGACTTTGTATATAGTAAAATTTATTAATCTTTCTATGTTTTGTGCTCTTTATAACTCATTTAAGAAATCCTCTTCTTCCCTAAGATAGAAACCATTGATTTACATGGAATTGATTTTTAATATGATATGAAATGGGGACCCATTTTAAATTTTTTTCTATAGGCATATATTTTCCCAGAGCCATTTTATTGAGTAGTTCAATTTTTTTCATTGATTTGCAAAGCCAGCTCTGTCAAGAATCGGTTTTTCATATTTGTGTAGGTCTGATTCTGGGTTGTTTGGTCCATTCTATTCATTTAATTCTGCCCCAATATCCCATTGTCTTAATTTATATCACTTTGTAAGTCTTAGCATCTGGTAAAGTGACTCCTTCTACTAAGATCTTCTCCATAAGGATTATCTTGACTATATTCCTGGCCATTTTCTCTTTCATATAAATTCTAAAATCAACTTTGTTGGAATTTTTATTGGAATTGCATTGCAAAAATTGGGCAACAATTCATACATATGTGACAGATGCCCAGAAACATGAACATGGTATGCTTATCCATCAACATGGTGTGACTTTTATTATGGGTTGAATTGTGTCTTTCCAAAAAATTGTTGAAGTCTAACCCCTAGTACCTCAGAATGTGAACTTATTTGAAAATAGGGTCATTGCAGATTGAATTAGTTAAAATGAGATTATACTGGAGTAAGGTGGGCCCTTAAACCAGTAGGAATAGTGTCTATACAAGAAGAGGATGTGAAGATATAAGAAAAGAAAGCCATGTGAAGATGCAGAGATTGAGGTTAGGTAGCTGCAAGCCAAGGAACCCAAGGATTGCTGGCCACTACCAGAAATGAAGAAGAGGCAAGGAAGCATTCTTCAGAGTCTCAGAAGGAGCATGGCGCTGTTGATTTTGAATTTCTAGTCTCCAGAATTGTGAGAGAATAAATTTCTGTTATTTGAAGACACCCATTTGTGGTGTTTATTATGGCAGCCCTGGGAAACCAATATAACTCTCCATTTAACAAATTATTCTGTAATGTATTTCAATAAAGTTGTATAGTTTTCTCCATAAAGCTTTTGTGCATTTTGTATTACATTTATTTCTACACGACTTTTACCTTCTGCTGCTGTGTAGAAAAGCAATTGACTTTTGCATGTTAATCATCTACCAAGAAAATTTGTATAACTCCCTTATTAATTTTAAGAATTTGTTGGTTGTTTGGAGGGGTTTCTGTGAAGACAATGGTATCACCAAAAATAATAATAGATTTGTTTCTTCTTTTTAGGGAGAAGAAGAAACAAATCATTTCTTTCATGCTCTTCTCTTACTACAGGGTAGTAGGTCTTACCTGGTATTTTCTTGAGGTCAAGATTCTTCATTATTTATTCAATTTTTTAATAATTGTAGGGTAATGTAGACTATTTTAAAATACATATGCAAAATTATGTATATATTAGTGGCTATATATAGATAATATATATATGTGTGTGTATATATATATATACCCACTAATGATCATGACTTATTAATTAAGATGTTCAAATCTGCTATCTTAGTTTGTTTTATTTTATTTTCCTATTGATTAACACTATGGTGGTGAATTGACAAATTTCTCTTTGCGGTTCTATCAATTTTAACATTACATATTTTCAATGTATGGTAATTAAGACCATACTATTTAAAATTTAACCTTTGCCAATGCATAGTGACTCTTAAGTTCTTGTCTTAAAATATGTTTAGACTCGGGGGCGGAGCAAAATGGCGGAGGAGGAGGAGACCTGGATTTCGTCTCCTCTCAGGAATTCAGCTGGATAGGGATCAAACCATTCTGAACACCTACAAACCCAACAGGAGATCGAAGAAAGGAATAGCAACAACTCTCTGAACAGAAAAGCGACCACTTTCTGGAAGGTAGGATGTGTGGAGAAGTGAATCCGAGGTGATATTCAGGAGGATAGACAGCGGGGGGGGGGGCCTCCGTCGGCCGCTTCTGGCAAGTGATAGAGCCGCGGAGCACAAAATCGGAACTTTTAAAAGTCTGCTCCACTGAGGGACGTCACTCTGGTGGCTAAGTGGGGGGTGGAACCCTCCGGGACAGTGTGGTCTCAGGACCCACGGGTCACAGAAAGACCGGGGGTGCCTGAGTGTGGCAGAGCTCCCAGGTATCGGAGCAGGGAAGCCGGCTGCAGAGGCAGAGCCCAGGCGCGGGCTCTCAGCTCGGGGTGG
Organism: Neomonachus schauinslandi; assembly: GCF_002201575.2. Lineage (NCBI taxonomy): Eukaryota > Metazoa > Chordata > Mammalia > Carnivora > Phocidae > Neomonachus > Neomonachus schauinslandi. The sequence continues at coordinate 27,711,403 of NC_058415.1, forward strand.
CCATAAACCGTGATCCGCAGCACAGTCGGGCCCCTGCTCCTCCAGCAGGGACCCAACAAGCGGCAGATCCGGGGAGACTCACCTTCCCCCCCGGGAGGAGCCGCGCAGGAGTGCGCCGCAGGGATCTGCTGGGTTTGGAGACTCCACCCGGGGTCGGGTGCCAGAGATAGAAATGCGCGGTCACAGGCCGGGTGAGCACGGAGTGCGGCCGGAGACCGGGGAGACGGGAGTGACTGACGGCTTTTCTCTGGGGGCTCACTGAGGAGCGGGGCCCCGAGTTCTCGGCTCCGCAGGGGCGGAGATTGGGAGGCCGCCATTTTCACTCTCCACCTCCAAAGCTGTACGGAAAGCTCGCAGGGAACAAAAGCCCCAGAGAGCAAACCCGAGCAGATTACTTAGCCGGGAGGGGGCAAGGGCGGGGCAATTCCGCCTCCGGCAGAGACATTTGGAAACCACGGCAACAGGCCCCTCCCCAGAAGATCAGCGAGAACAGCCAGCCAAGACCAAGTTTACCCATCAATGAGAACGGCAGAACTCCAGGGCTAGGGGAATACTGCACATAGAATTCATGGCTTTTTTACCATGATTCTTTAGTCTTTCAAAGTTAATTTTTTTTAACTGTCTTTTTTTCTTTTTGAATTTTTCTTTTTCCCTTTTTCAACCAACATCTTATCAATCCCCTTTTTTAAAAAAAAACATTTTTATTTTTCATTTTTAGAGTAATATTCTATCCCTTCATAGTAGTTACCCGTATTTTTGGCTTATATATGTAAGTTGTTCTCTCTTTAAAATTTTGAGATAGTTTCTTCTAACAGATTAAAATATACCCTAAATCTCTAGTATATGGTATTTTCTATTCCCCTGCCTGATCACATCCTTTCCCTTTTTTTTCTTTTTTCTTTTTTTAAATCCTCTTCTTTCTTTTTTCAAACAACCTCTTATGAATTCCTTTTATAAAATTTTTTATAATTTCCATCTTTACAGTCATATTCCATCCCTTCATCATATCAACCCTTATTTTTGTACATATATAAGTTTTTCTTTCTTTAAAATTTTGGGAGACACTTTCTTCTAAAAGACCAAAATACACCCCAAATCTAGTGTGTGGCACTGATCTATATACCAGCCTTATCATATTTGATCATATTCTGTTTTTTTTTTGTTGTTGTTGTTGTTTTGTTTTGTTTGTTTTTGTTTTTATCTTTATCTTTTTCTTCTTTCTCTTTTTTCTCTCTTTCCCTTTCTTTTCCCACTGCTTCAGGTCTTTTCTGATTTGTTTAGAGTATATTTTCTGGGGACGTTGTTACTCTGCTAGCATTTTGTTCTCTCATTAATGTATTCTCCTCTGCACAAAATGACAAGACGGAAAAAATCACCTCAACAAAAAGAACAAGAGGTAGTACCGACTGCCAGGGACCTACTCAATATGGACATTAGTACGATGTCAGATCTAGAGTTCAGAATCATCACTTTAAAGATACTAGCTGGGCTTGAAAAAAATATGGAAGTTATTAGAGAAACCCTTTCTGGAGAAGTAAAAGAACTAAAATCCAACCAAGTAGAAATCAAAGAGGCTATTAATGATGTGCAATCAAAACTGGGGGCACTAACTGCTAGAATAAATGAGGCAGAAGAGAGAATCAGTAATATAGAAGATGAAATGATGGAAAATAAAGAAGCTGAGAAAAAGAGAGATAAACAACGACTGGATCATGAGGGCAGAATTCGAGAGATAAGCGATACCATAAGACGAAATAACATTAGAATAATTGGGATCCCAGAAGAAGAAGAAAGAGAGAGAGGGGCAGAAGGTATAATGGAGCAAATTATAGCAGAGAACTTCCCTAATTTGGGGAAGGAAACAGGCATGAAAATCCAGGAAGCACACAGAACTCCTCTCAAAATCAATAAAAATAGGTCAACACCCCGACATCTAATAGTAAAACTTACGAGTCTCAGAGACAAAGGGAAAATCCTGAAAGCAGCTCGGGAGAAGAGATATGTAACCTACAAGGGTAGAAACATTAGATTGGCAACAGACCTATCCACAGAGACCTGGCAGGCCAGAAAGGACTGGCAGGATATATTCAGAGCACTAAATGAGAAAAATATGCAACCAAGAATACTATATCCAGCTAGGCTGTCATTGAAAATTGAAGGAGAGATAAAAAGCTTCCAGGACAAACAAAAAGTAAAGGAATTTGCAAACACAAAACCAGCCCTACAGGAAATCTTGAAAGGGGTCCTCTAAGCAAAGAGAGAGCCTAAAAGCAACATAGACCAGAAAGGAACACAGACAATATACGGTAACAGTCACCTTACAGGCAATACAATGGCACTAAATTCCTATCTTTCAATAGTTACCCTGAATGTAAATGGGCTAAATGCCCCAATCAAAAGACACAGGCTATCGGACTGGATTAAAAAACAAGACCCATCGATATGCTGTCTGCAAGAGACTCATTTTAGACCCAAAGACACCCCCAGATTGAAAGTGAGGGGGTGGAAAACCACTTACCATGCTAATGGACACCAAAAGAAAGCTGGGGTGGCAATCCTTATATCAGACAAATTAGATTTTAAACCAAAGACTGTAATAACAGATGAGGAAGGACACTATATCCTACTTAAAGTGTCTATTGAACAAGAAGATCTAACAACTGTAAATATCTATGCCCCTAACATGGGAGCAGCCAATTATATATGCCAATTAATAACAAAAGCAAAGAAACACATCGACAACAATACAATAATAGTGGGGGACTTTAACACCCCCCTCACTGAAATGGACAGATCGTCTAAGCAAAAGATCAACAAGGAAATAAAGACTTTAAATGACACACTGGACCAAATGGACTTCACAGACATATTCAGAACATTCCACCCCAAAGCAACGGAATACACATTCTTCTCTAGTGCCCATGGAACATTCTCCAGAATAGATCACATCCTAGGTCATAAATCAGGTCTCAACCGGTACCAAAAGATTGGAATCATTCCCTGCCTATTTTCAGACCACAATGCTAAAACTGGAACTCAATCACAAGAGGAAAGTCGGAAAGAACTCAAATACATGGAGGCTAAAGAGCATCCTACTGAAGAATGAATGGGTCAACCAGGAAATTAAAGAAGAATTAAAAAAATACATGGAAACCAATGAAAATGAAAACACAACAATTCAAAATCTGTGGGATGCAGCAAAGGCAGTCCTAAGAGGAAAGTATAGAGCAATACAAGCCTTTCTCAAGAAACAAGAAAGGTCTCAAGTACACAACCTAACCCTACACCTAAAGGAGCTGGAGAAAGAACAGCAAATCAAGCCTAAACCCAGCAGGAGAAGAGAAATCATAAAGATCAGAGCAGAAATCAATGAAAGAGAAACTAAAAGAACAGTAGAACAGATCAACGAAACTAGGAGCTGGTTCTTTGAAAGAATTAACAAGATTGATAAACCTCTGGCCAGACTTATCAAAAAGAGAAGAGAAATGACCCAAATCAACAAAATCATGAATGAAAGAGGAGAGATCACAACCAACACCAAAGAAATACAAACAATTATAAGAACATATTATGAGCAACTCTATGCCAGCAAATTAGAAAACCTGGAAGAAATGGAGGCATTCCTAGAGATGTATCAACTACCAAAACTGAACCAGGATGAAATAGAAAACCTGAACAGACCTATAACCACTAAGGAAATTGAAGCAGTCATCAAAAATCTCCCAAAAAACAAAAGCCCAGGGCCAGATGGCTTCCCGGGGGAATTCTACCAAACATTTCAGGAAGAATTAATACCTATTCTTCTGAAACTGTTCCAAAAAATAGAAATGGAAGGAAAACTTCCAAACTCATTTTATGAGGCCAGCATTACCTTGATCCCAAAACCAGACAATGACCCCATCGAAAAGGAAAATTACAGACCAATATCCCTGATGAACATGGATGCAAAAATTCTCACCAAAATACTAGCCAATAGGATCCAACAGTACATTAAAAGGATCATTCACCACGACCAAGTGGGATTTATCCCTGGGCTGCAAGGTTGGTTCAACATCCACAAATCAATCAATGTGATACAATACATTAACAAAAGAAAGAACAAGAATCATATGATCCTCTCAATAGATGCAGAAAAAGCTTTTGACAAAGTACAGCATCCTTTCTTGATCAAAACTCTTCAGAGTATAGGCATAGAGGGTACATACCTCAATATCATAAAAGCCATCTATGAAAAACCTACAGCGAATATCATTCTCAATGGGGAAAAACTGAGAGCTTTCCCCCTAAGGTCAGGAACGCGGCAGGGATGTCCACTATCACCACTGCTATTCAACATAGTATTGGAAGTCCTAGCCACAGCAATCAGACAACAAAAAGAAATCAAAGGCATCCAAATCGGCAAAGAAGAAGTCAAACTCTCACTCTTTGCAGATGATATGATACTTTATGTGGAAAACCCAAAAGACTCCACCCCAAAACTGCTAAACTCATACAGGAAGTCAGTAAAGTGGCAGGATATAAAATCAATGCACAGAAGTCAGTGGCATTCCTATACACCAACAGCAAGACAGAAGAAAGAGAAATTAAGGAGTCGATCCCATTTACAATTGCACCCAAAACCATAAGATACCTAGGCATAAATCTAACCAAAGAGACAAAGGATCTGTACTCAGAAAACTATAAAATACTCATGAAAGAAATTGAGGAAGACACAAAGAAATGGAAAAACGTTCCATGCTCATGGCTTGGAAGAACAAATATTGTGAAGATGTCAATGCTACCTAGAGCAATCTACACATTCAATGCAATCCCCATCAAAATACCATCCACTTTTTTCAAAGAAATGGAACAAATCATCCTAAAATTTGTATGGAACCAGAAAAGACCCCGCATAGCCAGAGGAATGTTGAAAAAGAAAAGCAAAGCCGGCGGCATCACAATTCCGGACTTCCAGCTCTATTACAAAGCTGTCATCATCAAGACAGCATGGTACTGGCACAAAAACAGACACATAGATCAATGGAACAGAATAGAGAGCCCAGAAATGGACCCTCAACTCTATGGTCAACTCATATTTGACAAAGCAGGAAAGAATGTCCAATGGAAAAAAGACAGTCTCTTCAACAAATGGTGTTGGGAAAATTGGATAGCCACATGCAGAAGAATGAAACTGGACCATTTCCTTACACCACACACAAAAATAGACTCCAAATGGTTGAAAGACCTCAATGTGAGACAGGAGTCCATCAAAATCCTAAAGGAGAACACAGGCAGGAACCTCTTTGACCTCAGCCGAAGCAACTTCTTCCTAGAAACATCGCCAAAGGCAAGGGAAGCAAGGGCAAAAATGAACTATTGGGACTTCATCAAGATAAAAAGCTTTTGCAAAGCAAAGGAAACAGTCAACAAAACCAAAAGACAACCGACAGAATGCGAGAAGATATTTGCAAATGACATATCAGATAAAGGGCTAGTATCCAAAATCTATGAAGAACTCATCAAACTCAACACCCAAAGAACAAAGAATCTAATCAAGAAATGGGCAGAAGACATGAACAGACATTTTTCCAAAGAAGACATCCAAATGGCCAACAGACACATGAAAAAGTGCTCAATATCGCTCGGCATCAGGGAAATCCAAATCAAAACCTCAATGAGATACCACCTCACACCAGTCAGAATGGCTAAAATTAACAAGTCAGGAAACGACAGATGTTGGCGGGGATGCGGTGAAAGGGGAACCCTCCTACACTGTTGGTGGGAATGCAAGCTGGTGCAGCCACTCTGGAAAACTGTATGGAGGTTCCTCAAAAAGTTGAAAATAGAGCTACCCTATGATCCAGCAATTGCACTACTGGGTATTTACCCCAAAGATACAAAAGTAGGGATCCGAAGGGGTACGTGCACCCCGATGTTTATAGCAGCAATGTCCACAATAGCCAAACTGTGGAAAGAGCCAAGATGTCCATCGACAGATGAATGGATAAAGAAGAGGTGGTATATATATACAGTGGAATATTATGCAGCCATCAAAAGGAATGAGATCTTGCCATTTGCAACGACGTGGATGGAACTGGAGGGTATTATGTTGAGTGAAATATGTCAAACAGAGAAAGACATGTATCATATGATCTCACTGATATGAGGAATTCTTAATTGTAGGAAACCAACGGAGGGTTGCTGGAGTGGGGGGTGGGGTGGGAGGGATGGGGTGACTGGGTGATAGACACTGGGGAGGGTATGTGCTCTGGTAAGCGCTGTGAATTGTGCAAGACTGTTGAATCTCAGATCTGTACCTCTGAAACAAATAATGCAATATATGTTAAGAAAAAAAAGAAGAAGAAGAAGAAGGTAGTGGGAGGGGAAGAATGAAGCGGGGGAAATCGGAGGGGTAGACAAACCATGAGAGACGATGGACTCTGAAAAACAAACAGGGTTCTAGAGGGGAGGGGGGTCGGAGGATGGGTTAGCCTGGTGGTGGGTATTGAGGAGGGCACATTCTGCATGGAGCACTGGGTGTTATGCACAAACAATGAATCATGGAACACTTCATCTAAAACTAATGATGTAATGTATGGGGATTAACATAAGAATAAAAAAAAAAGAGATCTTGGTAGAAAAGGTCTGGAAAAGGTCTCCGTTAACTTATTATTTATTATTCAAAATAAATGTGCTCTTTTATACCTGAAAAAAAAAAATATGTTTAGACTCATGTTAGTATGGCTACTTCAGCTTTTTTTTTTTGGTTACCATTTATTTGTAACCAAATTTTTTTTGTCTGTGGCTCTCAATCATTCTGTGTCCTTGTGTTACTAATGGAACTTTTATAAAAGGCATAGAAATGATTTAAAAAAAAAACTTCTGATAATCTTTGTCTTTTAACTCAAGAGTTTAGTGTATTTACATTAAATGTAATTTCTTATATCTTTGGGTTTATTTTGTTGTAGATTGCATTCATCAAATAGTTTGTCCATTTCTGAAGTAGGCTTTCTTTGAAGATTCAACTTCATATCCACCCAACTGATCTCAGCAGTGCCCATGTGGCTTGCCAGCACAATGTGTGGTAAGTGAGGTGTGTCGTTCATGATTTGCCACATTTCCTTTTCCTCTGCCACAACACCCCCCAGTGTTCAGGACAGAGGCTCTTCTGTGAGGCTGGGACTAGAATTGTTGGCAAGGTGTGGCAGGGCCACGTTGGACCCACAGTATGGACATGGAGAGTGAGCAAGGAACAAACGTTTATTGTTGCAGCCTAGTCCCAGAGAGATATCTGGCTGGTTTATAACCCCAGTGCAACCTGGCCTAGTGATTAAAGATGCATTTCTTAATCTTATTTTGCACTTTTTATTTGTCCTTTTTATAAAAGTTACTTTCATGATTGTTGTTTTGTTACTATTATAATCATGACCTGCTTTGCATTTCTTAGGATTTTTTTGAGGTTGTTTTCTTCCTTTATGTCCCTGTTCTCCTGCTCTAGTATAGGTATTATATACTTTCTTGCTATTCTTTCAGTGGCTACTCTAACAATTTTAACATGGATATTTGGCTTTACAAAGTCTAAATTTGTCAACATCTGAATAACAAAAGAAACGTGGTATGCTTTTTTTAAATAACACGTCCTCTCCTGATTTATATAGAACTGTTACATATTTTAGTACCATCTCCAGCTGTTAACAATTAGACATTGTTTTAGCCATGATTACTTAAATTTATTCATGTTTTACAGTTTTCCTTACTCAGAAATCCTTCTTGCGTCTCCTACCTCTTTTCTGTTCCTACTATACTGAGGGTTTTTAATCATGAATGAGTGTTGAAATTTGTTAAATGCTTTTTCTGCATTGAATGCTATGGCCATATGGTTTTTCTCTTTAGACTCTTAATATAGTGGATTTCATTAATTTTTAAGTATTGAACCAGACTTGCATTCCTGGAATAAGCCCCGCTTGGTTGGGGTGTTTTATTCTTCCAATATATTGCTAGGCTCAGTTTGCTAATATTTTGTTGAGGATTTTTACATCTATGTCTCTGAAGGATATTGGTCTATGGTTTTCTTTTTCTGTACTGTCTTTGTCTACTTTTGTTATTAAGATAAGGCCAGCAACATAAAATTAGTTAGACTATATTCCCTCTTCTATTTTCTGGCAGAAATTAGAAAATAGGTGTTATTTCTTTAATGTTTAGAAGAAACCACAGTGAAAACATCTGCTCCTGAAGATTTTTTTTCTTGGAAGGTTTTTAACTATGAATTCAATTTTTTTAATAGTTAAGGACTATTCAGATTATCTATTTTATTTTGAATAAATTTTAGCATTCTGTGTTTTTTAAAGAATTAGTACATTTCATCTAAGTTATTTATGTGTGTAGTGTTGTTTGTTGTGTTTCCTTATTATCCTTTGAACATCCAGGGAGACAGTAATCTTTTTTTTTTTTTTAAAGATTTTATTTATTTATTTGACAGAGAGAGACACAGCGAGAGAGGGAACACAAGCAGGGGGAGTGCGAGAGGGAGAAGCAGGCTTCCCGCGGAGCAGGGAGCCCGATGTGGGGCTCGATCCCAGGACCCTGGGATCATGACCTGAGCCAAAGGCAGACGCTTAACCGACTGAGCCACCCAGACGCCCCCAGGGAGACAGTAATCTTTAAATGTGAGTATTTTCCTTTTTCCCTGCTCCAGCCAGAGTCAAGGCCAAAACAGGAAGTCCCCCTAACATCTCCCTCTGCTAGGCCAATTTCTTTTTCTAGCTATCACATAAAAGATGTAGCCCTTTAGTGGTTTCTGACTGATGGAGGGTCTCATTCTTTTTGTTTTCAACTGTTCCCTGAACATGTGGCCCATTAAAACCCTTGCTAGAGAGCCCCTATGACTAATAAATATACCCAGAGGCAAGTCAAAACTCACCTACCCCATGGTTCACACTTTCTTTTTGTTTCTGGTCCCTAAAGAATTATCTGATTTATTTTTTTCCAGTTCAGCGATGCATTCTCAGGTTTTTTATTTTATTTGGTTTTAATACTCTAACCAACATGTTAAAGTATGTTGTTCTTCTAAGAAAGACTTCTCCAAAATTCTAAGCCACCAAATTTCTAGGAATAATGATGGATAACCATTTTCATACTGGTTTAGGAAAAAAATTAGGTATGAAAATATTAAATGTCATTGAGGAAAAACTGGACAGTGATATAATGAGGAATATAATTTGGCAGTATGTATTGGAATGTTTTATGATATAGCAACTCCACTTTTCAATACCTATTCCACATGAAAAATACTGAAATATTTATCAAGAGTGGAAAATATTAAGTAAATTAAGACATATTTATTGTGGAATATTCCAAATATAATAATAACATGGACAGCTCTTAAGATTTCTTGTGATTATTAATAGAGACAATGTAAGCAACTGCCTAGCACAGATTATGTGATCAATAAATCTTAATAAATGTTATGTTTTTAGATGTTCCCTGTTTTCTTCATCCTCTGACTTACAGAAATGGTATTGGATTTATGTCAAATGGCACTCATTGAATCAATTAATTCTTTCTCTCTCTTTCTCCATCTAAAAAAAAAGGAAAGAAGGAAGGAAGGAAGAAAGAATGAAAGAACAAAAGAAAGAAGAAGAAAGAAAGAGAGAGAGAGAGAGAAATTTATAGCCCAATATATTTGATGGACATAGAAAAATTAGTCAAAAGTTCTCAACAAAATATTAGCAAAATGAATTCAAGAGCACATTAAAAGTATCATTTATTATGATTAGGTGGGATTTATCCCTGGAATGCAAAGATGGTTCAACATATGCAAATCAATCAATGTGACACACCACATTAATGGAATGAAAGATAAAAATCATATGATCATATCAATAGATGCCAAAAAAATCATGTGACAAAATACAACAGACTTTCATGATAAAAACTCAATAAATTGATATAGAAGGAACATACCTCAACACAATAAAGACCATATATGACAAACCCACAGACAACATCATACTCAATGGTTCAAGGTTGAAAGTTTTTCCTCTAAGATGAGGAACAAGACAAGGGTAACTATTCTTTTTTTTTTTTTATTTCAAGATTTTATTTATTTATTTGAGAGAGAGAATGAGATAGAGAGCATGAGAGGGGGGAGGGCCAGAGAGAGAGGCAGACTCCCCGCTGAGCAGGGAGCCCGACGCGGGACTCGATCCAGGGACTCCAGGATCATGACCTGAGCCGAAGGCAGTCACCTAACCAACTGAGCCACCCAGGCGCCCACAAGGGTAACTATTCTTAACACCCCTACTCAACATGGTACTGGAAGTCCAAGCCAGAGCAATCAGGCAAGAAAAAGATATAAAAGGTACCCAAATAGGAAAGGAAGAAGTAAAACTGTCTTTGTTTGCGATGATAATCTTACATAGAGAAAATCCTTAAGACCACTAAAAAACTGCTAGAACTAATCAATGAATTCAGTAAAGTTGCAGGATATAAAATCAATATACAGAAAATGGTTACATTTCTATATACTAATAAAATATCTGAAAAAGAAATAAACATTTGCAATAGCATCAAAAGCAATAAAATACTTAGGAATTAGTGTTACCAAGGAAAGATCTTTACAGTGAAAACTACAAGGCTTTGACAAAATATATTGAAGAAGGCACAAATAGAAAGATATCCTGTGTTCATGGATCAGAAGAATTAAGACCATTAAATGTCCATATTTCTCAAAGGCATCTATAGATTCAATGTAATCCTTATTAAAATTCAAATGATCTTTTTCACAGGAATAAAAAAGATAATCTTAAAATTTGTATGGAGCCACAAAAGATCCCCAAATAGCCAAAGGAATCCTGAAAAAAAACAAAGTTGGAGGAAGAACAAAATCTATCGACACATAGACCAATGGAACAGAATCAAGAGCCCAGAAATAAACCCTTACATATACTGTTAACTAATATTTGACAAGGGAGCCAAGAATATTCAATAGGGAAAGAATGGTGTCTTAAAAAAAAAAAGACTTTGGGAAAACTGGATAACCACATGCAGAAGAATGAAATTGGCCCTTTATCTTACACCACTCAAAAAACATACTTGAAATGGATTAAAGGCTTAAATTTATGACCTGAATCCATAAAACTATTAGAAGAACCATAAGGAAAAGCTCCTTGACATTGGTCTTGGCAGTAATCTCCTAAATCTGACACCAAGAGCACAAATAACAAAAGCAAAAATAAATAAGTGGGACTGCATCAAACTAAAAAGCTACTACACAAGAAAAAAAGAAAGAAAAGGCAGCCCACCAAATGGGAGAATGTATTTGCAAATCATATATCTGATAGGGGTTAATATCCAAAATAGATAAAGAACTCACACACTCAATAGCTAAATAGCTAAACAAACAAACAAATTAATTAATGGCAGAAGAACCAGATGGTTTTTCAAAGAAAACATACAAATGCTCAACAGGTACATGAAAATGTGCTCAAAAACACTAATCATCAGGGAAATACAAATCAAATCCACAATGAGAAATCACATCCCACCTGTTAGAATGGCTATTATAAAAAAGATAAGAAATAACAAGTGTTTGTGAAGATGTGGAGAAAGGGAAACCTTGTGCACTGTTGGTGGGGATGTAAACTGGTGCAGCCACTATGGAAAACAGTATGGAGGTTCCTCAAAAAGTTAAAAATAAAATTACCATATGATCCAGTAATCCCACTTCTGGGCATATACCCAAAGGAATTGAAATCAGGATCTCGTACAGATATCTACACTCCCATGTTTACTGCAGCATTATTCATAATAGCCAAGATATGGAAACAGTAAGTGTCCAGCAATGGATGGATGGATAAAAAAGACATGGTATAAATATACAATGAAAAATTGATCAGCTATGGGAAAGAAGGAAATCCTGCCACACCATAGTGCAGATCCCAGCATGTAGCAAATATCCAAATACCACTGGTGAAACAAAGTATGCCCAAGGTTCCTTTTCAACTAATTATTGGATTCTACAAAATCTTGGGAGGGGTTGAGATTGCAGGAGTACAAAGACACACTGGGTGAGAAAAAGCACCATATGCTTTTAAACAGTACATAATTAATACATGTCTGTGGAAAATACTTTCAAATGTTTCAAGACAAAATTTCCATAGTGCACCTCCAGTGGCCAGTTCCCTAACTTAGGGTATTGTCAGCTGCTGTAACAAACAAGAACTAATATTTCAATGACTTGCTGCAACAAGAGTTTATTCTTGCAGGTGTAATGGGCAATACAGGTGATCCTGGTAAATAAGCAACTGTCCTGTACTGGGAGAGTCAGAGACCCAGGCTCCTTCCATATTAAATTTCTACCTTCCCTTAAGACCTCAGAGTCATTTGCAAATAAAAGAATTTGAATGGGCTTGAATGCAGGTTTTATGGGACAGGCTTAGACACAGCACACATTGGTTCCCTTTCCCATTCCATGGAATGCTTTCATTCTCATCTTACTGCAAGGGATGCTGGAAGCTCTAGCCTAGCTGGTATACAGATGCACAGAAAAATTTGCTATATCCATGTGTACCCTTCCTCCCACACATAGATCACACACCATCCCTTCCACAGCTCCATCTACTAGAACAACAATTTCAAAGATTTTTTTTTTAATTCATGGCTGAATCAAAGGGCTAATGATATGCTAGTAAACTTTGTGAGCCCAACGCGATATCAAGAAAGCTGCTGAAGTCACATTGTTTATTTTCCAAGCAAGGGAGCTCATGGGTCTGTCAGCTAGTATTTGAAGCCAATGACTACACTTAATGATATTTTCAATTCTTCCTTTGAACATTGAAAGGGATGGTATCTCAACCAATATCTGAGATGATACATTCTGGTTTTTCAACGACTCTTATTGTCTAAAAGGTTTTTAATACCTAGCCAATGTTTCCCTCTACTTGGCATCAAGCCAAAACCTTTTGCTCATGTCTGTCAGCGGGCACAGCCTGCCATGCCAATAAAAAGAACAGCAAGATCAAACAAGAAAAAGGACTAATACCTTTGCATACCTGTCTCCTGCCTTCTCTGTATGGAGTGATTGACACATTCTTGTACCATGATATCTGAGCTCCATCTAGGACAACAACATCTTCAGCCTTCTTGGGAAGTCTGCTGCACAACCTGCCACTCACCCAGCACCCCATCAACTCAGGCCTAATAAAGCACTATTTTCTCTACACTAATGATCAATTATATTTTCATTACTAATTTATCAACCTTTTATTAAGATTACCCTATGTTCCTTTGCTCTTTGAAGTCTTTCTTTCCTTTCATTTGATCTTCCATAACAACACTTTTTGTTAAGAGTGATGTCATTCTTTCACTGGGCTACTGAATTTTTAAATAAAATGACTAGTTTTCTCATCTCCAAATATCCAGCGTTATATTATTTTTATTGTTCAAGTTGTCATTTCTTTGTTTCCTTCAGCCCCCTGTTCTCAGAGTTCAGCTTGTTCCTTCTCTCTGGGGTTGCCCTGTAGCTTTTCTTTACCTGTTTCTGTTTCTCTTCACCCTCAGGGCTCAAGTCAGATTGGTGGGGAACTTTAAGCTGTAGTGATCTCATGAAGCACAGGTCCCCACTGGCAAAGTGACAGGCTTGTCTGAGGCACCAGAAGAAAGGCTCTGTTCCTCCTGGGATGCTCAGCAGAGGTGTGCCTTTGCCCAGAATCAGGGGAAGTCAGGAAACCAACACACCAGACATCTCCCACTGTTCAAGGACCTGGGACGCCCAGAGGTCCGCTTAGGATTATGTACAAGAGAGGCAGGACATACACTCCAGGCATCACAGACCTCTGAGGACTATGGAGCTCTACCACCCTCACTCAGACAGGCTCCTATGAGGGGTACAGAGGTACACCTGCTCAGCCTTCTCTGGCCCCTGGCAGACTTAAGGTTACACCCTTCCCATTCTGCCCAATTGCAAGCCCAGCAATTGCGCATCTAGGACAGCTGGTAGGTGACCATGAGGAGTGAAACAAGGAGGGTACCAGAAGTGCTTGCTGACAGCTAACTTCCTAGAATCTCCTTTACTATTTTAAGAACATTAAAATTCTTTCTGATAAAATTTCATTATTCACTTATCTCCTTTAGAGAGCGGCATTTGATTGCAATTCGAATCTTTTAGCCAGGACTCTTGAGAACCAAGAGATAATTCTTTAGTTGGCTTAAGGATTTGAGGACAAAGGCCTTTTATTCTGATAACTTGATTTTGTTTCAGGAATCTATGGGGCTTTCAGCTAGTCACTGATGTTTCTGCATCTCCACATCTCTGTCTTCATGGAGCTGATTGGGGAATGTTAATTGCTTGGCCAGGGCCAGTTAGGGGGAAATAGTTACAAGAATTCCAATCATCATAGTGTACAAGAATCTCATAGGGATCAATAATAATAATGCTGTCTCACATTTATTGTGAATTACTATATGTCAACGTTCTTCTAAGAAAGTATTTTCTGCAAATAATAGCATCAAATTATTACAACTATCCCAAATCCACCTTGCTGATGCAATAGCAAAGCCAAGGAATAGTTAAGAAGAAAGACAATGTGAAACTCTCAATGTTCAAGGATGGTGGTGGGAGTCAGTGCAACCTCACAGCCCTTGCTCTTCATGGACCTACCATTCTACCTCCTTTTTTCTGCTGGAGCAGAGGATCCCAGACTTTGGGATCACAAAGAACCAGTAGAATGTTGAAATTGGTATATTTTGATAATGAACACGGGGCTGCCAAAATTTTTGTTGCCAAGTATCTTCACTGAAAAACATTTACAATCCATTCTTGCAATCTATAATTCCAAAAAAGTTGGAAGGAATGACCTCATAACTTTAAAAGTGGGTAAGTATAAACTCTATGAAAATCTCACCAAAATGTGAAAATTCCACCACCAACTGGCATCCCATCACAGAGAAGCTTTGCTTTTGGAAACCAATTGTTGCAAGGCATGGACAGTAAAGATATTTGTCTCCAGAAAAGGGAAAAGAGGAGTCAAGAGTGTATTCAAAGCTAGACCCCAGCCCACATGGCATGCTCCTATCCCTTCTGGTTTCAAAGGATCCTGCATATTAGGTGTCATCTACTTCCTTCAAGTCTGAACAAGATAACAAGAGAAGCAGCCACAGGGCTATAATGGTGACAAATGATCCCAGGGAAGAGTAAACCACAAAAAAACCTGATCGTTCAGTTTTTCAGTAGAATGTTCTGTGCTTAACCTCTGGAGCCAGGCTGCTGGGTCTCATTTCTAGTTCCACATTTTACTAGTTTAATAACCTTGGGCAATTATCCCAGCATCTCCAAGCCTCAATTTGCTCAGCAAAATGGGGATAATAACACCTCAAAGAGTTGTGAGGATTTAACAAGATAATACATGTAAATGCCTAAGTAAGTGAGCTTGTTAAATGCCAGATCTTATCACTATGAAGCAACTTCCATGTTCCAGGCATGTGCTAAGTGTTGAGAATAAATAAGATGTTACCAAAGATGGTCACATCATTCCCCCCTCATTCCTTCATGTTCTTCTGCAGCATGGCTTTACCATTTTCCCATTCATGCCATCAAAAGGTAGACTTTATTTCTCCTCTCCTTGAATCTGGCCATCCTTGTGTCTTTCTTTGACTGAAGTGTGGCTATGTGTGCTTTCTGGGCTAGGTCTTCAGAGATATTGCACCTTCCATTTTCGCCCTCTTAGAAGCCACCTGCCATATAACAAGGCTCCAGCTAGACTGTTAAATGATGATAGACCACAGGAGAGAGAGAGGCTGCTCAGACAAGAACTGAGACCACCCTAGCAGACAGCCAGGACCAAGGCCCAGGCATGTGAGGGAAGCCATGGGGGTTCCTCCAGCCCCAGCAGAGCCACTGAAGGCAGCACTATGTGGTTCAGTGGCAAGCTGCACCCCACCCCACCCAAATCCCTGACTCTCAGAATTATAGGTAATTCTGGGTTGTAGTTTTAAGGCAGTAAGTTCTGAGGTGGTTGGTAATGTAGGAATAGATAAATGAAGCAATCCTTAATGGAAGCCAGGAGAGACCCATAAACCACTCCCAAGTCGTGTGAAAAATACCATGACAGAGATGCTAGATCTATACAACCTACTGTGGACACACAGAGAGGCATGATTCATCCTGCCAGGCCCACAGGGTGGAGAAACAGAAGCCCTGGCAAGTGAGAGGGAGACCATCAAGGTGCCTGACTAGGCACAGCCATGTGGAAAATTAAAGAGCATTCCTGCTCTCCAAGAAGGGTACTCCACATCCCAGGCAGGGAGCTGGCAGGTCTGGACGACTCAGAAGAAATGCATGTCCCTGTGCTGTCTAAATGGAAGAGACAGATACAAATTTCACTTATTTAAGTCAGGGATGACCTGACATTGTCTTTTCATACATATGTGCTTTGTCTTTCCAATACAAGACTGTAAGTTCCTTAAGAGCAGGCGTTCTCTGTACTTTCTTGTATTTTCTACCCCCAGAGCCCCCTCTGCTATTCCTTACTCTAGCTTGGTGCTTTGCCTTGGTAAATGGCAGAGATTGATGGATTCATAGAATCTCATTTTTGCAGGGTACGTGGGTGGCTCATCAGTTTAGCGTCTGACTTTGGCTCAGGTCATGATCTCAGGGTTCTGGGATCCAGCCCCAAGTCTGGCTCTGCATTCAGTGGGGAGTCTGCTTGTCCCTCTCCTTCTCCATTTGCCCCTCCCCCCACTCATCCTCTCCCTCTCTCAAATAAATAAATAAAATCTTTAAAAAAAAAAAAGACCTCATTTTTGAAAGGAAACTTGTAGTTCCTCCAGGTTAAACTCCCTCCCAAACTCCCTCAAAGCTGGATAGCCCCAGATCTGGCCACTGCTGATTGGTCAGTGGATAAATGCCATACATCTCCTGCCCCACCCACAAAAGAATACAGCCCCCAGAGCCTTCCCAGACCCCCATGCTGAAGCCAGTCTGAAGATCTTACCACTGACTCCTTGTGCTCCTCCTTTATAAGAATTATCCAAGCACTCAATAGGTATCTGCCCACTGGGACTGTAAACTCAGAGTACATGGAAGCACCTACCTTGCCCTACCCCAGCCTCTCAAAGCCCAGCCTAGTGCTAGCCACAGTGTGAGCGTTGTGTGAATGAATGAATGAACAAATTACAAGACATGGCCTCAGATGCCTGGCATTTATTCATTTTTAACATATCTAGATATTTATACCACAGCCAAATCATCAAATTCATGTCAGGAAAGAGGTCCAGAAAGAGAATATATATCCTATGTATATTCTATATAATTTCTATAATAATAATTAACATAAATCAAATGATTTTTATATGTCTGGCACTGCTCTAGGTACTGGCATATGTTTATCTCATTTCACACATGGGATTTCTCTAACGATGTTCATCTTATTAACCTGATTTATAGACAAGGAAATCTGAGGCACAGAGACTCAGTAACTTACCCAAGATCACACAGCTAGTGAGTAGCTGAGCCAGGCAACTGGACTCCAGGAAACTTCCATTTACATAGAACAGTAATGCTTTTCACAGTGAGATTCCACTAAGGTTAAATAAATAATACAAAAAGCAACAGAAAGCTCAAGTGACAAGATATGGCCACTCTTCCCCATGAAGGGTTTGGCCCAGTTCCAGCTAGGTTTGTGTTAAAGAATTGTTGTTTGTCTTCTGCAGACTTCAGGAACAAAAATCAAGCCCAGAGAGTGCTTATGAGTGGGAAGAAGTCCAGGCAAGACAACAGCGATCAAGTATCCAGCATAGTATGCAAGGGATCTTATGGTTAAAGCTGTCTAAGGATTGCAATGATCAATCAGGGCCTCTTTCCAGAAAAAATACCCTTCCTCTTGAAAGGGTGGGGCCTACAGGAAAGACCAAGCAGTTTTTGAGAGGGTCCAGTTCTGTTGTCAAGCACAGGGGATGTTGTAGGTCATGCGCATCCATAACAAGAACTCCAAGTTCCTGGGGTGCCTGGGTGGCTCAGTCGTTAAGCGTTTGCCTTCAGCTCAGGTCATGATCCCAGGGTCCTGGGATCGAGCCCCACATCGGGCTCCCTGCTCCACGGGGAGCCTGCTTCTCCCTCTCCCCCTCCCCCTGCTTGTGTTCCCTCTCTCGCTGGTCTCTCTTTGTCAAATAAATAAATAAAATCTTTAAAAAAAAAAAAAAAGAACTCCAAGTTCCTTCCCAGCAGTAAAACGCTACAGATTATTCTGGAATTATGCAAACCTAACAATTCCAGGAAAACCAATTCTAACAGCACATGTGGGGGCGCCTGGGTGGCTCAGTTGGTTAAGCAACTGCCTTCGGCTCAGGTCATGATCCCAGAGTCCTGGGATGGAGCCCCACATCGGGCTCCCTGCTCGGCAGGAAGCCTGCTTCTCCCTCTACCCCCCTCCCCGCCGCCGCTTGTGTTCCCTCTCTCGCTGTCTCTCTCTCTCTCTGTCAATTAAATAAATAAATAAAATCTTAAAAAAAAAAAAAAATAACAGCACATGGCAACTCCTCTCAGCCTGCTTCCAAATGATGACCAAGTGATTGGGACAGAAGTTTGCGGTCTTCAAAACAGTTAAACCGAAAAGAAAAAAAGAAAAAAACAGTTAAACCGAGTCAAGTCTTAATGCGCATCAGGTGTTGTATTAACACTTCTATTTGCCTGTCATTTCTGGGTGATGGTTTCCCTTGAAGCCTCAATTCTCTGATGGATCCAAGAAAAGTTTGCTCAGCTTCATTCTTGTAGTAAGGACAAGGGTGACAACTTTCAAACTCCTTAGAGGCTGAAATTGGAACCGGGAATCCCTTATGGTCATTTTTTACAATTCATTTTTATTGTAGTTATATTAGAGAAATTTTAAAGGTCTAAAAGTTTATAGCAGTTGGGAAGACCAGAATATTCAAGACTTTGAATGGAAGCAATCTATTTTCCTAGACATAAGGTTACTAATTTTTACATTAAATTATTCTGTAATAGCTTTATTGTATTTGACAAAATATTAACTTGAAAATCTATGATTTTTATATTAAAATTGAAAATAGAATTAAGTTCTCCAAAAAAAAAAAAAGTATAGCTGTGAGAACTACAAACACAACTTGCCTCCAAACTAGAACTCTCTGACACATTTCGTTTTTAATAAAAGAGAAAGAGTCAGCGTTATTACACTGTGTTCAGTGTAAATTTTCTTTTAACGTTCTGGAACATGCCAACATCTCTCCACCTCTTATAGTATAACTGCACAGAAATAACAAGAAGGTGAAACTGCCATTACAAAACAGAAAGTTTGTATATTAGCAAATGCCAAAAAACCCTAATAAGACATGTTCTTCAAAGTCTTGGCTTGATTGCTTAGTCCTCTTCCCATATTGGTGAAGCATATGACAAAACTTGAGTGACCCTACTCACCATTTCACTTATAAAACTAATGATGTAATGTATGGTGATTAACATAATAAAATAAAATTAAATATATATATGTGTGTGTGTATATATATATATGTGTGTGTATATATATATATATAATTTAAAAATAAATATCTGTGCTGGGATTTCCAGTCTCCACCTGCGGGCAAAGGAAACTGTAGACCCACAGGAGGGAAGACACAGGGAAAAGCTCTGTAGGATTTAAGTAAAACCCATTTTCCACTTCTCCTCCCACCTTCCCTGTCTCAAGTCCTTTCTCCTTGGTACCCACCTGGTTTTCATCCAATTGGAAGTCAGTGCTAAGAGCTTAAAATACAGTGATACCCGGTGTGTTCAGCTTTGCTACATAACAAAGAGAGAGAGAGAGACCACAAAGCCCTCATTGGAAGCTTCCTGGTTCAGTTCATTGCAAACAGTTTTTCCTGGTAGGCAATGTTAATAAATCTGTGACTTCTGTCCTTCCGTCCCAATGCCCTTCTGGTATACCCACCCTCTCTAGTACTGAGCCTCAACTCTGGAAGCAGACTGGTCTTCAGGAAGGTCCTGGCTCCATCAACTATTATCTGCATGACCATGGGCATTGGTTAACCTCTTGTTGCCTTTACTCCCTCTTTTGTAAAATGAGGATGATTAATAGTAACCAGTCATATAGTCATTGTAGGGAATTAGATGGAATAATGGGTGCAAAGAAAATTAGCCTAGATATAACTAGGAAACTCCAATGTCAACCATTGGTAATGTTATTCTTTTTACTGGTCACCTTTACCTCACCATTCAAATCAGAAAGGACCTGTTAATCAGTACTTACACCAGTCCAGAAGTTCATTGACACTGTGTAAACCAGTGATGTAATTCCATGTTTGACTTTGTATCTCTAATTTGACATGAAAAGTTGTCTCTCTAGATTTCATTCATTGAACACACATTTATTGAGAAGATATAGTGTGCTAGGTACCGTAATGTATTTCCAGTACATGGTTGGCGGGGTGCTCATGAAATGTCTGAGAGATGAATGAATGAATAAATGAATAAATGACACTCCCACAGATGCCCCTCTTAGATGCAGTTGCAAAGGTGGAGAAGAGAGGTTTGTCTATCCCTTCATCCCTGCTCCTTCCAGACCTGGGTGCTCTCTACTCCTGCCCAGAGCTATAGAGCCCCTGGCTTCAGCCCTTCTCCTGTTTCCTTGCTGGCTTCCAATCAAGAAGTTCTGACAAAGAAGCAGTCATTAGAACATATCCTTTTTGTATTACATAGTCAGGGGTTATAAAGAATACTCAAAAAGAAGGCATCTCATATGCATATGGAAAGTATCTTCACCCTTCAGAGTCAAGGTTTTATTCTTATTTCACCCATATAGTAGTTCCATCTCCCAAACTTTAAGTATCAAGTGAAAAAGGAATACTTTGTACAGAGTTAGCCCGGACCACGGTCAGGACATGGCATTTGTGTTTTTGTGCTTTGATAAGCTCTGGGAATAATCGAAATGTACTTCCATTTTTATGTCTGTGGAGTGGAAAACAATTTATTTTTGCCTGCCTTCCAAAATGTATCCTCCCCTGTTTTGGTGATTTGAGTCATGCCCCCTCCTATGGAAGTATGACTTGGGAGGAACCCTACCCTTGCCCCCAGGCTCCAAAGTAGAACAAATGTCACAAGCCTGGACCCTCAGGACATCCAACCCACAGAGCCACAGGGGTGGGTAGGGGAGGTACCTGACTCAAGGTGGTCTAATCAGAATGAATCCTAGGACTGGAGTAGGTGATTCCAGGAGGAAACATTATCTTCTTTTACATTTAATATGGACTGGGAGAGTACGATCTTGGGCCTATGGAGGCCACAAGATGGCACCTGGAAATGAAGCAAATACAGGAACAGACAGAACTGAGCCACGGGAAAAGATTGCCTTGATGATTTCATTTGAGCCCCAGAATCAACCCATGCTTGAAGCCAGACTTGCTCTGGATTTTTCAACTCTGCAAGTAAATAAATTCCCTTGTCCTTGTTTAAGCTTGTCAAGGCTAGGTTTTTATTTATGACCCTAGGAGCCCTATGTTATTCACAGATCTTGTCACAGTGACTAAAGTTTTACATTACTTTTTTGCCTTTGCATTAATGTAGAAAATGAAGCTGTGAAATTGCAAATGTGCTATCAGCCATCAGCCCAAGAGTTCTTTGAGAACTATCATTTTCACTTACTTGGTAATACTCACAATTAGACCATAAGCACCCCAAGGATAGAACCCAAAACCACACTGAACAAAAGCAGAAAAGTCCACCATGAAGTCTCCCAGTCGATAGCACTCCTTTTATGTGATTTGTCTTGGAGTTCTGTAGAGAACAGCAACCAAGACACTGGAAGGGAACAAAAACTTCTTGAATGTGTGGGGCTTGCAATGAGCTATGCTTCTTTTGTTTAGCAAGTCTTTTGTTTCCAGCAACTTCCAGAGAGACATCATGAACCATAGAAAGAGAACCAGAATTCTCTTCTTTGGATTTAGTTACCTCTGCTGGCTTTGTGAGCCAGCAATGTCTGTATCCAAAGTTGTACAATCAGGGGGAGCTTTATGAACCCATGAGCCTGAGATTCTTTGACTCACTCAACCAATGCTATTTGTGGAACCCCTACTGTGTTCCAGTTGCTGCACTAGTTACTGGGCATTGGAGATTCAAAGATAAATCAGCACATTTCTTTCAGCCAAAGAGCTTAGAGTGCATGAGTAATGCAGACAATCCTTCGCCCAACCCCCACCCCCAACCATAACTGTAACAGGTATGACTGATGCCATTACAGAGATGGCTAAGAGATGGAGGCAGGAACTCGGAGTGATGTGATTTTTGAACAGGCATGAGCCAAGCAAATGAGGAGGGAGTGGTATGCAGAAAGCGGGAATGGTATCGGCAAAGGAAGAGCGGTATTAGAAACTCTGGGACATTTAGTGACCCGGATTTGGTAAACTGAGCTTGAGTGCAAGACAGGGAAACAGTACAAGAAGAAGCAAACACCTCATCATGAAGGGCTTATTCTTCCAAGTCGAGGACAGTGTTTGACTGAGGAAGCCTTCAGTGGCTCCCTATTTGCTGCATAATAAAATCTAGAACACTGGGGTCCTTGAATCAAGACCAGTAAGACATGGTTTTGCTTTTTCATATTCTAGTAGCAAAGAGAACAAAATACATCACGAGTGCAGAGTCTGAAAACACCTCCCTGATGTGGCATTTTTGTTCAAATCAGCTGCATCTCTACTTCCCTGGTAACCCCAGCCCGGGGAGTGAGAAGAGCCACAGATATCCCCATGCGAGTCCCATGCTCACCCCTAACAAGCCATACTCAATTTAGAATCATTTTTCATTTGGTATGAAGTCATTTTTAAAGTGCCTGCTTTTCATTAGAATGGTAATACGATAGCCCCCGTGGGGGATGCACATGAAGCAGAAGTGAGACAACCTTTCCTTTAGAGTGTGGCTTTTTCTTTTACTGCTTCTCCTCCTGAGCTTTGGTGTTGCTGAGTCTTTTGTTCAGAAAACCCAGAAAAGGATGCCTAAATCTCAGGCTCTGTGGTATTTGCTGTTGCTGTTGCTTTGTTTGTGCATTTGTGTTTGTTTTGATAGGCATCTCTTCATAAAATGGGCCAGCTCCAAAAACATTGGCTCTTTTCCCACATGAGTATCTGTCATGGGTCAAATGTGTCCCAGGTGTGGCTCCTTCAACATTCAGTTTACAGATGCTTCTCATTACATGATCCCCAAGGGCTGTGAAAACATTTTCTTGAGCCTCCCCAAACATCCACAACTAAGAATTGGTAAAGACCAATTGGAAAAGTACTATTTATTTAAAGTGTATTGTGGGCTGTCCCCCAGCCCGATGCCTCCTCGGGCTCCACACTGCTTCACTGCCCTCTTGTCCAGCACACCCCCATCTCCTCTTACCCCATCCCATTCCTTGGGTCTCTCAACATTCCCTCAGCCCTGGATTTTCTGATGCCAAGGCACAGAAGCAACATAAGCATTAGAGATGGGAACAGGCGGGAGGAGCCCTCAGGCTTTCTGATGCCCACATCACAATTCTACTTGCTAGCTCATGCTTCAATTTGTGCAGCTGGGATGTCCTTACTTAGCCTTTTAAATTTTTTTTTTAAAGATTTTTTTTTTTTTATTCATGAGACACAGAGCGAGAGAGAAAGGCAGAGGGAGAAGCAGGCTCCCAAGGAGCAGGGAGTCTGCTTCTCCCTCTGACCCTCCCCCCTCTCATGTGCTCTCTCTCATTCTCTCTCTCTCAAATAAATAAATAAAATCTTTAAAAAAAATACAATTGCTTGATAATTCTTTAGCTCAAAACAGTCCATAGAGAGGAAGGGGCAGGATCGCCAAGGGAAAAGAAGCTTATAGCAAAAGCACTGGGCCAAGAAACAGGAAAAGCATTTGTGAAGACACACTGGTATGACTTTGGGAAAGTTACTTTTCCTCTCCATAACTCAGTTTCCTATTTGTAAAATTTGGGGTTGGACCAGGGGGTCCCTAAGCTACTGAGATACTATGATTGAACTAGTATGTTGAAATACCATGAATCCATTATGCTGAATATGGGTCATTTAAAAAGTAAAATTGTAGCGGGCGGAGCAAGATGGCGGAGGAGTAGGAGACCTGGATTTCGTCTGGTCTCAGGAATTCAGCTGGATAGGGATCAAACCATTCTGAACACCTACAAACTCAACAGGAGATCAAAGAAAAGAAGAGCAACAACTCTCTCATCAGAAAAGCGACCACTTTCTGGAAGGTAGGACGTGCGGAGAAGTGAATCCGAGGCGATATTCGGGAGGATAGACGGCGGGGGAGGGGCCTCCGTCGGCCGCTTCTGGCAAGTGATAGAACCACGGAGCACAAAATCGGAACTTTTAAAAGTCTGCTCCGCTGAGGGACGTCACTCTGGTGGCTAAGCGGGGGGTGGAACCCTCCTGGACAGTGTGGTCTCAGGACCCTCGGGGTCACAGAAAGACCGGGGGTGCCTGAGTGTGGCAGAGCTCCCAGGTATCAGAGCGGGGAAGCCGGCTGCAGAGGCAGAGCCCAGGCGCGGGCTCTCAGCTCGGGGTTGCCATAAACCGTGATCCGCGGCACAGTCGGGCCCCTGCTCCTCCAGCAGGGACCCAACAAGCGGCAGATCCGGGGAGACTCACCTTCCTCCCCCGGGAGGAGCCGCGCGGGAGTGCACCGCAGGGATCTGCTGGGTTTGGAGACTCCACCCGGGGTCGGGTGCCAGAGATAGAAACGCGCGGTCACAGGCCGGGTGAGCACGGAGTGCGGCCGGAGACCGGGGAGACGGGAGTGACTGACGGCTTTTCTCTGGGGGCTCACTGAGGAGCGGGGCCCCAAGTTCTCGGCTCCTCCGGGGCGGAGATGGGGAGGCCGCCATTTTCACTCTCCGCCTCCAAAGCTGTACGGAAAGCTCGCAGGGAACAAAAGCCCCGGAGAGAAAACCCGAGTAGATTACTTAGCCGGGAGGGGGCAAGGGCGGGGCAATTCTGCCTCCGGCAAAGACATTTGGAAACCACGGCAACAGGCCCCTCCCCAGAAGATCAGCGAGAACAGCCAGCCAAGACCAAGTTTACCGATCAATGAGAACGGCAGAACTCCAGCGCTAGGGGACTACTGCACATAGAATTCATGGCTTTTTTACCATGATTCTGTAGTCTTTCAAAGTTAATTTTTTTTTAACTGTCTTTTTTTCTTTTTTTTTCTTTTTGAATTTTTCTTTTTCCCTTTTTCAACCAACATCAATCCCTTTTTTTAAAAAAAAAAAAACATTTTTATTTTTCATTTTTAGAGTCATATTCTATCCCTTCACAGTAGTTACCCATATTTTTGGCTTATATATATAAGTTGTTCTCTCTTTAAAATTTTGAGATAGTTTCTTCTAACAGATTAAAATATACCCTAAATCTCTAGTATATGGTGTTTTCTATTCCCCTGCCTGATCACATCCTCTCCCTTTTTTTTTTTCTTTTTTCTTTTTTTAAATCCTCTTCTTTCTTTTTTCAAACAACTTCTTATCAATTCCTTTTATAAAATTTTTTATAATTTCCATCTTTACAATCATATTCCATCCCTTCATCATATCAACCCTTATTTTTGTACATATATAAGTTTTTTTTCTTTAAAATTTTGGGAGGCACTTTCTTCTAAAAGACCAAAATACACCCCAAATCTAGTATGTGGCACTGATCTATATACCAGCCGGATCATATTTGATCACATTCTGGTTTTTTTGTTGTTGTTGTTGTTTTGTTTTGTTTGTTTTTGTTTTTATCTTTATCTTTTTCTTTTTTTTTCTTTTTCTTTTTTCTCTCTTTCCCTTTCTTTTCCCACTGCTTCAGGTCTTTTCTGATTTGTTTAGAGTATATTTTCTGGGGACGTTGTTACTCTGCTAGCATTTTGTTCTCTCATTAATGTATTCTCCTCTGCACAAAATGACAAGATGGAAAAAATCACCTCAACAAAAAGAACAAGAGGTAGTACCGACTGCCAGGGACCTACTCAATACGGACATTAGTACGATGTCAGATCCACAGTTCAGAATCATCACTTTAAAGATACTAGCTGGGCTTGAAAAAAATATGGAAGTTATTAGAGAAACCCTTTCTGGAGAAGTAAAAGAACTAAAATCCAACCAAGTAGAAATCAAAAAGGCTATTAATGAGGTGCAATCAAAACTGGGGGCGCTAACTGCTAGAATAAATGAGGCAGAAGAGAGAATCAGTAATATAGAAGATGAAATGATGGAAAATAAAGAAGCTGAGAAAAAGAGAGATAAACAACGACTGGATCACGAGGCCAGAATTCGAGAGATAAGCGATACCATAAGACGAAACAACATTAGAATAATTGGGATCCCAGAAGAAGAAGAAAGAGAGAGAGGGGCAGAAGGTATAATGGAGCAAATTATAGCAGAGAACTTCCCTAATTTGGGGAAGGAAACAGGCATGAAAATCCAGGAAGCACACAGAACCCCTCTCAAAATCAATAAAAATAGGTCAACACCCCGACATCTAATAATAAAACTTACGAGTCTCAGAGACAAAGGGAAAATCCTGAAAGCAGCTCGGGAGAAGAGATATGTAACCTACAAGGGTAGAAACATTAGATTGGCAACAGACCTATCCACAGAGACCTGGCAGGCCAGAAAGGACTGGCAGGATATATTCAGAGCACTAAATGAGAAAAATATGCAACCAAGAATACTATATCCAGCTAGGCTGTCATTGAAAATTGAAGGAGAGATAAAAAGCTTCCAGGACAAACAAAAAGTAAAGGAATTTGCAAACACAAAACCAGCCCTACAGGAAATCTTGAAAGGGGTCCTCTAAGCAAAGAGAGAGCCTAAAAGCAACATAGACCAGAAAGGAACACAGACAATATACGGTAACAGTCACCTTACAGGCAATACAATGGCACTAAATTCCTATCTTTCAATAGTTACCCTGAATGTAAATGGGCTAAATGCCCCAATCAAAAGACACAGGCTATCGGACTGGATTAAAAAACAAGACCCATCGATATGCTGTCTGCAAGAGACTCATTTTAGACCCAAAGACACCCCCAGATTGAAAGTGAGGGGGTGGAAAACCACTTACCATGCTAATGGACACCAAAAGAAAGCTGGGGTGGCAATCCTTATATCAGACAAATTAGATTTTAAACCAAAGACTGTAATAAGAGATGAGGAAGGACACTATATCATACTTAAAGGATCTATCCAACAAGAAGATCTAACAGTTGTAAATATCTATGCCCCATGGGAGCAGCCAATTATATAAGGCAAATAATAACAAAAGCAAAGAAACACATCGACAACAATACAATAATAGTGGGGGACTTTAACACCCCCCTCACTGAAATGGACAGATCGTCTAAGCAAAAGATCAACAAGGAAATAAAGATTTTAATGACACACTGGAACAAATGGACTTCACAGACATATTCAGAACATTCCACCCCAAAGCAACGGAATACACATTCTTCTCTAGTGCCCATGGAACATTCTCCAGAATAGATCACATCCTAGGTCATAAATCAGGTCTCAACTGGTACCAAAAGATTGGAATCATTCCCTGCCTATTTTCAGACCACAATACTTTGAAACTAGAACTCAATCACAAGAGGAAAGTTGGAAAGAACTCAAATACATGGAGGCTAAAGAGCATCCTACTGAAGAATGAATGGGTCAACCAGGAATTAAAGAAGAATTAAAAAAATACATGGAAACCAATGAAAATGAAAACACAACTATTCAAAATCTTTGGGATGCAGCAAAGGCAGTCCTAATAGGAAAGTATAGAGCAATACAAGCCTTCCTCAAGAAGCAAGAAAGGTCTCAAGTACACAACCTAACCCTACACCTAAAGGAGCTGGAGAAAGAACAGCAAATCAAGCCTAAACCCAGCAGGAGAAGAGAAATCATAAAGATCAGAGCAGAAATCAATGAAAGAGAAACTAAAAGAACAGTAGAACAGATCAACAAAACTAGGAGGTGGTTCTTTGAAAGAATTAACAAGATTGATAAACCTCTGGCCAGACTTATCAAAAAGAGAAGAGAAATGACCCAAATCAACAAAATCATGAATGAAAGAGGAGAGATCACAACCAACACCGAAGAAATACAAACAATTATAAGAACATATTATGAGCAATTCTATGCCAGCAAATTAGATAACCTGGAAGAAATGGAGGCATTCCTAGAGATGTATCAACTACCAAAACTGAACCAGGATGAAATAGAAAACCTGAACAGACCTATAACCACTAAGGAAATTGAAGCAGTCATCAAAAATCTCCCAAAAAACAAAAGCCCAGGGCCAGATGGCTTCCCGGGGGAATTCTACCAAACATTTCAAGAAGAATTAATACCTATTCTTCTGAAACTGTTCCAAAAAATAGAAATGGAAGGAAAACTTCCAAACTCATTTTATGAGGCCAGCATTACCTTGATCCCAAAACCAGACAATGACCCCATCAAAAAGGAGAATTACAGACCAATATCCTTGATGAACATGGATGCAAAAATTCTCACCAAAATACTAGCCAATAGGATCCAACAGTACATTAAAAGGATTATTCACCACGACCAAGTGGGATTTATCCCTGGGCTGCAAGGTTGGTTCAACATCTGCAAATCAATCAATGTGATACAATACATTAACAAAAGAAAGAACAAGAATCATATGATCCTCTCAATAGATGCAGAAAAAGCTTTTGACAAAGTACAGCATCCTTTCTTGATCAAAACTCTTCAGAGTATAGGCATAGAGGGTACATACCTCAATATCATAAAAGCCATCTATGAAAAACCTACAGCGAATATCATTCTCAATGGGGAAAAACTGAGAGCTTTCCCCCTAAGGTCAGGAACGCGGCAGGGATGTCCACTATCACCACTGCTATTCAACATAGTATTGGAAGTCCTAGCCACAGCAATCAGACAACAAAAAGAAATCAAAGGCATCCAAATTGGCAAGGAAGAAGTCAAACTCTCACTCTTTGCAGATGATATGATACTTTATGTGGAAAACCCAAAAGACTCCACCCCAAAACTGCTAGAACTCATACAGGAATTCAGTAAAGTGGCAGGATATAAAATCAATGCACAGAAGTCAGTGGCATTCCTATACACCAACAACAAGACAGAAGAAAGAGAAATTAAGGAGTCGATCCCATTTACAATTGCACCCAAAACCATAAGATACCTAGGAATAAATCTAACCAAAGAGACAAAGGATCTGTACTCAGAAAACTATAAAATACTCATGAAAGAAATTGAGGAAGACACAAAGAAATGGAAAAACGTTCCATACTCATGGCTTGGAAGAACAAATATTGTGAAGATGTCAATGCTACCTAGAGCAATCTACACATTCAATGCAATCCCCATCAAAATACCATCCACTTTTTTCAAAGAAATGGAACAAATAATCCTAAAATTTGTATGGAACCAGAAAAGACCCCGCATAGCCAGAGGAATGTTGAAAAAGAAAAGCAAAGCCGGCGGCATCACAATTCCGGACTTCCAGCTCTATTACAAAGCTGTCATCATCAAGACAGCATGGTACTGGCACAAAAACAGACACATAGATCAATGGAACAGAATAGAGAGCCCAGAAATGGACCCTCAACTCTATGGTCAACTCATCTTTGACAAAGCAGGAAAGAATGTCCAATGGAACAAAGACAGTCTCTTCAACGAATGGTGTTGGGAAAATTGGATAGCCAGATGCAGAAGAATGAAACTGGACCATTTCCTTACACCACACACAAAAATAGACTCCAAATGGTTGAAAGACCTCAATGTGAGACAGGAGTCCATCAAAATCCTAAAGGAGAACACAGGCAGCAATCTCTTTGACCTCAGCCGAAGCAACTTCTTCCTAGAAACATCACCAAAGGCAAGGGAAGCAAGGGCAAAAATGAACTATTGGGACTTCATCAAGATAAAAAGCTTTTGCAAAGCAAAGGAAACAGTCAACAAAACCAAAAGACAACCGACAGAATGGGAGAAGATATTTGCAAATGACATATCAGATAAAGGGCTAGTATCCAAAATCTATAAAGAACTCATCAAACTCAACACCCAAAGAACAAAGAATCCAATCAAGAAATGGGCAGAAGACATGAACAGACATTTTTCCAAAGAAGACATCCAAATGGCCAACAGACACATGAAAAAGTGCTCAATATCGCTTGGCATCAGGGAAATCCAAATCAAAACTTCAATGAGATACCACCTCACACCAGTCAGAATGGCTAAAATGAACAAGTCAGGAAACGACAGATGTTGGCGGGGATGCAGTGAAAGGGGAACCCTCCTCCACTGTTGGTGGGAATGCAAGCTGGTGCAGCCACTCTGGAAAACAGTATGGAGGTTCCTCAAAAAGTTGAAAATAGAGCTACCATATGATCCAGCAATTGCACTACTGGGTATTTACCCCAAAGGTACAAAAGTAGGGATCCGAAGGGGTACGTGCACCCCGATGTTTATAGCAGCAATGTCCACAATAGCCAAACTGTGGAAAGAGCCAAGATGTCCATCGACAGATGAATGGATAAAGAAGAGGTGGTATATATATACAATGGAATATTATGCAGCCATCAAAAGGAATGAGATCTTGCCATTTGCAACGACGTGGATGGAACTGGAGGGTATTATGTTGAGTGAAATAAGTCAAACAGAGAAAGACATGTATCATATGATCTCACTGATATGAGGAATTCTTAATTGCAGGAAACAAACTGAGGGTTGCTGGAGTGGGGGGTGGGGTGGGAGGGATGGGGTGACTGGGTGATAGACACTGGGGAGGGTATGTGCTCTGGCAAGCGCTGTGAATTGTGCAAGACTGTTGAATCTCAGATCTGTACCTCTGAAACAAATAATGCAATATATGTTAAGAAAAAAAAAAAAGAAGAAGAAGAAGGTAGCGGGAGGGGAAGAATGAAGCGGGGGAAATCGGAGGGGTAGACGAACCATGAGATACGATGGACTCTGAAAAACAAACAGGGTTCTAGAGGGGAGGGGGGTGGGAGGATGGGTTAGCCTGGTGGTGGGTATTGAGGAGGGCACGTTCTGCATGGAGCACTGGGTGTTATGCACAAACAATGAATCATGGAACACTTCATCTAAAACTAATGATGTAATGTATGGGGATTAACATAAGAATAAATAAATAAATAAATAAATAAATAAATAATTCAAAAAAAAAAAAGTAAAATTGTAGGGGCACTAAGGGGGTTCAGTTAGTTAAGCGTCTGACTCTTGATTTGACTCAGGTCATGATCTCAGGGTCATGAGATCAAGCTCCACCTGGGGCTCCATGCTCAACACAGAGTCTGCCTGAGATTTTCTTGCTGCCCATCCCCTCAGCGTGTGTGCGCTCTCTCTCTCTAAAATAAATAAATAGGTAAATAAAATATTTTTTAAAAAACAAAGTAAAATTGTAAATTTCATTTGACTAATAGCGTACTCTTTTTTATGAAGCAGATAATGAGAAACCTAAATCTCACATTTATCATCAATAAAAAATAATTACCTTGAGAGTGGGAATGAAGGGGAAAATCTTTAATCACATATAATACATGGAATAGGGATGGAGTTGTTTTTCTCTCTTGTAAGGAATTGCGCATGAAAAGTATTCTTATAAAAGGCAAACTTAACTCCAGAGGTTTGAAACCATTTCCAGCAGCAAGCAGCAGCAGACACAAAGATGAAGAACAAAGTCACCATTGGTCATCAGAGGCCTGGCTGAGCTCCACCGTGCCGCAAACCATCTTCTGAGAATTTCAAGAGAGCCTCCTGGTAGAACCACTGCACTTGGGGATCCCGGGTCTGAGCTGGGCAGGGGGATCCTCGGTGATAGAAGAAGACTTCAGCCTCCTTCCCTGGGCAAGCTCCTCTGCAGAGCAAAGAAAAAGGAAGGAAAGGGTAGCTCAATATGGATACCCAGTTACAGGCACTTATATCTGACTTTAATTTGGGTCCCCAGAGAGGGTTGATTTTGTAGGTGATGGCAAAGAAGGTGACACAGAAATAAAAGTCATCTTGGTTGTCAGTAATAAGGTTCTAGACAAGCAACTCCCAGGCCCAGCATGCCACTTGGGGGCTGAAGGGATGTGGGTAGGATCCAGGATTCAAGGGATTTAGCCTTGGTTTCAGGGTCCTGGTCCCAACAAGAAACTGGATTGCCAAGTCTAAGACACTCTCCACTTTCCACTGGCAGAGGGAGCGGGGCCTGCTGAGTAGAAGCTTCCCCAGGCAGGATGGGCTCCAGAACCCAATGGTGGTATCAGACTCTAAAGCCCAGACGGACTGAAGAAGGAAAAGTCCACTTTGCGCCTCCACCTTTCCCCAACCTGCTCCCACTGCCGTCTTTTCCATCTGATCTGGACATTTGACTTGCTGACCTGTTTTCCTGTCCTGCTCTTACCAGGGAACCTGGGCTCCCATTCAGTGGCCTGAGCTTAATCCCCACCTTTTCCTGGTTCATCAAACGTTACAGAACCATGGGAAAGCCGTCATATCCTTGTTGACCCTTGGGATATAGCCCTGCCTCCAGCTCCCAGCCAACACCTTAGCAAGAAACTGTGGGATCCAGACAAGATAGAAATTTGCTGACAAAATCCCAATGCCGGGTGTACTTTTTTCTTTTAGCCATTTTTTGAACATATTTGACATCACCAAGAGAGATGTAAACCTACCTCATAAACAGTTTCCGTTAGGTATTTCCAAATAAGTACAGCATTGAGCCATCCCATGTACATCTCACACTTCTAGGAAGCCCTTGACCATTAATCCATTCCAAGGCATTATTCAAGACCCAACCACAAACCTGACAAATAAGCATTCTGAGTCCTTAGATCCACAACTCCCAAGTTCTAACACATCCTGGACAACTAGATTGTCACACCAGCTTTTCCTCTTTGGGGGCTCATGTCTTTTAGAGAATCTAGATCTGCCTGCTTTAGTCACCTCAGATGGGGAAGCATTAAAGGTCCAGAATTTTCCATACCACATCCACATTTTGAGACTTCAAATTCACTGAAAAAAAAAAAAAAAGAATACCAACAAAGAGTTAAAAAACTGTGGTCAAATACTCTCACCAAACAAAGTAATGTTTTTTAATGCAAAAAGTATGATGCAATGTAATCTGGTTATTCACAACATAGAAGATTCGTTAGAAATATTAGCTTGTCGAGAGCAAGGTCTGGTAATGGGATTCAAAGTTTTAGGTTATTCTTGTTCAACCTTTTAGACTATACGTAATTTCATTTGGATATGAACTCAAAGGTTCAAATGAGAGGTCCTTTGTGAAAAGGAGTCCTGGGTGGAGTAAACTCCGTGGACCCCACCTGAAGGCACGTTCTGTATCTTTGGAGCTCACCCCTTCAAAACCAAGCCCCACCTCCGCTTGTCAAACAACCCCTGCCTTGTATCCTGTGAGGGTACAGGTGCTTAGACAAAATCCAGGCCCATGATTCACACCCGTAGAATTACCTAGTGGGAGCAACAATACAAAACGTATTCAATTTGATTTCCAGATACAGTCCCGTCCCTCTCATGCTGGCCATGACTACATTTCTGACTTATTTTTTATAAAACAGTAGAGGTCTTTTGTGTGGATGGAACGACAGATGGATAAGGAAGGGGATAAGAAAAGTCCAGGTAATGAATGTCGTTCTGGCTTCTGAACAACCAGGAGGGGGGGAAGCTGCCCCACCTTTCTCTGATCTTTCCAGGCCAGCTGCCAGAGGCATCCTGACAGATAAGGCTGCACAAATGTCAATGAAGAGGTTAAACCCAAAGCAACACCAAACTCTACCACACTCTGTCCAGCCTCTGGCTACCAGCACTTGAATATTAGAATGGGTGATGCCTGGGCTTTGCAGGCTTCCCAGCATGGATTCCTATGTTCATGAAATTTCTCCCTTTGTAAGTCTTTATAAGTAAGAGCCCCCTCCTTCCCCTTTCCAAAGATGAAAGAAGAAAAAAAACCCAAAAAACCCTAATACTCATTTCCCCAGCCCTCTCAGCTGGTGGGACATGACCACGTGACTTAAATGTGGTCAGTCAGCGGCACCCACCCAGCACTTTGAATCTTGAGGGAGTGACATGCAGGCTAAGGTCCAAGTGTAAGTTACTCACAGTGGCTTCAGGGAAGTGGGCAGTGGCTCGGGAATGGGAGTGCAGGCGATGCCAGAGGGCACAACTCACAGAGGCCATGGCTGTGGTGGGATTGTAGTGCTTCTTTCGCTCTTCCTCTGGGGCCTGGTTTTTCAGCCTTCCTATCAATTGTGTGATTACCCAACACCCTTCACATAAATCTTTCTTCTGCTTAAGTTAGAGAGAGTCCACTTCTGTACAAATAAAATATAAGTCACGTTGAAATAGGTTGATTTTCCATCCCTCTTTGGTGAACTCAAGAGTGGCCCACGTGTCTTGTTTGAGTGTAGGAAATGTGAACAGAAATGACCGTGTGTCACTTCTGGGAAGAAGTTTTAAGAACCAGCCTGTAGTTAGCTCTCTTTTTCTCCCGTCAATGTGCAACATTGACTCAGGGTCAGGCAACTTGTTCTGTAAAGGGCCAGGAAGTAAAGTATTGGGGCATTGTGGGCCATACTACCTCATTGCAAATACTCAATTCTGTTGGTATAATGAAAAGCAGCCATAAATAATATCTATGTTTCATATCTATGAATAATAAACATATCTATGAATAAACATATCTATGTTTCAATGAAATATATTTATATTTACAGAAGCAGATGGCTGACTGGATTTGGCCCATGATCTAGAGTTTTCCAACCCTGGGATAGAGGCAGCTTTGCCAGCCTCGGTCCTAGAGTAAGGAGGTGAGGAGCAGGAACACAGCAACTTACAACAGAAATGTCGCATGAGTGAGAAATACCACTCTGGTTTTGTAATCCGCTTAACTTTGGGGCTCATTTGTCACCACAGCATAACTCAGCCTACCCTGACTGATAGGAGCATACACCGATAACCTCCATGCAAGTAAACAAAAGCTGAATTTTATATGATTTGATGAAGTTAGAGCTACAGAATGAGGCAAAAACTTCTTTCTGTCTCAAGGTCAAAGAGACTTGACTTCTTTAAATCCACTATGGGTGCCCATATCCCCCTTACATTTATCATCACAGACAACAGTGTAGTTCTGTGCAATGAATGGACCATGGGACTAGAAGCCCAGAGAACTGGATTCTAGTCTTCCATTCACCTCAGATCAGTGTTGGACTAAACCACTCACATCCCTCTCTGGGTCTCAATGCCCTCTGTGAGAAACAAAGAACTGACCCAGAGGTCCCTACTGACCCAGAGGCATCTTCCTCAAGCTCTAGCGTTCAAGAGCTCTCCCCACAGCAGTATTTACTGGATGACTGATGACAACAGGAGGTGCAAACATGACCATAGGTAACAAAAGGCTCCTCTTGAAATAGATCCTGTGTGCTCGCACATGCACGCTGAGATCCTGGAAATGGGGGTCATTCTCCAGACCCACGGGAAGCGGCACCAGGGAGCCAGCAGAACAAAGCGCAGGGATGGAATGCGAGTTCTGTGCCCACGCTTCTCTGCATCCCTGCTGAGAACCTAACACTCTGCCGTTTACTCACTCTTGGCCTTGAGGATAAATTCCTTCATGCTCCTTGGTTGTTTCCAAAGTATGTTCTCATCTCAGATTCAGCAGAAATATAAAAAATCAAGATTGAAAGCAGAAAACCTGGGCCCCTTCTTTCTTTCTTGACTTTCAGGCCCACACCCTGGGGTGAGGACCTTCTCAGGGCCAAAAGCACGTGCTATACCGGGCCTGGCCCGAGTCTGGTGCCGGCAGGGTCCAAGCCTATGAAACTGCAGTTTAATCCCCACGCCAGAGGCTTAATCCCTGAACTCTGAATCAGTCCTTGGCAGACAGAGGGCTCTTGGCCCACTTGTAAAGTTCCATCCTCCAAACCACCCCAGGCCAGTTGCTGGCTCAACAAACTCTGGGGATCCAGGGTGAGAGCCTCTACCCAGCCCTGCCCCTGCCCATGTTCTGGGGACATTCAGGCAGGGGAGGGTGGAAGGGAGAGGATGTCAAAGCCCTCTCCTGCTCTAAAGCCCTCTGCTAGTAACCTGCCTTAATGTCTGAGATCACCACCACTGCTCATTCCTTTACCTGTGGCAGAGGTCAGCACCCTACAGCTCACAGAGCAGATCAACTCATCATCCATTTCTGCTAATAAAGTTTTATTGGAACACAGCCATGTGCATTCATTCCTGTATTATCTATGATGGCTTTCTTGCTACAATGGCCATGTTCAGTTGCTGCAACTGTGACTTTACTAACTGGCCCTTTGCAGAAAAAGTTGGCTGAGCCCTGGTCTGGTATTTTCTACCAAAAGCAGTTTTGTGTTACATGAACCCATCAACAGCTCTGGAAATATTGTGAGGATATTTTTCAAGATAACTAATTGGGAATGAGACCCTAAAGATTATGGGACAAGTCGAGTGTGTGTGTGTGTGTGTGTGTGTGTGTGCAGACATGCACGTGCACATGGAGGGGCAGTTTGTATGCATAAAATAGGGATGGAGACTAAGGAAGAAAAAGCTGAAAAAAACCTTGAATATGGAATAGGTTTGATCAATGCATTTTCAGGGAGGACTCTGGGAAGGTAGCAAATGGACAGCAGGAAAACTGGGCCCAGGGAAGGAAATAAGAAACTCTATTTCTCATTGTTATTATGACTATTACGTTGAGAGCAGGCAAAATGTTCTGAGACACATATTCTCATATTTAGTCTCCTCTCCAAAACCACTTGAGGTATTACAGAGCACATAAACTTGATATCGAGGGACCTGCGTTCTGACATGGCTCACCCAAGGTGACCCCATGAATTGGACTAGAATTCATTTCTTCTACTTCTGGGTCTAGTGCTCTTCATCAGGGACACTTAAGACTAACTTCAAGATTTGCCTCAGGCTGAACATGCATCGGAACCAGATGTGCCCTTTGACAGAGGAATGAAAAGCCTGACAGCACCTGAGTGGGAACCCAGTTGACACATGGCAACAAATGGCAAAGGAGAGCAGTACAGGGGAGAGCCAGTCTCAACGCATCCCCAGCTTTCTGCCCGTGTTTCAGCCTCCATAAATGCCCAACGCCATCTGCCTGGTGCCTCAACGTCCTTTATTTCTGACTTTGACCCAATGTTCATGATTTAAAGTGATAATAACCTCAAACATTGGGTGCAATGTCAACATTTAAGTTAATTCTAACAATCCTATGAAACTGTTGTTACATCCATTTTTTTTTTTTTAATAAATAGGAACCCTGAGGCTCAGAGAGTTTAAGTAACATGGCTGAGGTCACACAGCTGATAAGAGCTGGAACCAGAACATAAGTCAGCTCCTCACAGTGGCACACCGGCACCTCAGGGCTAACTGAGATACTAACATGAGTGTCCAGAGGAGACATGGAGAGCAGCAAAGATGTTACCAGGAAAAGGAGAGAGCATACATGGCCCCCACCATGTCCCTGCATTGACAGGGATGCATCCCTGGCCACCGTAACTTGGGAAAACCTGCAGCTGAAACAGTGAGCAGAAGGACAAGGAAAAGAGTCTAGCTTTCTCTCCTGAACCTCCAAATTTTCTTCACCTCCCTTTCTTCGAAAAATCTGTCCCTGGTTACTAATCAACAGCATTTTGGTTATTAACATAACTCTTTAGTACACATGAGCCAGGCTGTAATTAAACAAGATTTATATTCAGTAAGTTTGTAAACATCAAAGAACCATGGTTATGCTGGGGGGAGTTAGGAATTTACAAAAAAAAAAAGAGAGAGAGATTTGAAAGTCAAAACCAAAGAACAGTACAGAACATTTAAACAAAATATATGACGTCCTTCTGCATTTTTCTCCTGATTCCCAGAACTTAAAGCCACCATTTTATGCATTATGACAAAGAAAAAAATTGATGATTCTGAAAAATCTTTCAGGGTTCCTTGTTTTGAGGCCTAAGTAGTTGATTAAATCTCTTACAAATTAATTTTAGAATTTGACTTTCAAAATCCCAATCTTTTGAATTTTCCATGTCGCTTTGATTTTTCATCTCTGGCTTTAATTAATTAGAAGGCATTCTTTTTCTCCTATAGGAAATGGTCTCTCTAGTTCTTAAGCAGCTGGAAAGAAAGTGTGAAACCCATCTCTCGATGCTGTCGGCACATCTGGTGAGGCCGTAAGGGTGAATCCAAACCACAGAGGCCATGGGGTGCTGAACGCCAGCCGAGCTGTGAGGACAGAAAGGAGGGGAAGCGGCCGTATGACTCTTTGCATTTGCTGGGAGCCCAGTGCCTTCTTCCTCTGCACTACTCTGAATAGAAGGGGGATCTCAAGCAATCAGAAAAGAATGACAGATTAGAAAGCTTTCGTCTGTCTCAGCCTTATTTTTCTAAGTATATTTGCAATGTGATATCCTAGCTAGCGACTCTACCAGTTTTCTCCTGTGTGTGTGTGTGTGTCCTCACCACAGACTCTCCCCTCTTTTGACTCCGTAGACCTGCTGTGCCCCATTATCTCTGGCCTTTGTGGCTCAGAAGGTCAGAAACACGGTTCCCTGGATGAGACCCAGGGAAGGAAGGAAGCTGAAACAGAAATGCTTTCTCAGTGAAGTGACCTGATTACACACAGAGTGACCGTTTCGAAGCCATCCCATAACTACCCTCATTCAGTGCTGGAGCAAGTCCACAAAGGTAGCAGAGGCCTCCTCCAGCGGCTGTTCCTGGCCAAGCAGAAACTGCCACTGTGGGGCCGGCGGGGGTGGGGTGGAGGGGTGGGCATGTAATTGACAAGATGGTCCTTATGGGTGTAGTGGGCATCAGTGGGAATGGAGAGTTCGGGGGGACAGACACACCTTCACGTTGACCAAGGGCTTCCCCTCACCAAAGTCTGTGATGACAAGTGTGGATTCTGCATCATCCATTCGGGTTTGAATCTTGGGGTGACTGGAGACACTTTGCTTTTTAAAGTCCCTGTGCTGGGGCGCCTGGGTGGCTCAGTTGGTTAAGCGACTGCCTTCGGCTCAGGTCATGATCCTGGAGTCCCGGGATCGAGTCCCGCATCGGGCTCCCTGCTCGGCAGGGAGTCTGCTTCTCCCTCTGACCCTCCCCACTCTCATGTGCTCTCTGTCTCTCTCATTCTCTCTGTCTCAAATAAATAAATAAAATCTTTAAAAAAATAAAAGAAATAAAGTCCCTGTGCCTCAGGATCCTGGTCTGTAAAATGGGTAACTGTGCAGATTGAGGTAATGAAATGAAGGAAGGCCCAGAATATAACAGCAGTTATCATTGTTATTGTCTGAGTTTCTGTGAGGCCCACAAAGACCGTACTGCTACCCCTGCCTCCAGAACATTCTATTTCTCAAACAGGCCAAGTTCTTCGCCGTCTCAGGACACCTGCACTTGCTGTTCCTGCTGCCCAGAACACAGTTCCTGCAGCTCGCTGCATGTCTGCTCCTTTCGTCCCACCCCACCTGGGTGGGAATGTGATCTCCTGGGGGATCTTTGAAAGCACGCATGCTAAGGCACCAGCCCACTCCCACCGACAAATGCACTCGATAGCATCCTCCTAAAGATTTGCGACTTATGTATTATTACTTGTCACTACCTGAAATTACCTTGTTCACTTTTTTTTAACTCATTGTGCTCAGCCCCTCCCACTTGGTATGACCAACTGGTCCCAGTGTGCCCAAGACCTTTCCAGTCTCAGCAGGAGGCCCGGGGCATTAGGCCACCCTACTCCCCACTGGAAGGTCAGGGAAGTGGCCTTATTCACTTAGGCATTAGAGAAGAGCCTGGTGATGGGTATTAAGGAGGGCACGTGTTGTAATGAGCCCTGGGTGCTATACGCAAATAATGAATCATGGAACACTACATCAAAAACTAATGATGTACTGTATGGTGACTAACATAGCATAATAAATATATATATATATATATATATATATAATGTACAAACAAACAAACAAAAGTGCCCGACACATAGCAGGAGCCCAAGAAACCTGTGTGGATTGAAGGAAGAAAGGAATTAGTGTTTTCTCTTAAAATTACAAATAAGTCATCCTATCCCATCACAAGAGACCCATGATTCCAATCTACAAAGCAGAAAAAATAAAAGCAGAAGTTACCAGTGTCATAGATTCTTTTGAGCTAGAAGGATTTTTGCGGGAAGGGTGACCCCAGGCTACTCCCCGCCACCCTCTGAGAGGGCGGAATTAAGAACCCTGAACTGAGAGGTCATTGCCAAGGTCATCAGCTGGTGTATAGCAGAGACAAGATCTCTCAGAATGATTTATCTGAAAGTGCTATATGAACTATAAAGCAATATTTTGATGTAAGGTATTTACATTATTCTTATACATTTGTGATTATTTTATCTCACCAGGAATCCAGAATGTACTAGGCATCATTAAGGACATGGTCATTTATCTAGAACTCCTACGTTGTTCTGAACTAAAACATCACCCCCACCCAAGGGCTAATCAATTCAAATTGTGTAAATATATTACATATGTTTAATTTGTTTCTAATAAACTCCGTTTTACCACCGCTTCAGACATTTCCGCCACTGGTCACAGGTGGTCTGTGAAACCAAAGAGAAAGTAACATCTAAGGATAAAATCAGCTATGGACAAAAATCACTGGACACCCAAAGGCAACACAGTCACAGTGGGAATCTGGATTGCTGAGAAGAACCAGAAAATAACACAAAAAGGGATACATCCCCATCGTGAGTCTTCAGTTTTGTTACCAGGAACTTTATGTGGTCAACCAGGTTGACAACAGTCCTTGCTCATACAGAGTATCTCAAATGGGCACATGGAAAGAAGTTTATCCCTATTCATTCTGAGACCCAAATGCCATACAAGCAGATTAAAAAAAAAAAAAAAAGGTTACCTTGAGCAAATTCTAACCTGATGTGAAAGATAGCACCATTTCCTGTCATTCCAGTCACCTCTAGCTTGTACTCAGAAAACACCTCAAAGTTTGCAAGGGAATTTCAGACATTATCTTGTTCGAAGTCAATAGCAACTCAGAGAACTATTATTCTGGTTTTACACAAAATATCTGTAATTTATGAGTGTGTTTGGGGTGCACTTTCGGGCCAGAGCTAAATGGGAATAAAAGATCGATGAAGTAAGCTGACTTTGAGTTACCTCACTGATGTTGAAGAAATGGAGTTTGAATTTGGGTCTCTTAGTGCAATTCTCTTTCTGTGGGTCTGTCTGTCTGCAGACACATGTGTCGTTCACACATAAAATGACGTGTAATACACTCGTGAATGAGATGCCCTTATGTGCATGTTGGTCCCCAACCTTCTACTGTCGGTGTTGCTTTGGGGGTGAAGACAGAAGGAAAGGCAAAGGCCCTCAGACCAATGTATACTTTTTTGCAAAATGTACACCCCGTGCAAATTACACAGGAAAGTTAGCTGAGGGGCATAATTTGTTATACAAATAAACAAACACTATTTGGTTCCGTCTGTGGTTATAATGCAGTTACAACGAAAATCTAAAAACAACTGTAATGCTTCTAACCATGAAATTATAAGGCAAGAAAGTGGATTTAGATAACTATAAGAGCCTTAATTGTATGTTTGTAAACTCACAGACAAAGCTTTTCCTCAATTTAGCTCCAACTCAAATGGCACGTTCAAAGCACAATTTTTATTTCACCCTTCTTCTGCCATATGGGTTTAAGACCCTAGGCATTAGAAAATCCCATCCTTCCAAAAGGGTGTGAGTCAGGAGTGGAGGGGAAGGAGGAGAGAGACACAACTTACTTGGCAAAGGCAGCCAAAGAGACAGGATTTATTAAAGGTAGAGTCCTCCCAGGTGCACCTTACCTGCATTTGCTCGGTTACACCCCATCAGAGAATTCCATCAGAGTTCTAGAATGTCAGAACTACAAGCACCAGAGGTCCAATGTTCTCGTCTTACAGAGGCTCAGAGAGACCAGATCATTTCTGCAGGTCCTACACAAAGTTAGAGCTCAAGGCCCCAGAACCCCAGGCCTGGCTTTCCTGCCCTCTCCACGGCAGGCAGCACCTGGTGACGGGGCAGCATCTGTTCCTGGGGTCAGACGTCGGGAGATGTGGGACCCGGGAGGCAGTTGTGGTGAGCCAGCCCTCCTCTGTAGTTGCTGCTCCTGTCACTCCCCCTCTGCTTCTGTCTCTGCAGAGCGTGGAAAGAACAGCCCCCCACCATTGTTCCTCCTTCCAGCTGCTAATTCTAACCAGGCCTGGGCCCGGGAACTGAGGAAGCAGCCAGGACAGGGCGAAGGTCCTGCCCTCAAAGGGCCGAGGACTGCAAGCCCACACAAACAAGACTGTCACAGGACACTGGGGCTGTGGAGACACTAAAGCCGGGAGAAGAGAGACATCAGACAGGGTGCTATTTTAGGGAACGGAAAACTCTTCAGCTCTTTAGAGGCGACATTTGAACACAAACTTGAATGACAAGAAGGGAGCGAGCCAATATCTAGCGCAAGAACATTGCAGAGGGAGGAAATGCCAAAATGGAAAGGCGAGCAAAATCCTAAATGAAGGGTGCACAGCTCTGTGAATATACCAAAAATCATTAAATTGCATGCTTTAAAGGCATACATGGTATGGCATATGAATTGTATCTCAATAAGGCTGCTAAATAATTAACAATACATTTTTCAGGTGTATATTTTCACAAACTCTGTCCACACTCCTTTAGGACAACATAGGGGAAATCATGTGATGGGCCAATCAGGGTCCTTCTCCTTAACCCTTTCCCTCTTCTTTTTATTATCCTCCTCCCCAGGGCCTACTTAAGTGACTGGGTTACTCAATGAGTAAATTCCCAGTAAGGCCATCACACCTGCTGGTATCATCCTGCACTGTCGGTCCCCTCCCCCTCCTCCCTTCCCCCAAGATTAGTGTTTAGACAAAGGCCTTTAATGGTTTAACCCAATTGTCACCATTCTTGCCCACAGGGCCCAGGCTGGAAGAGACTTAAGGACACACTTAAAAGTTGGAACTGTTAAATAACCTTCTGTGGGTTTTTTAATGTCAACTCCTAGAAACCCACATGCCACAATTAAGAGTGTGTGGTCTAAAGGTTGGGATTTTTAAGCACCCCAGTAGGCCAATAGGACAGAAATGTTTCATTTGGGGCAACTTTTGTGTAACCCTGAACCAAACTGTATAGATAACCGTCTACCTTTTCTTTTCAGGCAGGCATCTGCCGAAAGAGCAGGGAACAAGCATAAAGAAAAACTCTCAAAGAGTTTTTCTCTTACTGTTTAGCCATACTTCCTGTGTTCAGAGTTGGACTGCAGGAATGCCCAAATATGTGCAGAATACCTTCCTGTGTCAGAGGAATAATGGACATAGACACTGAAAACTATGTAAAATAAAAATGGAGTTGGCCAGTCTTTTTGAAGACTCATTTTAACACAAATAGCACTGAATTACAAACATTATTCCAAGACCCAAACTCCCGGGAAGCTGTCCACCAAGGACTCCTGTGAGCCATGCTGATGGAGGACAGATAACTTGGCATATGTGTTGACTCAAACAAAACAATGCTAATCTCTTAAATTTTTGGATATCTTCTCTCTCTGATGTGATAACCACAGAGCAAATTTTCTCTTCTTTCAGTCTGTAGACCAGTTTCAAGTTGTTGAAGCCCAGGTTTGCTGTAAGGGAAAAGCAAATTATTTCAGTGCAAGAAAAAAAAACCAAATGGCAATAGCAAGTTTGTACAGCTCAGTTCACATAAAATATGAATATGGACAAGGTTAGTAAGCCTCCAGGGGAACACTGAGGGGTGAGCTTACCACAGAAAAATGCAGGCCCCAGCTTGAAACATCTATAAAACTAACTGAAACAAAAGAAGTACAAGTTTCTCTGAACATACCAGGAAGACTCGCAATCAGACAACTGGTGTCTGTCAGGACTCACATGGGCTGTGGTGGATTCTGGACAGCTGCTGGGGATGGGTTGTCACCTTATTTCTTTGCTTACAAATTAAATGGGGGAGGGAGGGAATTGGCATGTCAAAATCCAGAGATGAGATTTTAGGAAGAGAAAAATGACCTGGAGATAGTCACTCAAGCAACTTGGCTCCAAGCATTGGTCTTGTTTTGGTACCATTGTTTTTGTTTTCATTGTTTAAATCATAATTTCTTACGCATGAATGGAAAAACTAATAACTAATTGCAATTCATGTTACAA
Organism: Neomonachus schauinslandi; assembly: GCF_002201575.2. NCBI lineage: Eukaryota > Metazoa > Chordata > Mammalia > Carnivora > Phocidae > Neomonachus > Neomonachus schauinslandi. Next base: position 27,755,620 of record NC_058415.1, read on the forward strand.
CATATTCTTACCCAGGCCCATGGATGTGAGGCAAAGCTAGGCAGCCAATTTTTCTCAGGGGATAGACAAGGCCAAGCCTTCCCCATGACCAATCAAAGAATAATTGTGTGTCCCAACTGAAGGTAGGAGCCACACAAGGCTATGTTTTGCCCTCTATCCTTGAAGAAGAAGGAAGTTAGAAGCAAGAACTGTCTAAATTGTACTGCATAAAGACAAAGAAGGTAATTAAGAAACAGAGTCAGCAAAGAGTAAATATCCAGAGAGTCCAAAGAAAGATGTAATCGATTTTTCAATTCCCCTTCTCCTACTTCTTCTTTACTACGAGGCTCCCATTGCTCCCCTCACTACGAGAGCTAAATGTTTCAGCTGCCAAAATGGTATTTGGTTTTTCTCAACCTTTTTCTTTTGTATGTACTGGAACCAAGGGAACCAGTATGTTCACGAGCACCAAGCAGCTAACCATGGTGATCTCTTCGGTCAACAAAGCATGAACAAAAGTGGAATTTATTTTTCTGTGAAGCCTTTCTCCTACCCAAACTCTGTTCCCAGATATTGCACCTTGAATATAACAACTCTGGAAACTCTTTTGGAGGTCCTATAAGACCAGAGCTTCTCAATCTTTGTTTAACTAGAGTGATCATGTAATGTCTAAGCCAAGATACTTGAAGAGCGAAAGAAAGGAGTGCTCTACATATTTATTCCTAAACAATAATTGTAAGCTGGGACAGACGTGAGAAAACTGGCCATGCAGCCATCTTCTATTTAACTCATACCCATATAATATTTTCTTTCTCAGGGCACTTGGGTGGCTCAGTCTGTTAAGCATCTGCCTTCAGCTCAGGTCATGATCTCAGGGTCCAGGGATCGAGCCCCACTTCAGGCTCCCTGCTCAGTGGAGAGTCTGCTTGTCCCTCACCCTCTGTCCCTCCTCCCCCACTCATGCACTCACTCTCTCTCTCAAATAGATAAATAAAAATCTTTTAAAAATATTTTTTCTTTCTCTATTTTCTGTTTATCCATGATTTCCCATTAGTCTGGGAGATCTCTTAGCCCACCAGGCTAAAAAGAGTCTAGCCTCTCTTTCTTGTAGTTTATATCATGGAAAAATAATTATATTGAACATATTTGTCACCCTGCAAACATTCCTCCAGAGATACCAATATTTCTCCCATGAGGGATATTTGTGCTCGCTGAATTGGTTCAGCTGGAAATCGCATTGAAAACTGTGGCAGCAACCCTGTCTGAGCTTCAGCAGGCCAGTGTGCTATGGTGGAGAAAGAGGGGGTCGTGTGGTGCCTCTGCACCTGTGAGAAGAGATGTTCTGGGAATAAAAGGTCACTTCGTGGTGGGGAGTTTAAAGGACAACTTCATTCCAAATGCAGGGTCTGAGTCAGGTCCAGAAGAATGGAAAATATTTGGAAGGTTTCAATAAATTCATTGTCAATGACTGACCATCAGACAAATGTAATAGCGAATGTCCTCGGCCTGGTTACTAAATCAGCCAACCAAGTCTAGTGGAAATGTAATCAAGGAGACTACAAATGTCCTACACAATGTGGGAGGCAGTTGCACTTCAACCACTTGGTCATTTGGGGAAAAGTGGGCTTTGAAAGGGCAGACATGAAAGGCATTTATGTGACAAGACCGGAATATCATTTCCACAGTGCAGCCTTGAGGACAAAGGGTCAAAATCCACCAGGTCTTGGCCAAAACTGTCACCGATGGGGCAGCAAGTCACAGGAGTGCTCAGTTTTGCTATTGTCGTACCCTGGAATGGAGTTGTCCTTGTCAAGAGTTCCCTTTGGCAAGGAAAAATAAAATCCTTTATGCATTGATAGGTTCAAACAGTTTAATAATAGGGGTCACCCCACTGCATAGCTCTTTGACAGGAAACACCAAGGCTGCTGCTGTTCATTCGACTGAAAGCAATCAGCAGGGGATGCAGAGTGTTTGGTGTCCCCACAGGACACAGATGGAAGCGCTAAGTCAGAGTTGGGGGTGCCAGAAGAAACCTTGTAAACAGCTTCTAGACCAGCCATTCTCTTTAATTACAATATTGCCAAACAGAGGATCAGCCCAGCTTTGAGGACCTCTATTCTAGAATCAGCAACTTTCAGGGCTGGGTTGGATAACTGGGACTAGGTAAGAATTTCTACCTGAACATCCTTTCTGGAACTTACTTGATTGTATGAAATTATTTATGATGATCATGGAGGAAGAAGGAAAGAAATGAAAAGAGGTAAGACATTTGGGACTTCAGGGAGTTCTAGAACTTTGAGAGACGATAGATGGTAGTGTGAGAAAAAAGTGCTTTCTGTCCTAAACATAACCACCAAGGCCCATGGCAAGCTCAGAAACACTCTTAATGTGCATTTGGAAAATCTCCATGAAAAGCCTCATCCTCATTTCCTAGGTGTTGGAAAGGCAGTGAGGTTGATGACTTAGAAACTTCTTTCTGCAGCCAATGCTCACAGATGCTTCTGAAATTTACAAGAGATCAAGTTTGGCTAATGTTATCTATTTACTTATTTTGGAGCAGTATGGTGCTGTTCTTTCATCTAAAGTAAGTAAATGGACAGGAATGTGTCATTTCCACTAACTGGGCATCTTCATCCCCCTCCATGAATGAAGTCAGGAAGGAGAACCGCTCCTCACCACAACATTCGATTACCAGGGCTGGATGCTTCTATTTCATCATGCCTCCCCAACAACCAGTCTCCATGGGGTAAAATCAACAGGAGACTTGGGATGATGTGTGCCTTTGTCCCCAAAGGGCCACATTAATAATCTTTTGAAGGGCATTTTACATTTCTGCTCTCTGGGAGAATTTTTTAGTCTCTCAAGCCTTGCGGTCTGTTTGAACAAGAAATCGTTTTACACTCCTGAATAACACATTCCTCTCCAACTATTTCTACATAACTTCCAGGATATGAAAACCACCCGAGGCCTCAACATGGCTGCTTTCTTTCCTCTCATAAACAAACTCAGCAGTAATCATGCCAGTGTGGTCACTCTGGAGCTTTGTATTGCTTAAGTTTTACGCTTGGTCTTTTGTTCTGCCAGGCACTGATTATGACATTCTACCCCAAGCCTGGAGAGCAGGAAGGCTCACTTCTGTTGGCCTCTTGACTGTAGCCTTTTCCTCTGTTGGCCATAAATATATGATGTCAGCATGATGGATCCAGGCTCAGTATGGCAAGCTCTATAGTGGCCCCCAAAATATCAGGTCCTAATCCCGGGAACCTATAATTATCACCTTACACGGGAAAAGGGTCTTCGAAGACGTGATTAAGGTCAAGATCGTGAGATGAGGAGATTATCCTGGATTATTGGGGTGGGCCCTAAATGCAATCACCCGTATCCTTATAAGAGGGAGGTAGAGAAAAATTTGACACAGACAGAGAAGAGGGCACTGTGACCACAGAGACACAGTGGAGTGATGTGGCCACGAGCCAAAGAATCATGGCAGCCACCAGGAGCTGAAAGAGGCAAGAAATGGATTATCATCTGGAGCCTGGAGAGAGAGCCCCCTGCTGACACTCTGATTTCAGTTCAGTGAAACTGGTTTTGGATATCTGGCCCTCAGAGCTGTTGTTACAGCAGCCGCAGGAGACTACTACACCCGGTTACCTGGATCAGACCTTTGGCACCTGCTGCTTTCTGCAATCCTCCAGTGAAGCTAAGCGCATCTCAGCCCCCTAACTTGTGTGACACTTTTGAGGAAGATCTGACTCCTTCTCTCCTCAACTCAGGGAACTTGGTTTCTCCTGTGCCATCCTGATCTGTTAAACACGAATGAAGAAACAAAAGCCCCAAAGGGATATTCAAACATGAATTTCTAAGCTCGACTGTTGGTTCCCAATGAAGCTTCCCCTCCACCAAGCTCATGGTGAAATGCCATATGAAATGTCTTCAAGCCACTTGATGGTCATACCGCTTTTGGTTTAGCTGTGTGAATTTGGCCACTTTATTTTCCTGGATTTCAATTTCTTCATCTGAAACTGGAGATTATAAAGCACCTATCTCACTCAAATGAGGAAAGAGACTTCCCTGGCAGCAGGATAGATCTGAAATTCATCAACAAAATATTTTCGACCAGGATAAATGTTCCCATCTAATTCTTTCTTCAGTGCCTATGGCCTTGACTAAATCTGATGCCTTCAAGTACACTGGGATTTTTCTCCCAGAACAATGTTGCAAAAAGGGGAGAGGAGGTGAGGAATCTCCTGAGAGATCCAATATAAAAGAACATTAATTAAAACCAGCTTAGGAAGCGTTATTTCAAATTAGGTTATACCATGAGTCCCAAAGGGATTTTCAACTCAACCATGAAAACTATGTTCTAGATTAAACCATAACCAATAAGACTCAATTATGGAAAAAAATATATATTTATTTTTATAAATCTTAAATAAGGAATGTCTTATTGAGTTTGAAATCTTAAGGAAACCAAGGGGAAAGAGAATTCTTTTTTTTTTTTTTTTGACTTTGCATTCCGTGCAACTCTGTAAAGTAGATGGCAAAAGCTTTGTAATGCTATTTCATGGTCTTAAATATGCTTTAGAGCTTCAGGGTGTTTTAAAAATATCATTAACATAAGCCAGATTGAAAAAAAAGTAGCACTTTCTGGAGTCTAAATTAAATTGATTGCTGTCCAAGATTTTTTGCATTAGGCGATGCCAGGGGAAGAAAAAAAAAAAAAAAACAATCATTTTCTGCAGGTATTTTGGAGTCTCCTATGCACCCAAGAGCGAAAAGTTCTTTGGAAACAGGCAGCATGACCTCAGTGAGCACAGCTGTGTCCCCATCCTTACCAAGAGGACCAAACGGTGGGGTAGGGGGCTTTGACCCCAGGGTGAGGTGGCCTGCATACTAGGATGATGTGGTTGCTAACCCCCCTGCACAGTTCCTCTTCAGGCTTCTGCTTTGTTGCCTGTAAGATGGGAGAGGTGAATCAGATGATCTAGAAAGTTCCTTCAAGCTCGCACACTCTATGACTACATGAAGGCCAAGGAAAATTGGGGGTATCCAGAGGTCCATTTACAGAGTCAGCACCTATGGACAAGCATCTAAAGAGCTGGTAAGGTGATCGGCTCTGCTCTAGGTAAGGCGCAAAACCCAAAAAGGGGGAGGGGGGATGCTGCACTTAGGGAGGAAAATCTCACCTCCTCAGAGAGCTCTTCCCTGAAAACTCTGTGGAATTGGTGTCAGGAGCGCCCCCTGCCCCCATCAACCTGCACTGTCTGTCAGATGCCTCTTGGTTGACTTCTTTTTTTTTTATTGTACTTAATCACCACCGGAACTTACCTTTCTCTCCATCTGTGTGCTAGTTGATTATCTGTCTTCACTCGCCAGACTATAATCCTGTCAGAGCAGGGAGCCACGTGCCCCCCATCCTGGCCTTGGTTGGAGGGATTGCATGGATCCACTCTGGCCTCCTGAAAATCTGTTCTCTACACTGAAACAGAAGTGCTCTTCTCACAATGCAAATGTAGTCATATTATTTCCTGGTGCAGAGCCCATCAGCAACTCTGAGGACGAAGACTAAATCTCTCCTCCTGGCCCATAACCAGGTCCCTATTGCTCCACTGCCCTATCACACTCAGAAACCCTGCATTCACTTCTTCTCATGCACCGTGCTCATCCCTCCGTGGGGCCTTTGCTCATGTCATTCCCTCCGTCAGGAATGGGAACGCGCTCCCCTAGAAGAATACACAAACCCCGCTCCCAACCATCGCCCCGTGAACCGCCTCTCACCTCTCATGCGCTAGCTCATGAGTCTTCCTCCAGAGCACGCCTGCGATGACCCACACTCAGGCATACCCAGCCTGGCCTAGGGGAGCAGATCCTTCCTTATCTGCCCTGGAAAGACCCTGCTCTCCTCCAGGGCGCCCACCTCAGTTTGAGGACGTTCACTCACACACGTGATTATCAGCTTCATAGTGCTCACCCTCACTTTGCTGTAAGAGCCCCTGCTTTGGCTCACCCTGCTTTTGCTCACCCTGGAGTCCTCAGAGCCGAGAGCAATGCTTGACGCGTGGCAGCCACACTATCAATATGTGCAGGATGAACGAATGAATGAGCGAGCACGGGAACAGATGCATGAACAACAGTTTCATATTTGGATAGAGCCAAAACCTCTGAATGGTCTCCAATATTCTGAGAAATTGTTTTTAAAACCCAACTGTTACAGGTAACAGACTTCCTTTCAAAACCGATCTCCTCAAACTACAAAGCAATGCTCCTTTCGGCCAATTAATCATATCAGAGACTGGCGAGGGAGGCCTCCCCGAGATATAATCCCTCAGGACAACTGGAGCTCCCTGCTGCCCTGTGTCTTTATACTTACTCATTCAAACCAGAACGTTTTAATTTGGAGCAAATAATGAACCTCAAGAGGAAAAGGGAAAAAGGGGGGCTGGTCATGGGGCCACGGAGTTTGAGTCAGTGTCTGGTTACCATTTAGGGCCTAAAACGAAACAACTAGAGCCAAGGAACTGGCAGTTGCAACTGCTCTTTGTTCTGTTTTTAAAAAGAAAATTCCATAAAACACAGTTGTGGGGCTCGAAGCAAAAAATGTTTTCTGTGTTACAGAGGATCTGCCGGAAGTGTTCCTCAAAACCAATGAAAACCCAGAACAGCAGGACAACTTTCACTATTAGGAGAGAAAAGAGGGGCGCCTGGGTGGCTCAGTTGGTTAAGCGTCTGCCTTCAGTTCAGGTCATGCATGATTCCCAGTCCTGGGACCGAGCCTCTTGTCGGGATCCCTGTTCAGCAGGGATCCTGCTTCTCCCTCTCCCTCTGCTGCTCCCCCTGCTCCTGCTCTCTGCTCTCAAATAAATAAATAAATAAAATCTTAAAAAAAAAAAAAAGGAGAGAAATGACTGACTATGAGATCCGGATTGAGAGGCTGAAGAAAGAAGTATTTTCCTCAATGGAGAGATAAGGATCACAAATGCTGATCCCCAGTATGCACAAATATTTAGGAGATAATCTTTGTACTAACCAGGAAACACAAGGCAGGGAATTACCCAAATAGCCCTTGAGGCAGAAAGCAGGTAACTGATAACAAAGAAAGCGACAGAGGTACAGAGAGGGTGAGGGGAAATCATGTGGACAATGGAGGGGGTCAAATGGCAGAAACTTATTCCAGAAGAGCTGAGTAGGAGCTGGAGACCCAAACGATGCTGTGCAGATAAGAGAAAAATGTAAACACAACTTGATTATCGGACAGCCCATTGCTCCAGCCCGGGAGAAAACATCTATACATCATGAAGAAATGTGAGATATTAGAAACCAGTAGAATGGATCTAACCCAGATCTTATCCTGACTCACGTTCCAGTCCAGAGCCAGAAAATGAACAAATAAAAGTAAAATACTGGTGAGCTGTTTTTCTCCCACGCGTGCCCCTCTTGTGCCCATGGTGGAGGCAGACACCTGGCTGCAGCTCTGACACCTGCCATCAGTGGAGCATCCAGTTCACCCCACTGGCTCCCCGTGTGAAAGGAGGGTGTCGCCTGGCCCTCTGAGATCATAGGTTCTTTCACATCTGCGCAGTAGAAGCGTATGGGAAAGCAGGCTCTCACGGATAGAAGACAGCTCTTCTATCAACCAGCTGTGTGACCTTGAGCCGGTGGCCCAACTCAGCCAGATTCTGTTTACTCATTTGGAAAAAAGGAAAAGCCATGGAAAATAATTACCAGTGGTTGAGGGAGGTCCAATAATGTGCTCAAAGTTATACAGTCAGTTATATGGTCAAGTCTCATTGATGCAGGCAACCCTATTTTTCCCACCACGGCGCACTGCTCCCCAGGGAAACAACATTGGTTTTGTGTTCGTGGAAGACAACTATTAATGCTCAGGACTAAAGATAATAACAAGCCGGGCGCCTGGGTGGCTCAGTTGGTTAAGCGACTGCCTTCGGCTCGGGTCATGATTCTGGAGTCCCTGGATGGAGTCTTGCATCGGGCTCCCTGCTTGGCGAGGACCCTGCTTCTCCCTCTAACCCTCCCCCCTCTCATGTACTCTCTCTCTCTCTCATTCTTGCTCTCTCAAATAAATAAATAAATCTTTAAAAAAAAAAAAGATAATAACAAGCCACATAAAGTCCCGGCATTTGAGAACTATGTAGCAAATAAGAGCTATTCCCAGGGTTGCTCTTTCTAAATGCAAGTCCTTTGAGCCCTGGATCTTGCTGAATGAGGGGGGGAAAATGAATAATAATTTCTCACAAGATAAATTTTCTGTGCTTTGTCCAAAGTCTTTCTTCTAAATATTTATTTCATGTCATGATCCACAAGCAATAAATATCGAACAGGCTCACAGTTGCTGACCACTCGAGAGTTCACAGTTGGCCAAGTTCAAGAGGTACCTGAGGAAAGGTGTATTGAAGACTCAGGGGCTGGCTTGGGTAAAATATGTGCTTTCTTGCTGTAAATAATCCATTGACTTTAAAGATTTTCAGGTACTTGGTCTCATATCTGTGGGACACATGAAATTGGTGGGGGCTGGAGTCACAAGGAAATGAGCCCTATTTCATTTCAGTTTTTAGGGTCTCTGTACACCAAAACCCATTCTGTTTCCTGGAGAAGTGCAGCTTTTTCCAGATGGAATTTCCAAGTTTTGCTTTAGCTTCCAAATACTGACTGTGTCCGCCAGACCCCATCCCTACCCTTATATTTGGTTTTGGATGGTAATCACCAAACCTCACCATGCTACTAGGATTTCAATTTGGTTTCCTAACTGATACCTTGTGACAAAGCTCTGAAACCCACTCTCCCCCAGTTAGTGCCAGTGGGCTTTTAACTGGGTCAGCATTAGTCCTTCTGACGCTCAGCCCTGAAGCCATAATCCCGTCTAGAGCAAACTCAGAGAGTCAAAGAACTAAAAGCCTGACGCAGTCTCGGCACAAAGTAGATGTTCAACAAACATCAATTGAGTGAAAGAATGAAAAGCAAGATGAAAACACAGGGTAATAGAGCTTGAAGTCCAGAATTGTGATGCCACCAACTTTGCTTTTCTTTTTCAACATTCCTCTGGCTATTCGAGGTCTTTTCTGGTTCCATATAAATTATAAGATTATTTGTTCCATTTCTTTGAAAAAAGTGGATAGCATTTTGATGGGAATTGCATTGAATGTGTAGATTGCTCTAGGTAGCATTGACATCTTCACAATATTTGTTCTTCCAATCCATGAGCATGGAACGTTTTTCCATTCCTTTGTGTCTTCCTCAATTTCTTTCATGAGTATTTTATAGTTTTCTGAGTACAGATTCTTTGCCTCTTTGGTTAGATTTATTCCTAGGTATCTTATGGTTTGGGATGTAATTGTAAATGGGATCGACTCCTTAATTTCTCTTTCTTCTGTATTGTTGTTGGTGTATAGGAATGCCACTGATTTCTGTGCATTGATTTTATATCCTGCCACTTTACTGAATTCCTGTATGAGTTCTAGAGAGACGATGGACTCTGAAAAACAAACTGAGGGTTCTAGAGGGGAGGGGGGTGGGAGGATGGGTTAGCCTGGTGATGGGTATTAAAGAGGGCATGTTCTGCATGGAGCACTGGGTGTTATATGCAAACAATGAATCATGGAACACTACATCAAAAACTAATGATGTGACGTATGGTGATTAACATAACAATAAAAAATTTTTAAAAAGTTATCCAGCTTATTTAAAAAATCAATCTAAATTAAAAGAAAGCATAATTTCATCAAGAATATCAGTAAGCTGGGGCTCCTGGGTGGCTCAGTCAGTTAAGCGTCTGTCTTTGGCTCAGGTCATGATCCCAGGGTCCTGGGATCGAGCCCCATGTTGGGCTCCCTGCTCAGCAGGGAGCCTGCTTCTCCCTCTGCCCCTCCCCCACTTGTGCTCTCTCTCTCTCTCTCTCTCTCTCTATCAAATAAATAAATAAAATCTCTAAAAAAAAAAACAAAAAGAATATCAGTGAGCCATCAAATACCTTGGCTTCAACATTTCTGAAGTATTGATCTATGAGATTTATATTTTCATTTCATATTCCCCAATAAACCTAAAGGGAGATGTGCCTGATCTTATGGCTAAAGGGAAAGTACCCCTACCTCAGGAAGACATTACCACAGTTAAGAAAACCAGATTCCAGGGAGGTCTGGGTGGCTTAGTTGGTTAAGCATCTACCTTCGGCTCAGGTCATTATCCCAGGCTACTGGGATCAAGTCCCGCATGGGGCTCCTCGCTCAGGGGGGAGTCTGCTTCTCCCTCTGCCTGACACTCCCCCTGCTTGTGTACTCTCTCTCTAACAAATAAATAAATAAATCTTAAAAAAAAATAAAAATAAAACCAGAATCCCCCCCCCCTCTTCTCCCACAGAACACATCTCAGGAAGCTGCTAGGAATGTGCCTGTGCCCAAAGTAAGAGGGGCTCAGGACTGAGCACTTACGTGATTGGCAAGAATCCTGAGCATCCTGCATTGGAATCAGTCTTAGAGTTGCTCAAGGCCAGTGCCTCTCGACCCAGCTTCATGCCTGTGGAGTGAAGGAGAAAGAGGGGTTACACAGATGGCAGATGCAGGCTGTCAGCAGAGGGCTCCCTTCTAGGCCCATGAAGGCACCCCTCTCACAGTGACACTGCTGGGGAATTGTTCTGAGACACTGCACCACATGTTGCACTTTCCTTTACTTGAATGAGCTTCTTTAAGGTGTATTAAGGCCATATGGTTAGCTGAGCAGATATTGGCCAACACTCAGGTGATTGATGGAAATGAGAACCAGGAGTGTGTGGTACACCTACAAAGCCACTCAGATGTTGGCAAACCATAGGGCAAAGGCCAACCCAGGAACAAAAGCTTTCACAATCCATCCTTGTGTTCACATAGCCAGTGTTCACATCCACTCTTGCCACTTGCTTTCTTCAGGCTGCATTCATTCCTCTTTTGACTTGTGATGATGTCCTGGAAAGTGTTGACTTATCCTCTCTTCTAAAGAATGACACCTTACAGAGCAAGAATAGCTGGAGGAGAGATATACAGAGAAAACCACATAATGAAGAGCATACAGATGAGAACGACCTGAAGGTCATGTCAGGTCTCACATTGCTCCTGTTGACACATCCTTGACATTGGTGTGTTATGGAAACTTCAAAAACACAGATTATTTTTAAACACAGAACTACACATCAACTCAAAGTCCTTAGATTTGCTTTGTGTATTTGGCTATATCATTTCTTATATGCCATGGAAAAACCACAACTAGAAGGAAAAAAAAGGCGGGGGAGGAGGGGGACCAGGAATAACTTCTGGAAAACTGAAACCACATACGCTGAGGTGTATTGAAAAGGTGTTCGTTTGGTTTTTTTTGTCTCTTTGTGTATAAACTTACACACATCCAAGAGTTACAGGCATCTGCGGGGCCACATTCAATCTTCAGAAATATTCCAGTCCACAAGAGCATCCCCTATCACTGAACTCCTGTTAGAACTGTCTTTCCCACATCCCCTAACACTTACTTATATGCCATCTTTGGCTGATTTTACCTTTCATGCAAGTTTTCCCCTCCTTTCAAGGAGTTTCCATCTATTTGAGAAGATTCAAAAATGCTGTTGTTCTCTTGAAGTCACACACAGTCTCAGTGCAACTTTGCACATGGCAATGAAGATTTAGGTAGTCATTGATGTGTGTATCACATGCAATATACTAGGTGTGTATTTGCTAGAAACCAACGGATCACTGAGTATTTCCGATGTTCATATTCCCCACACTCCAAGTTCAGAACTGGTTGAGAGACACAGGGTCATAGAGATGAAGCAGAAAATGTGAGCTTTATTACCAATCAAAGCTGTTTTGGAGGGTGTGGCTTAGACAGCCAGCCTCCACTGGCTTCCTAACACCTCCCATCAAATTTGGACAGACTCATCCACTGGTCCCTGGGGCAGCTGATGGTCCACAGGCCTCCCAAAGCACTGCCAGCCAGCGGCCCAGCAGACAGCCAAAGGCACCTTTAGAAGCAGAAAGAAATGAAAATGAGAAGATCCGGAGGAGCAAACCAAGTATCGGCTCCTTTTCCAAATATCACTGAGCAGATAAATCTCTCCTTCTCCCATGGGGAAGGGTTAGTAAGGAGCTTAAAAACAAAGATCATCATTCTATCTCCTGGGGATTGTAAGCTCTTTTTTTTCTCTGAGAAAAGTAGGGCATCTTCCCATTTAAATTTCACAGATGCCTGATTTTTTTTTTCCACCCTGGATGTTAATCTACTGTCCTGTGAGGATCATTTATATTTATTATGTGCCAAACCCAACACCCAACACATAATTCAAGATAACCACCCTCATAAATTCTATGTATAGGATTTATATACCCAGATGGGTGGAAGTTTTGATCTTTAGAACCGAACAGATATTTATAATTCTTGAAATACTCCAAAATTCACATTGCTCTGTTCCTCACACTTCCTAAGGAGCCTCCTACATGCTGGGCGATTATGGAGCAAAGACAGTGAAGTAAACGTTAAGTTTGGAGAATCTGATATAAGGACATTGAGAAATGTTTTTGGATATTTGGGATTTATTCCATTAGAATGCCCTTTCTGGCCCTTTCCAACTCAATAAGATACTAAGTTCAGGAAAGATCTGTTTTTAAGACCACTTGGAAGTAACACAAGTATGTGCTGGCTCACCAGGCCAGGGCCAGGGCACCATCAGAAAAGGTATTGTGATTTTTAATTCTTAGCCTTGGGTGAGTGGCCAGTCCAAGACACCTTAATAAAAAGACAGGCATGATTGGAGTTTTCGATACACTAGAAGTACATGTGCTCATGGGCTTTCACAGAATGCGTTAGTAGAAAACGTAGATAAGACTAGTTGCTGGAGCAGGGAAGTCCTAAACCACAGGGGCTCATTTTACATAGTAAACATTTGTTTAGAGCCCCAACAAATGGGTCAGGAGAGGGTTCTGCTCCTCATTCAGCGTCCCAGGCTCCTCTGGTCTTCTGCTTTCACCTTCATCTAGGTCTTTAGAATACTCTTCATTCAACCCAAGTAGGAGAAAAGATCATGAGGATGAGGGTGGGATGTTTGGTTTGCTTTTGCTCTCAAAGAGCCAAGCCTAGAAACGGCACACACATCACCTCTGCTTGGACCTCTTTGGTCAGAACTCAGCCACGTACCACAGCTGACTGCAAGGGGACTGGAAACAGAGTTTGCTGAGTGCCCAGGAGTGGTAGTGATCACAGCAGCTTAGGAACAGCCAGGACCAAACAAGCCAGGAACAAAAGACCACATATTGTATGATTCAACTCACGTGAAATATCCAGGACAGGTGAATCTACCGAGACAAGAGCAGATTAGTGGTTGCTTAGGGGTGGAGGGTGATATCTAAAATGTATGGCATTTCTTTTTGAGATGATGAAATGTTTTGAAATTGTGGGGTGGTTGTTGCACGCCCATATATGTGAATATACTAAACACCGTTTCATTGTAAATGGATGAATGATAAGATGTATGAATTTTATCTCAATAAAACTTTAAAGGAAAAACAGGACCAGTTGAATATATGGCAATTCTCTGCATTAGCTTTGTGACTTTTCTGTAAATATCTAAGTATTCTAAAATAAAAGATTATTTTTGAAAACTATTTTTTTGAAAAAGTCAGGGCCAGTTTCAAGGAGAATGAATTTTCCTCTGCAATGTCTTCCCTCCCACTTTTTTCTTGGTGAAATCTGGTGAAACTGAATACCAGAGGCCATAGACTTCAAGTCAGGAAGTTTCCGCTTTGAGAGAGGTTTTCAATCTTTCTGAGGCTCAGTGTTCTATTCTGTAAAATGAGAAAAATGTGTTGACCTCAACAGTTTATTGTACTGATTCAGATATTACATCTGAAAGCCTGTGGTAATCCAGGCATCTAGCTGGCTCTTGATTCGAGCATATTAATAATTTAAGCTCTTCAAAAGGAAATGAAATATTAAAAATACAAATAACCCAATAAAATTGGGTGGTTTTTTTTAAAGATTTTATTTATTTATTTGAGAGAGAGCATGAGCAGTGGGGAGGGGCAGAGGCAGAGGGAGAAGCAGACCCCCTGCTGAGCAGGGAGCCCAACAAGGGACTCAGTCCCAGGACCCTGGGATCATGACCTGAGCCGAAGGCGGACGCTTAACCGACGGAGTCATCCAGGTGCCCTAAAAATTGGTTTTAAGACTTAAATAGACTTCACCAAAAGAAGATATTCAAACGCTCAATGTAATGCGCTGAATGTTTGTGTCACCCCCAAAATTTCATATATTGAAATTTTCCAATGTGTGGGACCAGGGGAGGTGATCAGGTCATTAGGAGGTGATTAGATAGCGCCCTTTATAAGAAGAAACATAAGAGAAGAGCCCCCCCATCTCTATCTTTCTATCTCTATCTCTATCCTCCTATGTCTCTTTCTTTCCAGCATGTGAGGATACAGCAAGGAAACGGCTGTCTTCTGAGCCTCCAGAACTACAAAGAATAAATGTTTGTGGTAAAGCCACCCAGTCTATGGTATTCTCGTGATACCATCCAGTAGGCATATGAAATGGTGCTCAGCCTCATTTGCTATCAAGGAAATGCAAAGCAAAACCACAGTGAGATACCTTTACACAGTTTTTACACAGTCACGATAATGGCTAAAATTAAAACTAACTCTACTAAGCGTTGACAAGGATGTGGAACGGCTAGAACTCTCATACATTCCTGGTGGGAGTTTAAAGCCATACAACCACTTTGAAAACAAATTGGCACTCTCTGATAAACTTAAATATTCACCTACCATCTGGCCTAGTAATAACACTCCTAGATATAGACCACATGAAACAAATGTATGTGTTCATAAAAAGACCTGTCCATAAATAACAGTTTTATGCGTAATAAGAAAAATTGAAAACAGCCCAGATTTCCAATAGAAAAATGGGTTAACAAACTGGTACACATACGATCACTCATATGTGGAATTTAAGAAAGAAAACAGATGAACATATGGGAAGGGGGAAAAGAAATAAGGAGAGAGGGAAACAAACGATAACAGACTCTTAACAATAGAGAACAAACTGAGGCTTGATGGAGGGAGGCAGATGGGTGATGGGCTAGATGGGTGATGGGTATTAAGGAGGGCACTTGTCATGATGAGCACTGGGTGTTGTATGTAAGTGAAGAATCACTGAATTCTACTCCAGAAGCCAATATCGCACTATATGTTCACTAACTAAAATTTAAGTTAAAAAAAATGACAAAAAATTGTGGCATATTCATCCAGGAATACTACAGAGGAAAAAAAAAAGAATATACTACTGATATACATAACACAGATAAATCTCAAAAATAATATGCTGAGTGAAATGATGCGTAAATGAAAGAACACATGTGTATGATCCCATTTATAGGAAGTTCTTGAGCATAGAAAGCTGAACTATATGACAGAAAGCAGTCAGTGGTTACCTGTAGTTGAGGGCTGTGAAAATAGAAATTGACTGGAAAGAAGTATAAAAGAACTTTCTAGGATGATGGAATTGTTTTATGTTATAATCAGGGTGTATACATTTGTCAAAATTCCCTGTGCTGAACACTTATGATGTACACATTTTACTGAATATAATAAAGTACAGTTGACCCTTGAATAACATGGGGGTCAAGGGCACTGACCTCCCATGCAGTCAAAGATCCCTGTATAGCTTTTGACTCTCCAAAAACTTAACTACTCTATCCTATTGTTGACTGGAAGCCTTACCGATAACATAAACAGTCGAATAACACATATTTTGTATGTTATATGTATTATATACTATATTCTTAATAAAATAAGTTAGAGAAAAGTAAATGTTATGAAGAAACTCACCAGAGAAAATACATTTACAGTACTGTACTGTATTAATTGGAAAAAATCCGCATATAAGTGGACCCCCCATGGTTCAAACCCAATTGTTGTTCAAGGGTCACCTACGCTGCTAATATGGAAAACAAGGAAGTGGGGCTACTGGAAGGGTAGCAGAAACTATTCCACTTTCTTGTTTGGAAATGAAAGGGTGAGCTGTGCATATAGGCTAATTGTCTGCATGCATGTCCCACCAGATGCCTTCCCCGGGCACCCAGGTCATCAAGAGGAAGAGCCCCGGAAAATACTCTCGTCACTGTCATCTAAAGACAACTCTGCAAACAGCCAGGCCCAGTGTAGACACTGAAGCTCAATATAGTCCATATTACAGAAAAAAATAATAATAATAATCACGTCTCACCCAGTCATGTCTTGTATCACATTTTTCTTAAGTTATATAAAGCTTATAAAAACAGGAAGTAAAGCATATTGAAGACATCGTAGAAAAAATATCCAAAATAGACTAAAATGCAAACGAAGCCTATGAGAAAAGACAGAGGATGCATTTTTTTTTTTAAGTTCCAAAATTATGCTGGCCCAAACTCAGGAGAGGAGGAAATGAGAAACCAGGGATGGAATGTCAATCAAAGGCAAGGAAAACAGAGAACATTCAAAGCATTGTGCATAAGCATGGGGAGGGGGCATAGTAAGTCTGCATATTAACTTAGAGCCCACAACCAGCTAAAATGAGGATTTCACGACTTGAGGCTTATGTCTTCTCCATGAACAGGAATTGAATCACGGTTAGAGGCAGAATTCCATTAAAGTGCTGAGGCCGATTGCACTCCTTCATTTTTTGGTTTTAAGACTTAAGCTTCGGTCTGATAAAAGCAATCAGCTACTTGTTCATAAACTTCAGATTTTGTTCTTATAGCTAATGGGACCTTAGTGCTGTCAGCCATTTGCACCATGTTCAGTAACTCTTTCTTAAAGATGCTCACGGATTCCAACATAAGAACAATGCGCATCATGTCTTTGTACAAATAAAATCAGTACACTTATAACTTCTGTTTACAGATTGTGCCTATGAGGGAGTCTGACCTACTACAGTTTACCACCTTGATTGAGACTTTATCTGCTTCTCTGAAAGCATTTGATTTTTTGCATATTTCAAGTCTATATTGTGAGGAACATAAAGATTCCGCCTGATTGTGTCTCCTTTGTGAACTGTAAGTTTTCCCAAATTGAAACAACTCTTTTTCTCGTGGACGGCTTCCCCCTGAGACATTATCTCTGCCAGCCGTCTGTAGTCCTGTACCTGGCTTTTCTTTGGTCAGAAGTTGCCTGTTGGCTAACTGAACATAATAAAGAAAAAAAGGAGAAGAAGAAGGAGGAGGAGGAGGAGAAGGAGGAGAAGGAGAAGGAGAAAAAGAAGACGAAAAAGAAGAGGAAGAAGAGGAAGAAGAAGTTGCCTGTTCTTTTTTACTTGTAATGTTCTTAGGTTGTTTTCTTTTAGGTGCATTCGTTATTAAACAGTATATGGCTACATTTTAGTGGTGGTGGTGACGGATTTTTGTTGTTGTTTGGGTTTGGTTGGTCTGGCTTCTCTTGGGCTTTTGTTTTGTTCAGGAGGACAGGGTTCCTGATCTTCCATACTTAACAGTGATATCTTCCTCTACCTGCCTGTACAAACAGCAGCTCTCGTGGCCCCATCCTGGATGCTGTCATGACCTGTAGCTACCCCACCTCCAGCAGCTCGCATTTGAACACCTTATTGTCTGTCTAGGACCACTGCTGTCACCCCTGGTATCCATCCTCACCCCTACAAGGACCCCCAGGCAATTGAACACACCCCTTTGTCACTGCTCACACTTTCAAATGAGACTCCAATGCTGTCACTCTCTGTGCCCTCATGGCCCTGCCCTCCTTTCCTGCCTCTCACCATCCTGGGCACTTGGAAAATCCAAACCTGGTTAAAGCCAGCTCTGCTTATTCTTCACCTGCACCCAAGCAGTGAAACTCAGATGAACTTGGAGCATCACTGAAATCACTTTTACCTCTAACACTGACTCTCCCCATGGTTGTTTTGCACCTACATTTTCTGCCCTCTCGTTTCTCTGGAAATATAACCATGTGCTCTCTCACATTCCGGGAACAAAATTGTTGGCTCCCTGGTGATGGAATCTATTCTTGCAACAAAGGATTTATTCTTTTTAGCAACTTTCCCTCCCACTTCAAGAACTAGAAAGGTAGTAGATGGATGTATGCAACTTCCTCTCTTAACCAATCTTCTATCAAGTCACATGATGGTTAGTAACACACTCAGAACAAACCAAATATTGTTTCCTTTTAGTTAAAGAGGATGGAACATATACTGAGCAGACAGGGCTGAACCAGATCATAAGGGCTGCCTGGGGGATTTGCTTCATCCCCTGTGGTCCTTTTGATGACAGAAGCAAAGAGAAGTCAGTCTAGAGAATGAACCAGCAAGGGCCCTGTATCTATTCCCATGAGCCAACATACTATAATAGCAAAATTATTTTGCTCCCAGGGAAAAGAGAAAAGTAACTAGGCCCCTGAAGAAAAATAGAACAGAAAAACTTATTACTCAGCCACATTAAGAATGTTTCTTTCTTTTAAATGATCAGTTCCTAGAATAAACATTAAATTTAAAAGGTTTTATTATTTTACTTGGTTTCACTACCTGAAAATATATCTGCTAAATAGATTGGTTACGTCCTTTATTGCAGGCTTAATGGAATTTTGGCATCGAAAGTCCAATCCATTTTTGGTCCTTACCTTATAAAACTTCATGTCTATCACATCGCTTAATGGACAGAGAAGGTCATTAAAGCTCCAGGCTTTTTGCAGCCTAGGCCTGGAAAGTGGCAAAGACCATTTTTAAAATTTAGTAATAGCCAGTGAGTTATAAGACAACTCCAAGCATCTAATTGGATTAAAACCCCCATTTCTGCTGACAGCCTTTTTGAACCTGCTTTAGTCATTCATGGTTCATGAAGGCAGGCCCCCCATACTTAATGGGCATTTTGAGCAACAAGGGAGAGAAATAATTTACCATCTTCCAGCCAAAGGAAGATCAGTCTTCTGAGCAGGATGGACCAAGTTGGAGATGTGGCTCCTGCAGCCCTTAGGTTCACAAACTTGGGTTTTGGTCAGATGAGTCCCCACAGAGAGAAGCAACCGGAACTTTCTTCTCTATCACTACTATCCTTCAGGTAGGTGGGATAAGATTGGTCTCATCAGCATGACGGTGGAAATGCCACAAAACAGCAGTACAATTAAAAAGATCATTGCTTTTGAGATGAGCTGGTGGCTCCAAGGATAGCCTTGCAGTTCATTTCCTGGAGGAGAGGATTGGGAATCAATTCAGCAAAACCACCTTTGGAGTTAGAAATGCCAGCACCTCTGCTCTGACGCACTCGTTAGCCATTGGCCTCAGGCAAAACACCTTGCCTCTCTGAGCTGCAGTACAATGGAGAGAAAAGACACTTACATGGTTGTTCAGTGAGATCACAATGGAAAGTACATACTAAATAAAAAATGTGCTAAATCAATCAGTATGTTTGTTTGTCTTTTAAAGATTTTATTTATCTGAGAGAGAGAGCAAGCGAGAGAGCATGAGCAGGGGTGGGGGAAGGGGGAGGAGCAGAGAGAGAGGGAGAAGCAGATTCCCCTCTGAGCAGGGAACCCAACTCAGGGCTCCATCCCAGGACCCTGGGATCATGACCTGAGCCAAAGGCAGATGCTTAATCGACTGAGCCACCCAGGCGCCCCCATATATCAATCAGTACTCTTATGTCGACATGTGACCCATTCCAAAGTCTCAAACTTCTAAGGTTTCCAAATTTCTCACCCCTTTTTCCTGTGCCACTACCTTCAATGAGGTGACAAGAATCGGGGACTTGCACATAGTAGATCTCTGGAAATACTCTTAGTTTGGTTTAATTAACTATCTTCAACCCTGATTAAACTCCCATTATTGCTCTAAGGCACAACACACTCTGCAGCCCCCAGAAAGAGCAGACTGATCCTAGAGTTTCCAAAACTAACCTGGAGGTAGGAAGTTGGGCAGAGGGGCTCAGGAACAGAGAAATAGATCAAGAGGAGCACTGTCTGGGGCTGAAATGGGGTCCAATTATTAGTGTCCTGGGCACATGGATAAGGACTAACATCATCCTGGGTGAAACCACTGCTCTAGCAAATTCCCCATGACCCACTTTAATTCAGACTTTTCAGAACCCCCTAGAAGGCCTAAGAGTTCCTAAGACTATCCCAGAATTTAGTAGTGAAATGTGATCACCCCACTGGCTAGCCAGTCACTTGAAATGACCAAGCCTCTTGGTCATCTGCTGGACACCCTAACCTTCAGGGTCCCCTTTTTGCTGAGATTTAGGGATAAGTGGGCCAGCTTGAGGGAGGAATTTTTTCACATTCTAACCTATAAAAGCAGACACATGGTGCAATCTCATTCACCCGTTCCAATTTAATATGTTTATAACTTTATCACTGCGAAAGCCAAGTATCATTGCTATGGAAGTCACGGTAAAGTCTAATAAGGTCAGTTATTTCTCTTTCTCTGGTGTGGTCAGCTGAGTTCAACTTACATTGAAAACTAGAGCCTTGATGTCTTGCAGAGCCCCAATCATAGAAGGTCAGACAGTTAGTGGAGATATTTAATGTTCCCATAAACCTTTTGCTCCATTGCGTCAGTTTGGAATCCAAGTGAAAATGGAAAGAAAAGCCATCCCACAGATTCTCATCATTATTGGCCCCGACAGTTAGTCAGGAACTCAGACCAGGTGGACACTGCCCTCGTGGGAATTCAGGCATCACTACATACGGCTTTCAGTAGACTGGCTGCAGCCCAACCCCGGGGGCTCAGCTTACAAGCATTAGAATTCACACCTGCTAGTCAAATGATCAGAAAGCAGGGCTCACTCTCACCATCAAAGAAGAGACTATGGGAGGGTTTTGCTCCACCTTCCTCTTGAATTAAAAGTACAGCTCCACATATGAGTGACATCATATGGTACTTGTCTTTCTCTGTCTGACTTATTTCACTTAGAGTAATACTCTCTAGGTCCATCCATGTTGTCATGGATGGCAAAATCTCATCCTTTTTTATGGAAACAAAACAAATGAATAAAGAAACAAGCAAAAAGTAGTATCATACCTATAAATACAGAGAACAACTGATGGTTGGCAAAGGGAAAGGGGGGATGAGGAAATCGTGAAAAGGAATAGGACATACGGTCTTCCAGTTATAAAATGAATAAGTCGGGGTGGGGGGATGGCGCCTGGCTGGCTCAGTCGGTGGCACATGTGACCCTTGATCTTGGGGTTGTGAGTTTGAGCCCCACGTTGGGTGTAGAGATTGTTTAAAAATGAAATCTTCAGGGGTACCTGGGTGGCTCCGTCGTTAAGCGTCTGCCTTTGGCTCAGGTCATGATCCCAGGGTCCTGGGATCAAGCCCCACATCGGGCTCTCTGCTCAGCGGGAAGCCTGCTTCTCCTTCTCCCACTCCCCCTGCTTGTGTTCCCTCTCTCTCTGTCTCTCTCTCTCTCTGTCAAAATAAATAAAATCTTTAAAAAGAATGAAATCTTTTAAAAAAATAAAATAAAATGAGTAAGTCAGGGGAATAAAAGGGACAACATAGGAAATACAGTCAATGATATTATAATAGTATCACACTTGTGATGAGCATAGCATAACAGACAGACAAGTTGAATCACCATGGCACACACCTGAAACTAGTGTAACATTGTATCAGCTACTGTCAAGTTAAAAAAATTAAGATGTAAGGTAACTGATGGATTAAAAAAAAAAAAGACTCATCTATATGCTGACTACAAGAGACTCACTTCAGACCTAAAGACACAGACTGAGAGTGAAGGAATTAAAAAGATATTTCATGCAAATAAAAGCAAAAAAAAGAAGCTACGTTAACAATGTTTATATCAGACAAAGTAGACTTTAAGACAAAGACCATAGCAACAGACAAAGGACACTACATAATGATGAAGGGATCAGCTCCACAAGAGAATATAACATTTGTAAATATCTATGCACCCAATATAGGAGCACCTAAATACATAAAGCAGACAAACAAACAAAAAACAAGCTGACTCTTAAATACAGAGAATAAACTGGTGGTTGCTAGAGGGGATGTGGGTGTTGGGTGGACAAAATAGATGAAGGGGATTAAGAGGTGCAAATGTCCAGTTATAAAATAGATAAGTCACAGGAATGAAAAGTACAACATAGAGAAGATAGTCAATAATGTTGTAATAATGCTGTACGGTGACAAATGGTGACTACACTTATCATGGTGAGCATTGAATAATGTTTCGAATTATTGAATCAATACATTTTACACCTGAAACTGAAACAAAATATAACATGAGATGTCAATTATACTTCAATAATAAATTTTTTGCCATAATAAATTTTTAAAAAAGAAAAATAACTATATAGCTCATTAGTGGTCAAATATCAGCTTGAGGACAAAGAGTAGTCTTTGGCAAAGTCTACCCCAACCTGCCTTCAAATAAAGGAAAGTAGAAAAATCTAGAGTACTGCATAGAGCTAAATTTAAGCTTTTTCAAAGGATGTTAAAATACACATAAATGTCCTTTTTTTAATGAGAACTACTGACATCAAATAGTAGTTATGGCTTCTTAATGTCTTTACTTACTAAAAAAAAAATTGGCAATCTTATGTTATATTCATCCCTCCCCCCACACACACACATACACACTTCCATTAAAAAACAACAACAATAACAACACCAAAAAACTTGCTGGTCCTTAAAATCCAGAAATGTGGAACAACTGGAGAAAGGCAAATAGCATGGTGTCCATGTTGTAAACCAGCTGTGGGATCTCAAGCAAACCCCTGAGACTATATGGTCTTTAGTTTCTTCATCAGGAAATGGGGAGTGAAAGGGACCAGTGTACCCACCAAAGCTGAGCTTGCTCATGCCTTGGTGACATGGGCAAAGTCAAGCCTTGGGGTCTCCTATGGGTCACACACATAATAAGTGGCAATTTTTTAAAAGACTTTTTAATAATGGAAATTAAAGGTAATTAAAGGTAAATTAGTTAAATTTCTGATATCCATAACATTGAATAAGTCTAGTCAATAATTTTTTACAATATAAAAATATTGGGGCCATTTCTTTTCTATTCTTTTCTTTTCTCTTCTTCCACCCTCCCTTTCTTCCTCCTTTCCTTCCTTCTTTCCGTTTTTTCTAAAGTGCCTGTGACAGCCCCCCACCCCCACCTCACTTTGCTATCCCTAGCTCCTTTTTGTTTCTTAAATGCCAAAAGTGCAGACACTGGCACCAAAAGAAGCTTGCATATGGAGGCACATCCCTGTCTGTAACCTTCCTGGCTGTCTTACTCTCTGCCCGAATTTCACTTGGGAGCTAGTGATTAATCAGCCCCCACAGCAGGGCTTGTAGCGCTGGCCAGTTCTCCCCTGCTGCAATCAAGAGCTCATTAATCTAACAAGGTAAAGGACAGAGGGCAGCCGACAAACCCCTTTTGGAAAGAGCCGGGAGTGTCAAGGCAAGATCTCTGAGAATATTATGGACGCAATCCTGGCCTCAGCTTTGTGTTGCAATCAACTTGCTGAAGATTCATAATACAAAATTGGCTTCTAAAAGTGTGCTCAGCACATACCTCGGACTTTCAGCTCTTCAGATCCCAGAGCAAGAGTTCACTGTGAAGCTTAATAGCCTCTGAATCTCCAAGACTACAGAATCTTAAAACAGAGCCCAGGAAACAAGATGCAGTGGGTTCAAATCCTAGTTCTGCCACTTACCAGCCATGTGACCCTTGGCAATTTATTTAATCCTACTCAGGATCAGTTTCCTTACCATTAAAATGAGATACAACAATGGCGTGTCATCAAGCTTCAATGAATTGATGCCAAGAAAACACTTAGCAGTATTGGGCATATAGAAGGTTTTCAAACCATGTGTTGTTACTGTTATCCCAGGGTTTGTTTATTACAGAAGTTCCCAAATTTTTTATCTCAATACCTTTATGCTTTAAAAATTACAGAGGACCCCAAAGAACTTTTACTTATAAAGGGTTATGTCTATTGATATTTACCATATTTCATATTAAAACTAAAAAAAATGTCTAAAACACAAGAATACAGAGCCCACATTCCATTACCCATCAGAGCAATGACATCATCATATATGATCTAGCTTCTGGAAAATTCCACTGCGCACTCCAAGACTAGGACAATGGAAAAAGCAAAAAACAGCTTAAGATGATGGCTCTGACCTTCACAGACCTCACATCATGCATTGAAAACCATGGGTGTATTATATTCCTCTTTTTTCAGGCATTAATATACTTTAAAATTCCCCACATTGTGGGCTATCCTGCTCACTTAAATTTCATCAGGTGAAGAAGCCAAGTCTTCTTTTAATAAGCTATTCACAATTGGTGCCAAGAGTTCCCTTTTATATTATAATCTGCATAATTAGGTCTATAATTTGTCTCATTTCTTCTAATTCTCTTCTTAACAGAAGTGGGGAATGTCCAATAACAGTAATAATTGCTACTGTATACTGGGCACTGATATGCCAGGCACTGTGCCAGGAGCATAAAAAACAAGTTACCTGATTTGATTTTTACAGTCACCCTACAATGTACCCATTGTTATTCCAACTTCACGGTTTTTTTCTGAGGAAACAGAAAAGTTAAGTAACTTACACAAAATCATGTTAGTAATTGGTGCACTCAGAAAGAACCCAGACCTCCCTGATTCTAAACACCCTCTACAATTTATTCTGCCTCCCTGGCTCACTACACAAACACTTCACAGTTGTTTTGTCTTCTTATTTTTTAAGATAAATGTAATAGCAGTGGTTGAGTAATAATCTCTTCTTCCTTTTAAAACAAATGTAATTCACTATTAAATTCTCAGCTGCTATTTTTGCAGAAATTGAAAGTTGATCTGTGATTCATATGGAAATGCAAGGCATTCACAACAACCAAAGTTATCTTGAAAAAGAGGTAGGAGGACTTCATACTTCCCAATTTCAAAACTTACTACAAAATTACTATAATCGAGACAAGGTGGTACTGGCCTAATGATAGACACAGGTCAACAGAATAGAATTGAGAGTCCAAAAATAAAGCTGGATTTTCAATAAAAATGCCAAGATAATTTAATGGGGAAAAAATAGTCTTTTCAACAAATGGTGCTGGGACAACTGAATATTGACTGCAAAAGAAAGAAGGTGAATCCCTACTTCACACCACATACAAAAATTAACCCAAAATGGGCCAAAGACTCAAATGTAACAGTTAAAACCATAAACCCTTAGAAGAAAACATAGGAATAAATATTCAGGACCTTGGATTGGGCAATGGTTTCTCAGGCATGACACTAAAAGCACAAACGACAAAAGGAAAAGTAGATATTTTGAGCTTCGTCAAAATTAAAAACTTTCATATTTTAAAGGAAACCATTAGGAAAGTGAAAAGACATCCCACAGGATAGGAGAAAATATTTGCAAATCGTATGTAAGGGATTGTATCCAGAATATATAAAGAACTCTTGCAATTCAACAATAAAAAGACAAATGACTCAATTTAAAAATGTGTAAAAGATGTGAATAGACATTTCTCCAAAGAAGATACACAGAGAGCCAACAAATACATGAAAAATGCTCGACACTATTAGCCATCAGGGAAGTACAAATCAAAACCACCATGAAATACCAGTCCGCACACATTAGAAGGTCTAAAATAGAAAGACAATAACAAGTGTTGACAAAGATGTAGAGAAATTAGAGCCCTCACACAAACTGCTGGTAGGAATATAAAATGATGCAGCTACTCTGGAAAACAGGCAGTTGCTCAAAAGACTAGAGTTTTCTCATGACTCAGCAATTCCTCTCATAGGTATAGACCCAAGAGAACTAAACGCATGTTCATTCATGTTCAACTTGTACATGAACGGTCATAGCAGTGTTATTCATAACCAAAATCGTCCCGAAATATCCATCAACTGATCAAGTATTGTATAACTTCATTTATATAATATTTCCATATTAGGCAAATACAGAAGGACAAGAATAGATTCATGGTTGACAGGGGCTGGGTGGAGGGGGAGAGTTGAATCGGGGGAGGGAGGTGTCTGCTAAAGTGTACCGGGCCTCCTTTTAGGGTGACAAAAATGTTCTGAAATTAGATAGTGGTCAAGGTTGCACAACTTTGTGAATATACTAATAACTACTGAATCATACACTTTTAAAAAGTTTTATGGTATGTGAAATACATCTCACTAAAGCTGTTATTGGAAAAATATTAAATGCTATCCTTGAATTGGCTTTTATATAATTGCATTCCTTTTGTTTTTCTTGACCTTCTAACCCACCCCAGGCAGTGAATCTGGAAACAAGTTATTAATTTTATTTAGTTGAAGTAATCTGTATTGCTAAAGGCTGAAGAAATACAGTCTAAACCCAAGAAACCCATATCATAAATTAAAGCTAGAAAGTACATGTAAATAAAACCAGTAATGATTCAAGATTTCGGCTTGTGAGTGTAGGCGTTATCCAGAGGAAATGTATTTCATGGGTGGGGAAAAAGATGGGCCTGCTTTTCACGGGCATGGTTGAATCATTTTAAGCAAAGAATAAATAAATGCCAAGTCCCCAGTTTTAGCCTTCCTGCTGTTGTTTTACCCATATCCCAGTTTCCCCCTGAATTCACCCACATTCTATAAGCTCCAGGAGAAGTTGTTGAAGGCAGCTGATGCCCAAGACCAGCGCCAGAGTCCTGCCTTCTGTTAGCAGCCTGGGACCTGCTGAAGAGCCACGGACCCGCCAGTCTCTCGGATACCAGCTGTCCCCCAGGGTTTCCTGCTGAGGCCAGAACTCCAAGCCAGCAGTCTACGAGCCAAACACTTCCTGACACTGGTCAGAATCACAAAATCTGGAAAAGCTGAGCAAGTTCATTTGAGAAGGTAGAATAACAGGAGAATGAGATAAAAGGAAACATTTGGAAAAACGAAGGAGGAAAAGTCAAATTGCCCAACAGACTTTAATACTATCTCAAAGTTGATGGGTCGTAAATACTCATGTTATGTTTTAGCCCATGAAAAATAATGCAGATTCTTTCAATTTGTAACTTTGAAGTTACAATCTTTTTAAAGCAATGGCAAGATTGAGTTTAGTGTTTGTGCAGAGGGGGGAGGGGGGAAGGAGAGGAGGGGTAATAAGGATGGGAGGGTTGCTGGTGGTGTTGCTCTCCTGTTGCCCTCCATTATTCCTAATATGAAAGCAACCATAGTTGCTCTAAGAACTACCAACAAAAAGGCAAGTCAAGAAATCAAAGAAGTAGTAAAAGGTTTCCAAACCCTACTTCTGGCTTCTAAACAGCCCCAACATTCCTTATGGGAAATGCATCATGTCCCACTTTGGGAATATTGATGTTCTAACAAAATCTGAGCCTCTCAAAATGCAAATATTTTATTGTCCATGAAAAGGATATTCCTTAAATTAAAGCCAAAGAGAGGAAATGGGGGAAAAAATTCATGAAGTGCAATGAGAATTAAGGAGAGGAAAAAAATAAATAAATAACTCTGACCAAGCACCATTTTGCTGACTTACATACAAATAAGCAGAAACATACTGTGCAGATTAAATCTCCCTTTGATTTTGAATAGGCAAACTGTTCAGCAAAACTAAACCAAAAACAGCAAACACGTATGGGATTTTGCCAGGCCTCAAAATAGCTTTAAAAATTTAAAAAGCTTAAGACTTTGTTTCTCCTAAAATATCTAGATGTCTTCAGGATAACAATTTCCCCTGCCAACAGTGACTAACAGAAGAGAAACTGGGAAGCCAAACCTCTCTCCCTACCCAAATCTGGATCCATTTACTGTGAAAGTTTTCACTAACCTTATTTAAACTATTTTAACTCATTTGTTTATGTGTAATGCTTTTTTTAAAAAAAAAGAGAGGAGCTTCTTTTATGAACTAATACTATATAGAAGTCAGTACAAAAAAGATGATGTGAGTTTCCTTCTGATGAGAGAAGAGAAAGTTGGTGAAAGAAGCTGATTAGAGACCGTATGAGTCTCTTTGGTCAAGATTCCACTTGCCTGATCCTTGAAAATTCCCTTGATCTCAGTCGTAACAGTTCATGCCTGAGAGTACACAATCCAGTCCGTTCTTCCATAAATGCATATTTCTGTAACGTATGCTATTCCGTATGTAATTAACAAATAAGGGAATAATGTAAGTAGGAGTTTCATGGATTCATGCATGATTTGTCCCCATGTGTTAAAATCAGACACAACTCAACACCAAGTATACCAACGGTGCTGAATGCTGCGAACCATGGAGGAGGAATAGAATACTGTGTAAGATGCCACTCATCCCACTTTCTTCCTCTTTTCTCAGTTCAACCATATGCTCCTTATAACAAGGATATATTGCTCTGTTCTCCCCCAAGCTTTGTGCATTGTACCCTTGTCTTCACAGCTCAGCAGACTTTCCTTGCCTTACTTCTCCTCCAGTCAAGCCACCTTCATCTTTTTTTGAAGGTAAAGTCCCATATTTTAGTAGAATTTCTGTTTTTTTAGGAACGATGCCTTTTAAAATGTGTCAGTACTTTTATGGTGATTGTGTTGTCTAGTTACAAAGGTGCAAAGGTAAAAAGAAGCCCTGTTCTATCAAGTGCTCAATTTTGCAGGATTCCACATTCTTTGGAAGGCATATATCACATGACAGCAGACACCTCTGTGCCTGTGAAATAGAATGATCATTTGCCTGTTTTTCTGGCAATTCTGTTTTCTAATCTTTTTCTAGAGAATCCGTGACATTTGTTGGATTGTTAACTTGACACTTTGAGCCTTTACATTAACTAAAGAAACCGGATTAGTGGGGGCACCTGGGTGGCTCAGTCAGTTGAGTATCCAACTCTTGGTTTTGGCTCAGGTCATGATCTCAGGGTCGAGAGATCAATCCCCGCATCGGGCTCCACACTCAGCGTGGAGTCTGCTTGAGATTCTCTCTCTCCCTCTGCCCCTCCCCCTACTCATGCACACTCTCTCTCTCTCTCTCTCTCTCAAATAAATAAATCTTTTATAAAAAAGAAACCGGGCTGGTGCCTTTCCCCAAGTTCAATTTATTTTATTTTCATTTTTATTTGTTTTTTAGCCCCAACTCAGGGCTCAATCCCACAACCCTGAGATCATTACCTCAGCTGAAGTCAAGAGTTGGACGCTTAACCAGCTGAGCCACCCAGGCGCCCCTCCCCAAGTCCATTTTATAGTGAACATCTGGTCGGGTGAAAGAAGGCAAAAAAATAGATGAAATGTTCTGTCTCCTCCTTTTCTGCCAAGAAAACTGATAAAGTGCTGGGGGAAAAGGGACAGATAAGGAGCAATCCAATTATGTATGTTGCAAGTTATCCTGGTGACTTTGGAATATTCCTAAGTACAATGTCTAGAACACCTATAGTTTTGCATCCAAACCTCGAAACCAACTCAGCTATTAAAAGGCACTGGCAAGTTTTTTCTGTGAGTCCTACTTTAGTCTAGTTCAGCCAGTAATTTGGAATTCTGCCTAGTCTGGGGGTGGGGGGGGCTAAATATTGCCTCCAGCTCTTTCATTGAAGACAGCCCAAAGTGGATTGGGAGTTAGCCAACAACAGTGGATCTGAGCTGAAGGGGCATCACCAAACACCCCTTGATAACCCAGCCTCACTCCCAACCCCCCAAACTGCCTTTTGTTTCAAAGCATCACAGCTACCACAAACCAGAAGGCAAGAGCTCCATTTACTTCTAAGGAAGTTGGTAGTCTAAGGCTAGTGGCAGAACTTTCTTTGAGGCATCATCAGCCTTTCTTCTGCATGAGCAAAAGTGCTCGTCTATCCCCCTATAAATGAAAATCATGTTACGTACCTCTCGAGGGAATATGTCCTGGAGGAAGCTGAAGCAGATACAGCTCTGACCAGCAGAGAAAAGCTGTGATTTCCCGTCCAGGGAGGGACAGGTATTGACACAGGTATGTGTCCACCTGGCATGAACCTGGGAGTGCCTCCTTACAGTTTACACTCTAGGGGACTTGCTTGCCTCCCCTGATGAGTGGATAGGATACACACTCTACACACACACAAAACCTCAAGGGGATAGGTAATACATAACTTGCACAGTGTCTCCTTTTCTCCAGCCAAAAGTTGGTCCCAGTTTTTCTTCATCTCAAAAATGAGGAAACTGGGTGCGCCTGGGTGGCTCAGTCATTAAGTGTCTGCCTTCGGCTCAGGCCATGGTCCTGGGATTGAGCCCCGCATCGGGCTCCCTGCTCAGCGGGAAGCCTGCTTCTCCCTCTCCCTTTCCCACTCCCCCTGCTTGTGTTCTCTTTCTCGCTGTGTTTCTCTCTGTCAAATAAATAAATAAAATCTTTTAAAAAAAAATGAGGAAACTGTGTCTTGGAGGTCACTCAGTGAACAAGCAAAGGGACCAGGACAGAATCCAGGGTCTACTTCCAAAGCCTGTGCTCTTCTATAGCACAGTGTGAATTTTTGCTAAGTAATGGGTTAATACATGCATATGTATATAATACATGGATATAAGATACTATGCCTATTATAATAGATATATATAAAATATGATGCATATATTAGATATAGAGGAAACTGTGCCTATTATATTAGATATATATAAGATATTATGCTTATCATATTAGATATATATAAGATACTATGCCTACTGTTTTATATGTGAATATATTAATATAATATATTATATATTGACTATTTTTATATATTATATATTGGCTATATTGATATAGATGATATATGATTGCTATCATATATATTATATTATATATTATATATTGTATTATATATTTTTAGTTTATATAAATAATGACCTAATATATATGCATATATGTATACATATACACATATAGTATATGTAGTGTAATATATGCATATATTATATGTGTGCATATATAATATAGATATATAATATGTGTGTGTATGTGTGTGTGTATATATATATCTGGTATCAGTCAGAATAAGCTAGGATTCACCTATGGAAACAAATTCTCATTTTTTAAATGGGAATTTGAGGTTGAGGTTGAGGTTGAGGTTAAATTCCCAATTTTTAAATTCCCATTTTTTAAATCTTTTAAAAATTGTCTGAAAAAATAGTATCCTTTCATTGCAATCATAGTGCAACTATTTTTTTTATATTACATACCTGTATAGTTTTATTTAAGTAAATAATTAAATAAAGAAAAGATTCATTATGTTTCCGGGAAGAAAATAGGCAGAACTGGCTGGCAGAAGTTCAACCCATCATAATCATAGTCAACCTAAACCACTCTCCCTCCTGATGCCTGTAGGGCACATACCCGTGCCTCTTGCAACTCTGCCCAAATATCTCCATTCAATGGGCATCGCACCAACCCCCCGACCCCTGGTCCCTGCTTTCTCTACAGCAATCACTGCCCATTTCCTAATGTACTCTCTAAGTTCATTATAATCACATTTATTGCTTCTTCTCCACTGCCTTCAGCCCCCACTGCTATGGAATACAAGTTCCACAAAACCAGGGATCTTTATTTACCGGTGGACCTCAAGTGCTTGGAAGAGTCCTGGCACATAGTAGGTGATCAGTCAATATCTTTAGAATGAATGAATGTCCCCAATTCACCTCACATAAGATCTCTATTGTTAACATTTTACACTTAATGTACATTCTGCTATGGAGACAGATATTGTCATTATTACAATTAAAAAAACTTAATGCATTTGCTGTCACTTAAAAAAGCAATACTTAATACATTTGATTATTAACATTTTTGCTCATATCTCCTCCCCTGAGTGCCAGAACAAGACCCTGAGGTTGACTAGAATGGTAGGCTGAATAGTAGCCCCAAAGATATCAGGTCTCAATTTCTGGAAGCTGGAAATGTTACCTTATATGGCAAAAGTTTTGCAGATGTAAGTTAAAGGTCTTGATGTAGGGAGAGTACCATGGATTATTAGGCAGACCCTAAATGTAATCACAAGGGTTCTTATTAGAGGAAGGCAGAGGGAACTTGACACACACAGAAGAGAAGGCAATGTGACCATAGAGGCAGAAACTGGACTAATGTGACCACAAGCTAAGGAATGCCGACAGCCTCTGAAACCTGGAAGAGGCAAGGGACAGCTCTCCCCTAGAGCCTCCAGAGGGAGTGTAGCTTTGCTGGCACCCTGATTTTGGCCCAGCAAAACTAATTTCAGACTCCTGGCCTTCAGAACTATGGGAGGATGCATTTTTGTTGGTTTGAGCTGCCAAGTGCGTGGTGATTTGCTACAGCAACGACGATAGCTAATATGACCAGTATCCCCAAAGTTATGATCTTCATTGTCCAGATGAAGAAACTGTAGCCCGGTGAAAGAAAGCAACTTCCCTGTCATCAGCAAGCTGGGCGGCAGGCGGGTCAGGCCTAGGAACTGCAGCAGCCAGCTCCTAGATTGAGCTCTGTTCCTTCACCTAAGCATCTCCGAGAAGGTTGTACAGTTGTCCCTCCTTATCTGTAGGAGACACATTCCAAGACCCCCAGGAGATGCCTGAAACCATGCGTAGTACCCACCCCTACATATACACTATGTTGTTTCCCATGCCTAATATCTATGATAAAGTTTAGTTTCTACATTAGGCCCAGTAAGAGATTAACAACAATAACTAAAATAAAATAGAACAATTATAACAATACACTGTAATAAAACTATGTGACTATGGTCTCTCTCTCTCGACAGTACTGTACTCCCCCTTCTTCTTCTTTTTTTTTTTTTAAAGATTTTATTTATTTATTCATTAGAGACAGAGAGAGGCAGAGGGAGAAGCAGGCTCCCAAGGAGCAGGGAGCCCGATGCGGGACTCGATCCCAGGACCCTGAGATCATGACCTGAGCCGAAGGCAGACGCTTAACCATCTGAGCCACCCAGGCGCCCCCCCTTCTTCTCGTGATGATGTGAAATGATAAGATGCCTACGTGATGAGATGAAGTGAGGCGAATAATGCAGACATTGTGACATAGCGTCAGGCTACTACTAAGCTCCTGACACCGCATCAGAAAGTCACATCACCACGTCCAGACCGTGGCCAGCTGTGGGTAACTGAAACTTCCAAAGCAAAATTGTGGACAAGGGGGAAAGTACCGTATATGATAGCAGAGCTTCTTCCAGGAGATCATGGGAAGCAACCCACCATGATTTACAACAGGAAAAACATACTAAAATCTTTGCAAGTCATGGGTAAAAGCAGTGTGGTGGTACGGGAATGACTTGAGAGAGAAGCTTCCGGAAGAAACCTGCCAGGCTGCTCCACTCACTCAGAGTGCTCTTGGGAAGGCCCTTCACATCCCTGGACCTCAGTTTCCTCTTGAGTAATGGGAAGAAGTTGGGCTACACCCCTGGTCCTCAAAGACTTCCACCTTAGGGGCTTTGTGAGGGCTGAGGGAGCGCCACGGAGGCTCATGTCCTCCCCTGACTGCTTCAGCCTGCAGTGCCCCTTCCATCAGCTTCCCCTACTGCACTTCTGCACCACATTTCTTTTCAACAAATGGCTCCACACCTAAAATTAAGTTTGAAAACCATGTACCCCCCATCGCTAAGGTCACACCCTCCTGTCTCAAATCTCTGTGGTTCTAGAACTCCAGATGGAACAGCAGCAACCAGTCCACTCTTGCTGTTTGTCCAGAGATGGGGTCCCAGCAAGTGAGACAGAGAGCATCTTCCCTCCAGGAGTCAGAAAGCACTGAAGGGGCCTTAACTGCAAAGTCATCCCACCTCTGTGGTCTGTGTCCACGGCACGCGGGAGGACTGGGTCACAGCTGTTTTATCATAAAAGTGACCTTAGCCAGCCCGCATCAGTGGTCACTCAAGGATATGAGACACAGCTCTGAGGACGCTCGGGCTGGGGCTCCTGAGCTCACCCAGGCCCATGACCGCTCTAGCGAACACATACCAAAACCAGAGAGCAAGCGGCCCAGGCCGGGAAAACACACCTCCTCGGTGATCAGGCCTCTGAAGTCAAAGAGAATCTGTTGGTTTCCCTTCAAGTGACAGACCCTGACACTCACATGGCCATTCTCCCCAGTGCACTCAGACACTTGGGAGAAAGCATATGATTAAAAGCAATCAATGCATTACGAAAATGAATTGAACAAACCATAATTTTACTGGCTCTGAGGCCAAGTAATAAAAAGGTAAATGTGAACAGGTGTGCCAGTTAATGTCCCTGGATAATTGATTAAGTATGGCAACCCCTGAGAATCCGCCTCTGTTCAGCTCATACAACTTAAACTGCAGAAAGTAGGAAGTGCAAAATATGCTCACTTTCCAAAGCTCTCTTTAAAAAAAAAAGCTTATTATATGGTCCCCACCTGGGCCATGATTAAGCACTCATTATTGCAGTAACAATGGCTCCATTGTTTCCTTTTTTATCCTAATAACCATATTTAAATTACAGAAATTTTTGAGAGCTATAGCCATAATGAAACTGGGGCCCAAAAAAGGTTGATTGGTTTTCCCAAGGTCACAGAGGGGCAGAGCCAGAGAAGCCTAACACACAGCTCCAAATTCTCAAACCAGTAATTGCTCTAATACACATAACAAGGGGTCATTCACTACTGTCCCAACTCAGAAGGTCTTGAGCTTACTCAAGTCAGGGAAACAAAGAATATATGCAGCAAACCTTATTATCTGTAACAGTCTGGGTTCTCTAAGGAAACAGAACCAACAGGCTTATAAACACACACACACACACACATAGAGAGAGAGAGAAAGAGTCAGAAAGAGAGATTAAGAGATTTTAAGGAACTGGCTCACAGAATTGTGGAGGTTTGGCAAGTCCAAAATCTGATGCGGGTAGGCCACCAGGCTGGAGACTCAAGGAAGAATTGTAGTTCCAGTCCAAAGGCCATCTTCCGGCAGAATTCCTTCTTGCCCTGAGGTCAGTCTTTGTTGTATTAAGGCCTTCAACTAATTAAATACAGACCACCCACATTACCGGAGGATAATCTGCTTTTCCCAAGACCGCCAATTCCAGTGTTATTATCATCCAATGAACACCAGCACAGTAATATCCAGAATAATGTTTAACCAAATCTCTGGACACCATAGCCTAGTTGACACAGAAAATTAACCACCACGCTATCTCACCAAATGTCCAAGTCTCCACCCCCCTACTTGTTTGGGCTTAGGAGTATCCCAAGACATGATAGGAGGAGCCAGGGAGTTCCTAGATGGGGTAACCAGGAAGAATTTCTGCAAAGTCATGGCATCAGTGATGCTAGGGGACCTACAGGAGAGATGCTGGATATAGGGGAAGTAAAGTTGCCACCAGGATTCACAGAGCAGGGATTAAGTAAAGGGGGTTAGGTCCTCAGTTTCTCTGCAGCTCCTGGACATGCAAACCACGCAGTTTGTTTTGGTTACCAATTATTGTGAAATGAACTACTTGAAATTCGGTGGCTGGCCCCTATCAATAATCATTGTATTATTTCTCATGATTCTCTGGTCAAGGTTCGGGGGATAGCTTGTCTTTGTCTCATGTGATGTCTGTGGGGCTTCTTCACTCCTACGTCCAGTGCCTCCATTAGAATGACCCCAATAGCTGGAAGCTGGCTGAGCCACCTGGCAGGGGTCATAGGTTTATGGCCTCAATTCCCATTATTGGCTGGGGTCTCTGGTTTCCTCCATGTAATCTCAGGGCTTCTTCCTCTCCACACTGCCTCTCCACATGGCCTCTCCATGTGGTCTCTCCATCAGGATACCCACATTTATTATATGGTGGCTCATGATACCCAAGAATGCACAACAGTACCTGCCAGACCTTCTTAAAACTGAAGTCCATCAAAGGCACCACAGCACCTCTGCGTCGTTCTGTTGGTTAAAGCAACTCACAATCTGACCAGCTCATATCAGATTCAAGAAGCAGAGGTGACACAAATGTGTGAATACCGCAAGGCATGGTTCCTTGAGAGTCACAAAGTAATGACAGACTCCATCATCCATGACAGTCTTTTGCTAAGTCCATAGACCCACCCAAGTCTTCCCAGGGTGAGAATCCCTATTCTTTAGGCAACATCTCTCAGAACAGCCCCACTCTCCTAGGCACCCCTCCATAATTCCTCTTCTTCTCCCCCATCCTCTGCCCTCATTTTGCCTTAGAAATCTTGTCCTATTTCCAAAGGCATTTGCATCTCAAGCTCACACTCCAACGGATGGCCCATTAGACCCAGAAACTTCCCCCAAAGTAACAGTAGTTTCTTTCTCTTTGAGAGTCTACAAGATTTACTGTCCAAATTTTCCAAGAGGTTTGGGGCAATAAAGATAGTGCTTTCCATTTTTCTGATTCAAAAACAAAGGGGAACAACAGCAACAAATGGATCACCTTTCCATTTTTAGAGACAGGTAAGTAGAGTGGCTAAGACAGCTCACCTTGCACTGATTAGCTAGCTCAGCATCCTCACCTATAAGAGGGAATTATCCATCCTAGGGGGCTGTGGGGAAGATTCAGTCAGTGAAGGAGGGAAAGTGCTTAGGACAAGCACAGTAAGTGTTTGCTGTGCTCACATCAACAGTTGTATCTTGTCATACATGTCCTGCATTTTCCTCAAATTCCCAGAGAGATGAGCCAGCAATTCAAGGAGATAGAATTTCCAAGATATTCATCTTAATCCTTTTTTCTTGGAAAAGGAAGCTCCATCAAGATGCAAAAACTTCTTGGATCCTCCTCCTAAAGAAGGAATGTAAGTCAGTATTGGGCTGTCCCAAAAATGTCTAGGTATTGGGTTCTAGAGAAAATGTATTTTGGGGTATTTTTGAATATATATATATCTAAAACATAAATGAGAGATTTTCAGACTTGCCCCAGAAATGTGCCTAGGGTGCAAGAGTATAAAAGAAATGTAGTTCCCACCTCCACGGGTGGCTTCTCCCAGCCCCTCTTCCCAGACACATCCCCAGTCACAGGCCTTGGGAGACCCTGGCTCTGAGTCACCACCAGCCCCCAACCAAACGGTTGGGGTGGGAGGGTAGCTAAGGAAGGTGAAGGGAAAAAGTAGCTCCACGAGAGGGACTCCCAGGAAGGGGGTAAACTTGAGTGTGGCCCCACAAGCCCAACTACTTCCCTACCCGACCCCATTCTCCTCACCCACAGACTGAGGGTTAAGTTGTTCAGATAGATGTCTTAACTTTCTCTTAAAATGCCATTCACCAGACAGAGTTTTGTTTTGTTTTGGCTTTTAGGTAGTCAGATGTGTCCTTTTTTTTTTTCCCTCTGTGGTTTCAGGGTGACCATGTAGTTTAACAGTTCTGACCTCGTCATGAGACATGTGTCAAGTAGACTACTGCACACGTAGTGGCCCGGGAGGCCCATCAGAGGCAGTTTCTTAGACAACCTCTGCTCCTGCTTATGCTTTCCAATCCGCATTTTGTGCTTGTGGCTACATAGACCCTCCTCTGCGCGGCTTCTCTCAGACCCCCAATTCCTTTGGAACTTATTGATGGATGTGGGTTCTCTAGTTGTGATTCTCCACACTCTGTGGCTGAACCCCCACCTTCTCTGGACCTGGCCGAGCTCTGCAGCCCCCCCCCCACCAGTTTCCTAGGCTCCCATTGGCTCAAAACCCCTCTGTGGCCACCCGGCCCTTTCTGAGGTGAAATCAAACTGAGATAAAAGAACAGGTCACTTTCTGTGCACCATCCAGCCAGATGGCCAAGCTGTTGACCAAAGCTCCAAGACTGTCTTTCTTACTCTGAACTGAAATGGAGCCCAGGAGAGGATCCAAAAGGCTTCTATACAAGCAACTGATACCTAAAATGGCTTCTGTCAGTGGCAAATGTCATTTCTGCAGCACCTCGAAGGTAAAATTACATTTAATTATGGGAATCAATTAATTTCTGTTTGATAAATGAATCACAAACATTGGTTTTATTCCTAAGTAATAGTTAATGAGTTTCATAACAATCTTTTTACAGAACCGAGAAGAGATGACTCACAAGGATAATAAAACAGGGTTCTCTCACTTCCCTTGGCAAAGCAGATAGTCTCCATAAGTCAATTTTTCTGAATTACCATGTGTTTTGTTTTGTTTTGTTTTGCCAAGAAAATAATCTGAAAGTGAACACAGCCACGGGTCATGAGCTTCTCCAAGGACTACAAGCCCATGTCTCAGGCTCCATATTAGATATTTTTTCTCAGAAGAGTGTCTAAGAGACTCTTCTCCTCTCTTCGGGGTTAGAAATGATTCATTTACTTTTTTCGTCTTTGATATTTTGTGTGTCAAATATAGTATGGCTGAAATCATTTGAAATCAGGAAAAACTGGCTTAGTTTTCTTAACTTTCTGGTTTTCTCTATGAGACCTCTTTTATCACCAGGCAAATTGGGGTTCACATATCATCACAGCCAAGGAAATATGGCAAAGCCAGGGTATTCG
This sequence comes from Neomonachus schauinslandi, assembly GCF_002201575.2. NCBI lineage: Eukaryota > Metazoa > Chordata > Mammalia > Carnivora > Phocidae > Neomonachus > Neomonachus schauinslandi. The sequence continues at coordinate 27,793,929 of NC_058415.1, forward strand.
AAACAGCTGCAAAAATGGGAATAAAAGAGGGGAGGAAAAGCTTTTAAAGACAGTCCAGGAAGATGAGGCACTTCAGCAATATTAATAAAATATGGAGAAAACAAAACCATAACAAAGTTTGATTTTGCACAATACAGCATGTTTTCCACCCAATCTGTTTCTGATGCCCGGTTCACTTCATCTGGGTCAAATCCATCTGCTACTATTCCCAACATCATTATCCTTGAGGACTTTTGACAGAATTTCCAATATTAAGGCATATTGAAATCAAGTTCACCTTCATCTCTTTTCTTGGGTCTATGCTGTTCATGCAACTGTTCAGAGGACTAACTTGTGTACTTTGACTTTTCTCTCTCGGTCTCAAGTGAAAATCCTTTTAATTCTGATCACTGGAACATATGCCTGGCCTACCTTATGTCACAATCTCTCTCTCACTTCCTGCTGTGTTCACTCATTCATTCCACCAAGCTAGTGGGCTCTGCTATCGAAAGGCAGCATATGAAGTGTGAGTCTGTGGCCTCTAAAGCCAGACTGCCTGCTTCTTAGTAACTTTGTGACCTTAAGGCCGTTCGCTTACCTCTCTGTGCCTCTGTTTCCCAGCTATGAAATAGGGATGGTGACGACTATTCCCAATATTGTAAGATCCTTGTGAGGTTAAATGAGTCAGTACTCCTGACAGACTCAGCACATAGCAAGCCCTCAATAACATTGTATATTGCTATTTCTATCTGCAACTAACTTTTATGCTGTGCTGGACATTTCTGAAGGAAGTGCAAAGAGAAAACACAATGTTATTTACTTTCCCTGAGGAGATGCACCACCACCTCCATTTAATAAACTTGTGTTTTAATCAATGCAGCTAAATGTTTGTATTGTCTTTTTGAGTATGCTTCCATCCAATTATTACAAAATTATGGTGCATTTAGAAATCTGTAAACCTTGTGCAAAAGCATTTTATCTTTATACCCTAAGGTTGATGTTGGAGCCTGAACGCAAGCTCCGGGTCACATCTCTAGCTTTGTTAAGGAAATGGCTCCCCTTAGTGGACCCACTGAGTAATTACACATACTCCCCCTCACATTTAAGAACAGGAGTCCTGCTTGAGGTGGTAGCTGACATCAATAGCTAAAGCTGTTTAATAACATTAAATTAAACTGTGTTTAAATTTATTTCCCCAAGATTCATTTCACCAACCCAAACCCACTACAATCTCATGCCATCACTATCAGAAAAAAATCAGAGTTGAGCTGTACCAACCAAAGGCAAAGATATATTTCCACTTAATTAAAATGACATCTATTCACCTAAAGGTGTTTACAGGCCTCAAAGTGGTTTACACATTTGTTTAATTCTAATCACGCTTTAAATGTCAATCTGGGTCCTTCAAGAAGCTTCTGGATTCTGGTCTGATGGGTCTACTGACTGCTAGAACATCAGGAGCAACAATGGAAGAACCAGGTCTTATACTCTTCCAGATGCCAAAACAGGTCTGGAAATTATCATGATTTTTTCCATATTTGAATTGGCATTTCATAAAGTATTTGCAGGGTCTGCCAGTCGCTGACTATGTCAGCTATGTAGTCAAGACATAATCTCCAGCTCTTCTTGTCTTCCTTTGTGATATTTAGAGATTGGACTAGATCCCTTTATACTTCTGGAATGAAACAGAAATGAGTGAATTTTCTAAACGTATATTAGTAGATGTATACTTTCATGGAACTGAGTCATGGACCAGATGATGACAATGATGATGGTAGCTAACACTTAACACAGTACTTACTATGTGTCAATCATTGTGTTCTGTACCTCACATGAATCATGTCTTATTACCCTCACCATAAGTCTTTATAGTAGATGCTCTTATTATTCTCACTTTACAGATGAGAAACAGTCAGAGTTTCACAACAATTTGCTGGAGGGCACATGGCTAGTAAGTCACTGAGCTGCAGTTGGAACCCTGTTCCTGTCGCTAACTACCACACTACTCTGCATCTTCCATAATGATTAGAAATAAAAATGGGGGGGGGTGCCTGGGTGGCTCAGTCGGTTAGGGGTCTGCCTTTGGCTCAGGTCATGATCTCAGGGTCCTGGGATCGAGCCCCATGTCAGGCTCCCTGCTCAGAGGAGAGTCTGTTTGTCCCTCTCCCCCAGCCCCTCCCCCTGACTGGTGTTCTCTCTCTCACTCTCTCTTAAATAAATAAAGTCTTTAAAAAAAAGGAAAAATAAAAATTTTGCATTGTATGTGAACATGTTTGTAGAGTTGAAATGAATGACATTTATTAATAAACATCTGGTTAACTAAAATGGAATCTTACTTGTAAGAAAACATTCCAGAAAAGACATACAGATAAAAAATAAACCTGTAGAAAGCATGTTCACCATCACTCATCATGAGGGAAATGCATATTAAAACCACAATGAGATACCACTACATATCTATTAGACTGGCTAAAACTTGTCTTTAATCGGGACTATAATATGTGTTGAGAAAGACGTAGAGCAACTGGCCAAAACACACTTTGCTGGTGAAAATGCAAACTAGCACAGCCTTTTTGAAAAAGCAGTTTGACTCTTTCTTATAAAGTTAAATTTTCATTTATCATATGACCAGCAATCCCACCCTTGGGCATTTTACCCAAGAAAAAGAAAATAGATGTCCATACAAATACTTGGAGGCAAAGATTTATAGCAGCTTTCTTCATAATCACCCCAAACTGGAAATAATCCAAATATCCATCAACTGGTAAATGGAGGAACAAACCGATACACATTCACGCAATGGACTACTCCTCTGTCATAAACAGAAACAAGCCACCAAGACTTGCAACAGCCTGGGCAAATCTCATGTGCATTCTGCTTGGTGAGAGAAGGCTGCTCAAAAGGCTACACACTCTTCGATTTCATTCATGTGACATTCTCCAAGAGGCAAAGCCACAGGGAGGGAGAACCGATCAGTGGTCGCCAGAGGTTGGGGGTGGAAAAGACACAGTGAACTTCTTGGGGTGATGAAAATGTCTTTTTCTTGATTATTATATCGTTAATCGTGTGTTAATTATAACGTAATACATTATAACCATATGTTCATTATCTCTCAACAAATCTAACATGAAGAGAAAAAGGAAGGAAGGGCTGATGGAAGGAAGACAGGGAGGGAGGGAAGGAGGAAGAAGCAGTAACAGGAGAATCAGGGCAGCGAAGCTGTTAAGAGCATTGGCCCAGGTGTAGACTTGCGGTTCAAACAGGGCTCAACCTCTGCAGGACTTGAGCCACATTATTGAACCTCTCCATGCCTCAATTTCCTCATCTATAAAATGGTTTAATAATGCATCTAACTTCGCAGTGTTTTTATGAGGATTGACTTAGTTGATATCTTTAAAGCACTTAGAACAGTATCTGGCATACAGTAGGTTCTCAGTAAATATGTGTGAATGAATGAATGAACATATCATGTACTATAATGCAATGCACTCAATGGGCCAATTACATCAACTGTCAAGTAGGCAGAATCAGGGCTTATTAAGCCATCTGCTTGACACTGTTTACCGATCTAAGTTGGTAATGGGCATCCAAGTCACATCCATTTCAACCTCCTGAATATACAGCTAAATCTCTAGCTGATTTTCATTGCAACAAGCCAACCCTTAAAATAGGATCTCTGCTAGCACCAACTTTGTTGGAACCCCAAAGCTAAAGCCCAGTAAAGTAAATCCCTATGCTCTTATGTGCGGCATTTACAGTGTGTCATTTAAGCCCCAGATCTTGATCGTGAGTAGTCTCTCCACAAGCCCTCCACACTCCTCCCACCCTCATAGGTAGGAATACTTCAAAGCAGCCCCATGAGGCAGAGGTATCAGCCCATGTAGACACTGTTTCATATACACACACCCCCACCCCCACCAACTCCCATCCCCATTAAGGACAAGTAGTCTCTGCAAAGTGATCAGACTGAGGTAGGGAAAGTGGGCAGCAGCAGGGTCTGGAACTGAGATCACCCAGCTAGAGGCCAAACAAACTACAAGGCAGTTAGTCCTGAGGGAGAAAGGGAAAGGTTCATCCACAGGTCCCTGTGTCCCAGAGCCAAAGGTTTGCCCTGTGACCATAGACTCCCCACACACGTGGGCATCGAGTAAGGGTCTGTTGTGCCTCTTCCCCATCCTAGGCTGGAGGCAAGAGACAGGGAGTAGAGACAAGAGGGAAACTGTGCAAAGTCACTGGGAGCTCTCCCAGAGCTGGTCGCCATGACAGTCACTAGAAAAACAGGTCAGGCCAACAGGCTCTTAACTGTATGTGTAAATGGTAACTGGGTCTCTCCAACCCAGTACCTCCACTCCCTGATATATCTTGGTACAGAGTAATCACACATGTCCACAGGGACTCATGTGTTAAAATTTTATTGTTGCATTATTATGTAACAGCAAAGAAAAAGTCAAAGGAGAAGCAGAAGCAGGAGGAGACTATCTAAACTCCTAAACATCCATCAATATGAGAATGGATTATTAGTGTTTGTTATAACCAGAAAATGAAACACACAACAGTAAAAGTGAATGAGTTAGTGCTGCAAGTATCAACACGCACAATCTTACAAGAATTGGAATCACTAAAGGATTAGCAAGGTGACTGGATATGAGAACAAAATATAAAAATGAACTGCATATCTCTATAACAGCACCAAATAGTTAAAAATGCAATTTTCCCAGAAGACACACTTAAAACAGCAACAAGATTATAAAACAGAAATAATTCCCATATTTGCTAACCTTTTCTAGCTCTGGCAGTCAATGGATACTGTCTAAAGATGAGCAATATCCAGAAATAAACATGTACATTTTTATTTCACATGAAGATAAACACCAGAATTAAAATATATATAATTACGAAAAATAGTAGATAAATGAGAGAGGGGAAGAGGATGTAGTGTAAGTCAATAACAAAGAATTTTATTCTTCATGACAGTGGTTCTCAGAATGGGGTCCCAGACAAAAGCATCAGCATCACCTGGGAGCTTGCTAGAAATGAAAATTCTCAGGCCCCATCCCAGACCTGCTGAATCAGACACTCTGGGAGTGTTTTAAGAAACCCTCAAGAGGTTTCCAATACACAGTAAAATTTGGGAACAACTGCTTTCTAATGAGGACAAATAAATACTGTTTAAACTTACCAATCAAGAAAGAGTTATAAATATATTCAATTTCTTTCCAATGGCAACCACTAGAAGATCTGCCACCAGAAACTGTTGTCTACGGAGAGTGGTGTTTGGGTTTTTGAAGGAGGTGGGGCTTAAGCAAGAGTTTTGTTTTGTTTTTTTAATTTTATGTCATTCTGAATGGTTTGAATTTTTATAGCATGTTGATCCTTCTAAAGAAGAAGAGGAAGAGGAAGAAGGAAGAAGAAGAGGAAGAAGAAGGAAGAAGGAAGAGAAGAAGACGAAGACGAAGAAGAAGAAGAAGAAGAAGAAGAAAGGAGAAGAGGAAAAAGGAGGGGAAGACATACACTAAAACAATGAACACGGTTTAAGGATGTCTCTACTCCTCATGGACATTCCATTACCCCAGTCATGATCAGGCCGAGAATTTGCAACAATTTAAAAAAATGTATTTCCAAAAAAAGAACACTGTGGTGACTCTTGATATTGCACATCAATACTAAATTATGACTTTGCTTCATGCTTCAATTCCTATTTTTCCAACTTTTTTCCAAGGATTACTGCTCAACAGAAGGAAACATCACATTTTTTTACACTGGATTGTCAGTAGATAGTAAAAAATCAATTGTTTGAATGGGAAGTATTAGTATGCCTTTAGTGTGCCGAATGAATCAGAAGAAAAAATGATGGGGAGGCTCTAGAAATGTGAGGTCTATCCCCTCCACAAGAGAAAGAAGCATCTGATTCAGTGTGATTTCCTGTTACAAGAGGTGATCATTACTCTCCAGCTGTGCTTGTTTCCAAAACTGACCTGCATGCCATCCAGCCTCCCCTACCTGCCGGGGTATGCAAGCCACTTCTCCACTGAGAGGCGGAGTTTATTTCCCTCCCTTTCAATCTGGGCTAGTCCCTTGCTCTGACTGCTCAAATACGCCAGAAGTGAATTTCAAACCCAGACCTTCAGCTAGCGTTTGTCCCTCCTTCCCCTTTGAACACGCCTTCTTGGAACTCAGGCACTGGATTTTGAGGACGTCTGTACAGCTACATGCTGAGGCCCATATGGAAGAAAACTGAGGTCCTTGGTCAACAAACATAACCCAACTACCAGCCAACAGCCAGCTCCAACTGTCAGACAAGTGAGTGAGCCATCCTGGAGTGTCCATTCCTGCACAGGAAGGACATTGCTTCTTCCCACAGAAGACCGCAAGAGAGTTGCCATCTCTTGGAGCAGAACTGCCCAGCTGAGTCCATTCAACCTACAGAATTCTGAGAGATAGTTAACAGGATGCTGTTTTAAGCCACTAAATGTTAATGCTTGTTTAGTTTAGGGTTTATTCTGCAGCAGTAAAAAACTGAAACAGAACCTGGGGTATTGTTGTAACAGAAACCAAAAATAAGCAGCTTCGGCTTTGGGATTGGGTGGCAGGCAAGAGCCAGACGGGCCTCCAAGAAACCTCTGATGGAGCCTGAAAGGAGTGAGAGAGTAAATTGCCACTGGAGGCTGAAGCAAAGACAATCCGTGCCAAGTTTGGCACCACTCTAAAACTTGAGCTGCCTTGTCTGCAGCAATGGACAGAACAGGTGGACCAACAAACATGCACACCCAGCTATAGAGCTGTCCAGGCAGAAGGTTCAAAGGAACAACTAGTTTCTTCTAGTGGCCTCTGAGAAAATCTGAGGAAAGGGAAAGATGAGCCCCCCCAAAAAAGGGACAGTTCAATTTGGGAGCATAAGTTAGAAAACACACAGAGAACCCCCAGACCCAAGAAAAGGTCGTCAAAGGAAGAATGGCCTTAAGGCAAAGATTAAGTACAGGTTTCTGCAAATAAAATGTGGTCTCAGAGTAAAGTTCAAGCCAAGAACATAGCCATAAAACCCTTCGGAGTCCACAGAACGATGTAAGATGGTGTCTTGAGACCTTCTCAGCCAAACTATAGGACTTCTAAGAATCATGAGGGAGTTTCTCACAGCGTCCTGTCATTCCAAGGTTTAGGGGTGCCTGTCCCCAAACAACGATGGCCTAGGGAGTTTGTCTAATAGAGCGAATTTTATAATTTGACACAGAAGAAATCTATAAAGTTTTTTAAAGAGGAATTATATTAATTTGTACTAAAAGGAATAAAAACAGCTCAAAATGAGAAGAGGTTTCTGGGCCCCTAACCTCTTACAGTGAGGAAGAAGGCAGAGAAAGCTATTCGTCTGCAAGCATAGGTCATTTCTAATGGAAAAGAAAGGACAATTCAGCAGGTCAGAGTCAAGAGTCATAGAGAACCACTCCCCGGGAGGAGTGGTTTTTAAAAAATGGTTATTAAAAAATTTAAAAACCCATCAACATATGCATGGCTGGATTTCAGAATTACTATGGACTAGTGAAAGCTATATTCCTTGTGTTGTATTCACTGCAGTTATACTATCCCTTTCTCACACTGTAAGTTGGGGGTGTATAGGGCAGAAAACGTCTTTTCGATTTCCAGGACACCCAAGGAAGCATGCCAGAGAGGCTGTACCCAAGGACCCCCATCCATACCTGAACTTGATTTTGATAATGCAATCCTGGACTTTGAGTTAATACCATAATACTAAGTGAGAGGTGGGAAGGATAGGTGAGTATATTTTGCACATGGAAGGGATGTAAATTGTGGTGGTGAGAGAGCAAACATGGTACTTACCATCCAAAGACGGAGACTTCTTGCACATGCATGCCATTCCCACATCAACAGTAGAGTTTATGTCACCTCCTCTTAAATCTGGGCTGGCCTCATGAGCCCTTTAACAAGAAGAATGTGGTGAAAGTTTGTATCATGCCCCAGAGGCCTTAATAGGACTGGCAACTTCTGTTTCCTTCCTCTTGAACACTTCTTCCTGGGACTGAGCTGCCATGCTGTGAGGAAGCCCAAGCTGTGTTTATGAAGAGGGCCACATGAACAAGAACTAAGACAGCCAGTCAACAGCACTGAGTTCCCAGTCAACAGCCAGCACCAACTGACAGACCTATGAAGGAGCCATTTTGGACACTTCAATACAACCAAGCACCCAAATGACTATAGCTCCAGCTCAAATCATGTGGACTTTCAAGTGAGCTCAGTCAACTGTAGAACTGGGAAAGGGGAGGGGGGTGGGGGAATGGGGTAACTGGGTGATGGACATTAAAGAGGGCATGTGATGTAATGAGCACTGGGTGTTATATAAGACTGATGAATCACAGACCTGTACCTCTGAAACCAATAATACATTTTGCTAATTAATTGAATTTAAATTAAAAAAAGAATATTATATAAATAGAATCAGACTATACTTAACCCTTTGAGATTGGCTTCTTTCTCTCAGCATAATTCCTTTGAAATACATCTAAATTGTTAGATGTGTCAATAGTTCATTTTATTGCTGAGTAGTTATTTTACAGTGTAGATTTAAGCAGTTTGCTTATCTGTTCACCTTTTGTAGGATATTTGGGTTGCTTCCAGTTTTTGACTATTACAATTTTAGTATATGTGCTGCCGAAGCGAGCACGTTTTTGACTATTACAAAGAAAGCCACAATGAACATCTGTGTACAGGTTTTTGTGTGAACATAACTTTTCATTTCTCTAAGATAAATATCCATGACAGAGTTTGCTGGGTCATGTGATATGTGTATATTTAACTTTATAAGAAACTGATAAACTATTTTCAAAAGTGGCTAAACCATTTTACATTCCTCATCAGCACTTGGCACTATTGTTTTGGGTTTTTTTTAAGATTTTATTTATTTATTTTGACATAGAGAGAGAGAGAGACAGCAAGAGAGGGAACACAAGCAGGGGGAGTGGGAGAGGGAGAAGCAGGCTTCCCGCCAAGCAGGGAGCCCGATGCGGGGCTTGATCCCAGGACCCCGGGATCATGACCTGAGCTGAAGGCAGACGCTTAACGACTGAGCCACCCAGGTGCCCCGGCACTATTGATATTTTTAATTTCTGTTATTTTATATGTGTGTAACATGTAACACATGCAGCTTTAATTTGCATTTCCCTAGAGGCTTATGTGTTTATTTACCATCAGTATGTCCTCTTTAGAAAAGTGTCTATGCAAGTGTTTTGCCCATATTTTAATTGGATTGTTTTTCTTACTATTGAGTTTAGTGAGTTCTTTATTATTCTAAATACAAGTTAATTATGAGATAGTAATCTGGGAAAAAAATTGGGAAAGATAACACAATTTGTTTATTTATTTATTTATTTTATAATTCAAGTATTTCTTTTTTTTCCCCCTCTTTTAAATTGAAGTATAATTAACATACAATGTTATATTAGTTCAGGTGTACAGCATATTGATTCAACAATTCTATACATTATTCAGTGCTCACCATGATAAGTGTAGTGACTTACTTACTTTTTTTTTTTTTAAGATTTTTATTTATTTATTTATTTGACAGAGAGAGATAGCGAGAGCCGGAACACAAGCAGGGGGAATGGGAGAGGGAGAAACAGGCCTCCCGCGGAGCGGGGAGCCTGATGCGGGGCTCGATCCCAGGACCCTGGGATCATGACCTGAGCCGAAGGCAGACGCTTAACGACTGAGCCACCCAGGTGCCCCGTGACTTACTTACTTTATAACTGGAAGTTTATACCTCTTAATCCCCTTAATCTATTTCACTCCCCACCTACCTCCCCTCTAGCAACCATTTCTTCCTTTCTTTTTTTTTTTTAAAGATTTTATTTATTTATTTGACAGAGAGAGACACAGTGAGAGCAGGATCACAAGCAGGGGGAGAGGGAGAGGGAGAAACAGGCTTCCCACGGAGCAGGGAGCCCGATACGGGACTCGATCCCAGGACCCTGGGATCATGACCTGTGCCGAAGGCAGATGCTTAATGACTGAGCCACCCAGGCGCCCCCATTTCTTTATTTCTTTCTTTCTCCCTTTCATTCTTTCTCTCACTTTCTTATTTGTCTTTTTTTTTAGATTCCACATATAAGTGAAATCATCTGATATTTATCTTTCTCTGTCTGACCCATTTCACTTAGCATTATACCCTCTAGATCCATCCATATTGTTGCAAATAGCAAGACATCGTTTTTTTATGGCTGAGTAATATTCTAGTGACTATATATACCACATCTTCTTTATCCATTCATCCATCAGTGGACACTTGGGTTGATTCCATATTTTGGCTATTGTAAATAATGCCACAACAAACATAGGGGTGCATATATCTTTTTGAAATCATTGTTGTTTTAAGCCACTAAGTTTTAAGGTGGTTTGTCACTCAGCACTAAATAACTGAAACACAAACTTGGCAGGTCTCCAACAATTGAGCAGCTGTGTGCATTTGATCCCAAAGAACATCATTTTAGGGCACCTGGGTGGCTCAGTTGGTTAAGCGACTGCCTTCGGCTCAGGTCATGATCCTGGAGTCCCTGGATCGAGTCCCGCATCGGGCTCCCTGCTCAGCGAGGAGCCTGCTTCTCCCTCTGACCCTCCCCCCTCTCATGCTCTCTCTATCTCATTCTCTCTCTCAAATAAATAAATAAAATCTTTAAAAAAAAAAAAAAAAAAAAAAGAACATCATTTTAAGCTCATTTGCATCCCATAATTGTTATTTCTTCCTCAGATATAATTACAAATTATCTAAATCATGCTTGCAGGAGAATCGGGAAGAAAAAAATTCCTAATTTCATCAACCACTGATTTACCCACGTCAATCTGATTCACATGCCAGTCTTTCCTTGACTGCTTCTTCAGATAAGAGACAAACAAAAACAAAGCCCAAGGTCGAAACTGGTTTCAAATAGAAACCAGTAAGTATTTGTTGAGGTCCTACTTCCTACAATGGGAGACACTTTGCTTGGTGGTGAATACAGAATCCTTGACCTCAGAGTTCTTAAAATAGAGAAAGAGTAGGTTTCAGGGGCAGGGGGCACCACCTAGCCACCACATTTCACTCACTCTCACACACTAACTAAACGCCCACGCTGGGTGCCCACCGGCTAATGAGCTGTGACTGCTAATGGCCAGGAACGTTTACCAGGGGTTGTGGTGTTGAATGCATAGAAGACCTGAGAGCCCAGGGCTCCTTCTAGGGTATATTTCCGGCTAGGATTCTGGAGCAGGTGGGTGCAGAGGAAGTGCTTTACAGAGAGCTCTGCAGTTGCTGAGCCCCAGAGTCCTCGCTGCTCACCACCCTGCTGCCTGGTGCCCGCTGTCACTTTCCTGATCTTGGACCTTGGCCCACAGTGCTTGCGATCGCCTCCAGACCCCCAACCTTCATGTCCCGTGGCCCTATGTCCACACCCTGCCTATATTCCCCAGGGACCTGGCCTCTGTCAACCTTCTGTCCACCTTCCAGGGAAAGGTCTCAGAGCCCCATTATTTAGTTGCTACTAATATTGTCTTTTCCTTCATGGTCTGTCCTCCATTAGAGTCCCAAGACTCTAGGGGTGAGTCTGCAAGCTCAGAGGGGGCAATGCAAGGGGCTACCCTGCCCTTCGGGGAGGTACAGCCCACTCAGAATGAGACCCACTCAGAAAAAAACTTTCCCTCTTTCACCAGGGGCTTCTTCATCTGGTGCACCTGCTGTTCTTCAGAGCCCACAGCATGATCTGGAATTGTGTGCTTAGTTGCAACTTTATTATCTGTTCCCTCTCATACCCCACCAAAATGAGGGAGATAGTGGGGCTGTTTGTTACCATGCATCTCCAGAGTACTGTCTGACACATAATAGGTGTTGAACAAATAAGTGTTAATGAATCAATACTTCTTGCTCTCTGGTGGTGATTTTTCTTTCAGGAATTTGGTTGTTTTATCCTACAGACCACCAGAGGGCTCTCTATGTCTGAAATCCAATGGAGTGAAAAGCCTCTGCTCTTGCCCACAATGTAAATAAGGAAGGTATCCTGGAATTTTAGTGTCCTAACTTAACATCCTGGCATTTCTAGAATATTCCATGAAGAAGCAGAAGACTGCTGTGTCCAGAACATGCAGAGGACCCTGGGGGACAGTGTGGATCATCAGCTCTGATGTAGTCTGATGGTTGATCTATCAGACCCGGCCCACGCACTTCATTACACACAAAGACGTAACTGATGGGCAAGCCGTGGCTGCTAAATGCCGAACAGAATGGACCAGAAGAGGATGGACCTTATATTTCAGCCCCGATTCTTAAGCAGGAATGGTCTCAGCACCACAAAGACCCAATCCCAGAACAAGTGAATTAGATTCTCTGAGTCTGAGGCTAGAACATGCATGGAAAATGCTTGCCAGGCAATTCTGATGCTCACTGCAGGTTAAGAACCACTGGCCTAAAGAAATGCAAAGGAGGGAGAGTCTGATTCACTAGGGAAAGTTTCACAGATGAGAAAGGATTTGAATTGGCCCTGGAAGGGTGAACTAAATCTAAATAGCAGAAAAAGAAAGAAATAGATGTTCAGTGTGAGGTGATGGGAAGGGATAGAGCATGGCAGGCTGACACAGAAAACAGTTTGTCTGCCTACAAGCCATCTACTAGAGGGTAATGAGAGCTACATCTGGAGGGGTAAAGTGTGCCCTATTATAAAAGACCTTGAAAGTTTCAATCTATATCCCCTGGGGAGCCTTGAAGGTTTTGAAAGGAATACATAATAAAGATGCTTTTGTTTAGAAAGAGTTAATACTGCTTCCGTGTGGGGACTGGATTGTCAAGAACACTGGCTTTGCAAAGACTCCCCTCTTTGCCGTGGAAAACTGGGTCTCCATTTAAAATGCACCAGCATCTCCTACTCTTCTTGCTTTTCCTCTGTCTAAGGAAAAATGCAAAATCACACATCAACCGATCTGCATTTGGTCTGGTCAGGGGAGAAGCATTAAGAAGAAGTAATACTGATGCCTGTACTTTGCTTTCCAAGTTTCTATCCACACTGAGAGGTGTGCATTTTTAGAATGAATAATAACAACAATGGCACGAAGACAATGTTTTATTGAAAGACATCAATGTGCTTTTCAATTTGCATTTCCTAATATATGCCATCTCCCCATTCTGCCAGAAACATCCATTTACCTCTGAGAGGAATCAGAATAATTACATCAAAAATGCACAAAAAGAAAGAGTTAATTTTTGTCTTTGGCTACAAAAATCGTATTCTCGAGTCCCTAGAAATATGATAGTTTTGACCATGCTGTGAGTGTCTAAGTCAGGCTTGGCAAAACTGGTTCTACAGCTTTGCCATAGGTCATAGGAGAATGCAGGTCATAGGATAAAAGATGTGATGGAAGGAAGTGTCTATAATGCAGAAGACAGAAGAACCTTATTCTCCCCTTGAAGGAGCATGGAAAGAAAGAGATTAGAGACAGATTGAAGGGGTCGGTTGCCAGCGTTCTCAATGCCTATTCTCCACTTCCACGTCCAGCTGGGTAGATGTGGGGAACCTGACAACTCCCAAGCAAGTCTTTAGGGATCAATCGTTGCTGTGGCACCACGTCCACACAGTAGAACTAGCAATGGGGGGGGATAGATAGCCTGAGTGTTACTGCGGAAGATTCAGAAGATCCAGAAGTGATGAGAGTACCCCTGCCAGCCAAAGGTCACTATGAAGGAGCCGTGGGGTCCGGGGAGCACAGTGATTCGTGACGCATCCCCAACATGATACCCAGAAAGCCAGAAAGGGCCAGCTGTCCCCCCGCAGACTCCATGCAGATGCCCAGAGAATGGCCCAACCCATCTACAACTAGAAGATACTGGGCCAGTGCCCAGGGGCCCAAGTTCTCCTTCCTCACCACCCCAGGTTCCAGTCAGTTCTCTCATATAGCCAGTTGTCCCCTAGGGGGCAGCAGAGAGAAGAAATCTGAAATACAGAGCTAGCAGGAAAACAAGGGCTCCGCTGTTTTTCTCCCACCTCCAACACATGGGGACTCACAAGGAGGTGCAGATGCTTTATAGGAACCACAAAACCTGGGGTTTCTTTTTTTTTTTTAAAGATTTTATTTATTTATTTGAGAGAGAGAATGAGAGACAGAGAGCACGAGAGGGAAGAGGATCAGAGGGAGAAGCAGACCCCCGCCGAGCAGGGAGCCGGATGTGGGACTCGATCCCGGGACTCCAGGATCATGACCTGAGCTGAAGGCAGTCGCTTAACCAACTGAGCCACCCAGGCGCCCCAAAACCTGGGTTTTCTTGATATATTTCATAATGGTGCATAAAGTTCCACACTCCTCCCAATTCGTTTTTCCTATTACAGGATATTTTGTGAAATGTTTTCCTAATGGAAACTAAGTAGTGGTCATCACACTCAGATCTTATAACCAGGAAGTCCAAAGTCACACTGACACCCTGACAGTGTACCACACTTTCCAAATGAATTCATCCTTGACCTCCAAATTGTAAATACAGCTGTCAACCGCAAGGTGGCCCTAGAAGCAACAAAATGCAGCCTCCGGACTGGCCCTGTCACTGAAAGGAGTTGATTTGTTTTTGTTTTCCCATTTATGAGCAATTAATTGAGTAGGGAAAAAAAGAAGAATCAAGGACTGTGCTAACAAAGCGATCCGTGTCTTCGGTGTGCATTTCCATCAACTAGAGCAGAACCTGCAAATCCCGTGGACAGCTACACAGCACACCTTGCTTGCTTCAGACCCCAAGGCACCTCGCGTGACTTTGGAGGATTTCTGCCAATTTTTTTAAACATGGAAAACAGTAGGGACAGTACAGGAACAGGCCCCGAAAGACTAGCAATTGTGCATACAGGGTTAAAAAAAAAAAAAAAAAAAAAAACAAAGGCTTCAGCCAAAACAAAATTCCAGATTGCCAGATTTCTTGATTGTGGCTTTTAATCAGAACACAGCCAGCTGCCTGTATTTAACGTTAATTGTTAAGTTCCAAGTCTCAGCCAATCATCTTACGTCTGAGCTGGCAGTGTCTCAGCGACAACAAAAATATGAAACTCTCCCTGACCCAGTTTAGTGAGGGGGGGAGGGGGGGAGAGGAAGAAAAAGAATCCATTCTAGGATTTGGTCAGCTCTCCTATGAAGGCCACATCTCCGGCTTTCTAACAGCAGAACAACATCTGCGCCTGGAAACTAGCCCCACACCTTCCAGATGAGCAGACAGTGTGTTTACTACCCCGGAATCCCTCTCCCTTTCCTCCTCCCCCACTGAAAAGCCGCTTTAGCACTTCAAAGAGACAAGTATTTTGTTTGTGGTCAGCCAGAGGGGTGGCCCCCCCCCAAGGAACCTTCTGGGTTTGTAGTCTCCTCCCCTGTTTGCTGAGAACCCACTCTGTGCTGATGGTTTCTCTCTTCTTGTCCCTTTGTGCGATTTGGAGAGAGTTTCTTTCTCCTCCTAGATTGCTAACAGCTACAAATAGCCTCCCCTCCTTTTTTTCCTCAGGGGATGGATACCTTAGCTGCTTTCCAGGATCTGGAATGCAAAGAATGTCGCTTCGTTTGAGTGAATGGAGAATTCTTGGTAAAAAGAAAAAGCCCCCTCTCTCTGTCTCTCTCCTTCCATTTTTTTTCTCTCAGAAACCATAAATAACAGACAAGATGGAGGTCTCTGTGACAGTATCTACAAACACAGCTGGTCTTTAGAATCACGGGAGCACAGACCTGGAAGGTGGAAAGTCTCCCTCCAGAGCAAGCAAACTCCCACAACCAATTTGACTTTGAGCCTGACCTTGAGATCTGCAACAAGGTTAGCCAGCTAGAATGGCATCAGGAATTGGTCACCACGCATACCTACAAGTTCCCCTCTCTTCGGTCATTTACATATAGACGACAGCTAATATTCAAATTGGTGCAAGCAAGCCCACAGTTGATTAAATTAAATCTCTTCTCTAGCTTGATTTGCATAACCTGCAATAATCAGAATGGGAAGCGAGAGCGTAATTGAAAGGAGAAAATACACGCTTGCAGCTATTTGGAATTCGGTGGAGTTGAACTAAGCTGGTAAGTTCTGATAGTCGTGAAGGCGGATCTTGCCTCAGCTAACTTTAATTTTAAAATATTGAGGTGAGTGGGAGAACACCTTTAAGGAACAACAAGAAAAATTTTAAGAGAAAAAAATATTGAGAATATTAAGAGAAAAATGTCCAAAAAGTTTGCTCCCATTTTAGGGCCTATTAGAAGCAGTCTCTGCATACCCTGTTCTGTCCTTGGGAGGAAAATAATTCAGCCGGTATTTTCTTTATTTTATTGCAAAGATTTACTCCAGGCTCCTCCCAGTTGCTACACCCGAACTCCAGCTCTCTTCCTTTATGGCTTCTGTAGGCCACCCTCACTCCCACCCCCTGAGCGCATTACCTTTATGCGTAAGAACAAAACCTGAAAGAAAAAGCCCACCATGCCCGGCATGGATGGGAACCCTGCTGGCAAGCAATGTGTTTGACAGATCCGGAACACTCCCTCCTTAATTTTCTTAATTCTGCCTTGCCTTGCTGTTCCCATCACCTAGGGTCTGAGAGAAGAAAGGAAAAAAGCAAAGGGCACAGCAACAATGACTCGAGTCCTCTCCTCCCCATTATTTCCCATCCATTCCTCAAAAGCTGAGGCAGCAGCAGACCCAACGAGGAACCCCAAATGAAGCGGAAGCAGAGGACACCGCAGACGGAGACAATCTGAGGGACAGAGTCCCCTCACAGAAGCTCTTCATATGGGCTGTGGACTATGGCACAAAACATTTGCCCTTGACAAATCTAAGTGCTTGATGCGTAGCGAGGGAAATCAACATCCCCTTCACACTTGTCAGGGGACTTCATTCTCCCACCAACTTGTGCTGGTCACCTTCTCATCAACAGGAAATATTCTTTTGTCACAGCATTTCCCTAAGAATGTGTAGAGTACATGTTTTAGGACAAATGCCCAAATTTTGTTCTTGAAATCGATGTTCACAGACACCACCCAAAAATCAAAGTGAAGATGTTGGGTTGTCAGTGCAGACAAGGGCTTTATAACGACATGGATTAGACCTTGCTTTCGCTGCTTCCTAATCAGCCAGCCACAGATTCAGGAGTCAGCACATCCAAGGAGATGGGGATGGAGATCTTCCCTGCTCTACAGAGGAGAACACTGAGGCTGGGCCAGGGGAAGCAACCTGCCCAAGACCGGCCCCTAGAAAGAGGGAAGTGGATTGCCATGCAAAACCAGCCAGTCTCGTTACACAATCCCCACTCTTAACGGCTCCGCCGTGCTGCCTTCCTGAAGGGCATGATGAATTATCTTGAATATTTAGAAACTGTCTTACTTTAACAGCCAAGGTGGAGAAACAGTTCAGAAATAATTGTTTATGGCTCAACATTGGCTCTACCTCCCCAAGGCTTTCTTTGTTTCGTCTCAATTCAACTTCCAAAGCTGAAGTCCGTATAAGATGATCTTTCTTCAAAGAACTTCTAGAAAGTTCTATACTTTCCCCCACTGAAAATTTCAGGGAACTTGAGGAGGAAATTCTGAGCATCGTAAAATAAACCAAGCAGCTGAAGCAGAGAACCGGGAGAGCACTCTAATAAGCAAGTATGAAGTGGGTGTGGTGGGGCCCCAGGTGCCACTCCAGGAGCATGCTAAGTCCTATTTTTCAGCTCCAAGAGCAGGGATGCATTAGGGTTGGTGCAAATGGCAGAGAGCATTGCAGGACACCTGTGAAACAGAGTGACTTCCATCACACGGGCTGGCAGGGACTTGGGTACAACCATCCTCACAGAGAGGAGGAAAGGAAAACCAGGCCAGCCCTGGAGACCAGTAGCCGCAAAGACCCTTCCTTGTTCCTGGGAGCTTCACAAGCATTTCCCAGCTTCCCCTGCAGCTCAGTGCAGCACCTTATAACTAAGCTGTAGCCACTTCCAGGCTGTCCCTTAGGAAATCCTTTCAGCACTTTCCTCCCGAGTCTCAACATCTTGGGGACCAAAATGGTGTAGCTACAAAAGGAGGAGGCTGCCTGACCCATATGAGAATGTGTGCGAACAACAAGTAAATACATGGTATGCTAAGTCACTGGAACTTCAGGATTAATTTGTTACAGGACTATAACCTAATCTACCCTGCTGACTCACTACACTCAGTCCTGACCAGGGCAAGGCAAACTAATTACCTGCAAGGTTATTGGAAATGGAGATTCCTGAGATCCACTCCCTGAGATTCTGGCAGATTCCACAGGGCATGGGGATGCAGGAATGGGGAGGGGGACTGTGTTTAGAGCAGGCAACCCAGGGCACGGTGTGTCTGGTATAAAAGGGAATAAAAAATGTCAGGAAAAATGTCTAAAGAAGCTGCAAGATTTTTTTGACAGTTTGGATGAGGCATTGGTTAAAAAAAAAAAAAAAAAAACAAAAACAGGAGTCAAGACTTCCAGCCTGAGAGGCTGAAAAAATAACGGGAGAATAAGAGTCTAAAGGATTCATTTTAGAGGGAAAGATGAGTTTGATTTCAAGACACTGGAAGTCCAAGTGAGGTCTGTCTGTACGGTTGGAAACAGGGACCAGGCATGCAGGTGAAGGCGGGTCTGCAGGTGGGGGGCTGGGATGGGATACCTCCAGGTGTTTCTGAGCTGCTCTCCAGGAGTGAGCACATAGAAAAGGGGCAGAAGGTGATGACCTGGGTGTAAGGGGATGCTCACAGGACTCTGAGAAGGTGGAGACAAGAGCAGGCATGAGATCATTTGAAGAGTAACCAGGCCAGGAGGTATAAGCAGGAGCCAGAGGGTGGTGGGGGGTGAAGGGGGAGTGCAGAGAACACAGCTGGTTCCCTGCAGGCCACCATGGGCACAGCTCAGGCCCACCAGGCACCCCACCACCACCACCTATGATCCTCAGATGCTGTCTTTGTCCTACTCCTCCTCTCCCATGCTTTGGCCCAGGTACCTGCTCTTTCTCTTCTACTGACCTTATCAGTGCCTTTCTCACATTCCCTGCCTGCACACAGCCTCCTGCCCACATTGTCTTCTCCTTGCCTCCCGTCCCCCTGAACAAGTCTGCCTGCCTTCCCTGACCCCTTGGTGGCCCTCAATGGAGTAGGTGTCCTCCTTTGTCCCTTCTCTCCTCCACATCCCATTGCTGGTCCACTGATTCCAGAAAGCCTTCCCTCTTACCATCACCTTCATCCAGTAAAGGTCTTTGAGCCACTGAGGACTGGCCTTGTCGTGACCCCCAAGGTGACCGTGGAGCATGATGGAGACCTCATCCACTGTTCCTAGAAGCAGGTGGCCTAGCGTGTGGAACCATGGACAACTGCCAGGGGTGTCAGGCTCCTTTTCAGTTTCTCAAGCGGTTTTAGGTAACACAGGAGCCATGGATTCCACCAGAATTTTTCTTCGAGCCGCATTCGGATGTGTGAGATTCGATGCCTGAGCTGCTTTCAACTTGTTCAGCTCTGCCAGTTTCCTGTCACGAACGTGAGACGCTGGCAGACACTGCTGGTGGGCTCCAGCTGCCGCTGCTACTCATCATGCTCCTCCTTGCTCTCCAGTCTGGATTGCCCTCAGCCTCCTGCAGCACACAGGCCCAGCCATCTGGGGGGATTAGCCGGAGGCGTGAGCTGTCCAAGCCTCGGGGCACCAGCCCCTCTCAGGCCTGGGTTGCTGCCCTTGTCCATGTGCTGTCAGATGTGGGCAAGGGAGTATCAGCCAGGACCTGGGACCTGTCGGCCCCCACTGTGTCACTGTGACAGCAGCCCTGCCTCCTGATGGTCATGGTCAGTCCCCTCTGTCAAAACGCTGTGTCCTCCTCCTTCCTGCTTGGCTCTGGACCCCACAGTGCTCAGGTAGCAGCTGAAGCTTGCCATTCAGTGAGAATCTTGTTGCTGTGTCCCCTGACGGAAGCCTTCCCTTTGGGACGGTCACATCTAACCCTGTAGAGCTCACAGCCGCAGGATGGGAAATACACACTTGGGCATGATGGAAATCAGGAGCAAGACGATTCTACCCCCTGGCTCAGGGGCCTGTGTGTTCTTCTTATGGGAAACACAGAATGGCGTAAGGTCTTTCGTTCTAAGTGTGTACGGGAGCCAGAGATCCTCGCAAAGTACCGCCTGGAAGCTGGTGCTGCCGCTACGCAGGCTCTTCCAAACCTCAACCATGCAGCAACTTTGGGGTGGTGGGTCTGTGATATCACCAGTGGATCCCGTGGGCATGGGCCTGCTCCTGCATCGTTTATATGTAAAGTGGGTCCCCTGGTTTGACACACTGTTATAGCTGACCCTTTACTGGTGGGTAAGCCTCTAGAACAGTGGCCCTGGCTCTTCCCGGACAGATAAGTCACTCCTGCAGGCTCAGAGGGCTTGGGGGAATCTGTATGTTCAAGATTTTCTGGAGCATACACCCAGTCATCCCGTCCATGTGTCAGGGTCCCATTCTCTCCCGTCCGGGGCCCTGACCCAAAGCTGAACTGCTTTGTTGGAGGTTAGCTTCTTTGGAGCTCAGGATTCTGATCTTAAATCCTGGACCAGAGGGGCACCTGGCTGGCTCAGTCAGAAGAGCATGCCACTCTTGATCTTGGGGTTGTGAGTTTGAGCCCCACATTGGGGGTAGAGTTTACTTAAAAATAATAACAATAAAATGAAATCCCTTCCTTTATTAAAAAAACAAAAAACAAAAAGTCCTGGGCCAGAGCTTCAGCTCCCACGACCTTCCAGCTACAGATGAGACCTCTTTATAAAGTACCAAGGACAGCCTCTGACTGTCACACTTAGTCTTTTCTCATAGTTTTCTAGACCTTCCATAGAATCTGGCAGTTGCCAGCCAATGCCACTCTTGCTATCATCTCCTCCTTCCAGTCAGACTCCTGATACATCACGCCAGGCCCTTCCCTTCCCTGCTACCCCAGCTCACCACTGGTGGAAGGTTTCACAGCTGGACGCCCACCTTGTTTCCGAGCCTGCCTGTATTCTTCCCGCAATCAGTGATGAGAAGCTCGTGCTCAGCTGGATGCCTATGATCTAAGGCCAACGCAATACTCCATCGGATCATCCTTTCTTGTGCCACACTAGAACCAACTGCCACAAGTTAGGGTCTCTCAGAGGCTGACTCAGAGACAGAGTTTAGTGCTTAGGACCCTTAGGACAGGGAGTACCCACAGATCAGTACCTGTGAAAGGACTAGAAGAAGAGGAGGAACTGTGACAACCCCAGGGGCCTCAGCCACCCCCACTGGGGATCCTGGAGTGGAAGAGGCCCATCACAGTTGTCCTGCACTGGAAGGTGCATATAAAGAATTTGGTTGGCCTTTGTACCCTGTTCCTGGGAGTGAGCCTCTAAACCCTTGGAATTTCTCCAATTATTAGAATGTCTTTGTTATTCATGCAGGGCCCCTAGACCACACCTGATTTATGCTAATGAGGCGACTAAGGATGAGGGCCAGAAAAATCAACCCTGTGATTGGAGAGTTGGGGCCTTGAGCCACATGAATCAGTCTGACCTTTGGGGGAGTAGATGAGGCCTAGAGATTAAGTCACAAGGCCTCAACAATTGTGCCTACATAATGAACCCCTGATAAAGATGATGGCCATCGGGGCGCCTGGGTGGCTCAGTCGGTTAAGCGTCTGCCTTCGGCTCAGGTCATGATCCCGGGGTCCTGGGATCGAGCCCCGCATCGGGCTCCTTATTCTGCGGGAAGCCTGCTTCTCCCTCTCCCTCTCCCTCTGCTGTTCCCCCTGCTTGTGTTCCCTCTCTCTCTGTCTGTCAAATAAATAAATAAAATCTTTAAAAAAAAAAAAAGATGATGGCCATCAACCCCGGGGTGAGCCTCCCTAGTTGGCTCTGTGTCTTGTCACCCATGGATGTGCTGCAGAATAACATGTCCTGAGGACAAGGAAGCTTCACAGATGGGACCCTTCTAGACCTTGCCCTGATTTGCATCCCTTTTGCTGCTATCCTGAAGCTATAATACATATAGAGCTTTCCTAGGTTCTGTGAGTTGTTCTAACACATTATCAAACTGGAAGGGTTAGGGGGGACCTCCATATTTGTAGCCAACTGGTCAGAAGTCAGAGTGGCCTGGGGACCCCTGACCTTGTGGCTTATGTGGGAAAACCTGCCCTTTACCTGTGAAGTCTGGTTCGACTCCAGTTAGTTGGTGTCAGAGTCATTGCAGGCTGGGACAGCCTTTCCATCCCTGTCACCACCATCTGTGATGTGGCCCATCTCCTGGACAAGGTAGCTCTCTGCACCTGAGGCAGACCCACAGGAGCTGGGAGCTGAGCACTCTTCGCTGACAACATGCCAGCAACACAGGCAGCAGGTCCTCCCTTGAATGCGGATGTGGGTGGCACGTCGGCCCCCAGACACCCCTCCATTTATTACCCAGTTGCTCTGAATTCCAGGATGTAACCCCATAAAAGGGTTAAAAAAACAAAAGTTCATCTGAGTACATGTGAAGATCTAATTGGCCATCTAGCAAGTAGGGGGAACTTAGAGTTGCCAAAAATGGAAGGTTTTTACAGGAAGGAGGGTGGGGCAAGATGAAAAAGAAAAAAAAGAATTGTTTCAGGCAAGTCACCTTCCTCGAAGGGCAGGGGTCTTATTAGGTGGATTTGGGGATAGAGCTGGCCCATGTGACAGCTTACCTCACAGCATCTCATTGGTGATGATTAGAAAATTCCTGATTGACAGGTTAAGACTTACATTCCTGGGGGAGGTCAGAACTGTGAGGTATTTTACCCCAGTTTGTTGACCTGACCTAACTGACACCATCTTGGGCCTATGGTTTTCTTTATAACACAAGGGGAAACAGATATTTTGTACGGGGTTCCTAGAAAGTCACCAGCTTTGACTCCATTCCTGATTGTGTGACCAATAACTTTGTCCATTTCTGGCAAGCACAGTTCACCCTGTCCCGGGCAGCTTCTGTCTTTAGCCAGGGCTTACCAGGGCTTCTTCAGCATCTGCTGGCTTAGTCTCCCGTAAGTGCTGGGTGAAGATGAGATCACTCGGTTGTCAACGAGTCCCAGGTCGGGGGCAGATAATGGAGGAACATTTTATTCTTCCAAGCCCAAGCCCTGGGAGGGCTGAGCTGACCCTGAATTGCATAGATGGAATTTTAAGTACACAAAACACTGAAGCACTTGTGACAGAAATCTAGCTTTAGCTGCAGTCTTGTGCTGGCCTAGCAAGGACAATGGGAGCTGAGCAAGATGGTTGTCTGTCCATGCTTGGACCCAGGGAAACACGGCTCCTTAGGAGGCATCTATGGAGATTCCACCATGCTGAGGCAGGTGACACAGAACATGGGAGCGAGGCCTAATTTGAGCTCTGAAGTTGGTTCCTCTCAGCCTACCCAAACCCAAGAGAGGGGCTCTGACTTTCTCCACCATACCCTGCTTTATGTGTCTAGGACCCACTCTCCATCTGGGGAAAATGGAAGCAGAGATTTGACATGTAGGTTAAGTCAAATGAAGGCTGAAGAAAGACTCAGACCCGAACATGAGTTGGGAACACTGTCGAAGTGAGACCCCCATCAGAAGGCGGGGCGAAGTGTGACGGTGTTGCTCTCCTGCATGGGTGGTCTCGGGGGCTTCCTGGTTCCCGTGTGGGCCCTGATGCTGGTAGCTGGGGGATGGTGCTGGCTCCAGGGAAGCCTGGTGATCTTTGAGTGTTGACAGCGCTCCTCCACTTGGGGTCTACTAGGGACCCATGCTCTCATCTAGAACATTACAAATCTCTCTTCCTTCACCTTTCCTCTCTCTTCCCCCACACTCCCTTGGTCTGGGAAGTTTTTTTCTAGTGGAGAAACAGGGAGGAAAGCTTTATTCTCATATCATTTGCATTGCCCCAAATGTATTTCATTGCCTAAGATGCACTAGAGAACTTTCATTTTAATTTTTTATGTCACTCTAAGAACCTACTCTTTTGAAACTTAAAAGCCAAGAAGAAAGAAGATCCTAATTTCCCCATTGGTGCTGCCTCTCCTTTTCCTGTAGTGAGAAGTAGAAGTACCCTGGTGAGTGCGGGCCGGGGCAGGGTGGGGGCCACCCTGCTGACCTTACAGCCACAGGGGAGCAACCCAAGAAAACCTGGGCCCAGTCAGGGACCCCAGAGGGGGGCATAGGTGCACTTTCTTCTTTCCTCAGCTGGACACCATTGAAGCTCTTCTCTTTAATATTAAAAATCAATAATAATAAATAAAATACAAACCATTCTTTGGTGGAAGGTGCACAGCCTAAGACTAAGAGAAATTCAAATTCCAACCCTGCCCTCAACTTAACCTCAGTTAATTTGCTTTAACCTCTGTAAATCTGCGTCTTCCGCATAATGGAGGTACTAATACCTATTACCCAGAGCTGATTCAAACAGGAAATACAGAGCTGGCTCCCTTCCCCCACACATACAGGACAGGACACATGGGTTGTTCTGTCAGACCAACGATTCCCTCTTAAATTAACCACTCACCAACTGCTGCCCCATTTTACACTCGAACAATACCATCCACCCACACCATCAGCCCTCTGAGGGCAAACTCAAAGAAGAGCAGAGCTCACAAACCAAAAAATAGCTCCTGATCCTTTTCCAAACTTAAAAAAAAATTTCCAGGCTGCCTCCCCGCTCCCGCAAGTCCTCAGGCTGCGCATAATGCACTTGCTCTTAGGGCCCTGCCTCCCACTCTCCACGCTGCCAGCCCAGTCCCTGCCTCTTCCCAGGTCCTTGTTTGAGGTGATCCCATTTTCTCTAAATTGCAGCACGTGTGCATTGGGAGCAGAGAATGTGCTCCTTTGTTCCGTGCTAAGTGCGGGACACTGTGGAGAACTTCTTACATTACAGAACCCAGAGGGATCCAAAGAGAACTTTAGGGGCTTTAGGGGCTACCCAGGCAAGCAGATGTAGGTATTTGGGGGCAGGAGAAGGGCGTCTCTCAATATCTACCACCAAATATTTCCTCCAAGTTCCCTGCTAAGTAACTCCAGGACCCTTGCTGTATTATTTCCCACTTATCATCACCAGATTATGTCAAGGTAGTTGAGCAATTTATCTCTACACGTGTGGACATACTGGCACATTCATGTCAGCATCCCTTACCCACCAAACAGTGTCTGGCAAACAAAACACGTGGGTGGACTGAAGGAGCTACAGTACGACTTGCCCCAGCACACTGTACTTAGAAGTTTCACGTTATGGCTAGACAGTGGCTGAGCTCAGTTGGTAGGGATACTGGTGTTCTTCTCCAGCTGGGAGCAGCTTTAAGTGGCCCAACTTGAGAAGTGATTTTGTACTTTCGCCTTTGAAAGTAGACGGAAAGTCTCCAAGAAGAAAGGGGGGAAAGAAAAGGGAATAGCATAGCTTACTACATATGGGAGAACCACATACTCGCAAAAAGGATGTCGTCTAGGTAGTTGGAAGATCAAATTGAATAGCCCTGCCTGAGGCTTCTTTGAAGGATTAAAATTGCTCCATCTCAGGAGAATGGGGCCTGAATATTTTATTTGTCAGAGGTGTTGAGCCAGATCTCCCACCTCCAAAGTTCCATGGTTTCAACTTCCCAGGATGGATTCTTAGTGTTTGGAGAATGTATTAGTTTCCTGGGGCTGCCAGAACATAGTGCCACAAACTGAGGAGCTTAAGCAACAGAGATTTATTTTCTCACAGTTCTGGAGGCTAAAAGTCCAAGATTAAGGTGCTGGCAAATTTATTTTTTTCTGAGATCTCTCTCCTTGGTTTGTAGAGAGGTAGCGGTCTTTTCCTTATATTCACATGATCTTCTTCCACGTGTGCCTGAGTCCAAACTTCCTCTTCTTATAAGGACTCCAGTTATACTGAATTCCTGCCCACCATAGGAATTCCAAGCCAATCTTATGGCTTGTGTATTTTCAGACATATTATAATTCAACACTGATAACAGCCAGTGTTGCCATGACCACTATATGGGCCACTATATGTGTTCTTACAAGGTCCTAGCAATCAACCTGTGTCAAAAGTGAGCCCTCAGCTATCACCAGGAATCCCTATTTTAATGAACTGACAGGACCTACTGAGGACCTCACCATTACATAAATAATAACCCATTTACTTAAGAACAGAATGATTATCCAGATATACTCTACTAACATGCTCACAGTTATCAAATTTCTGCCACCTAGAAAATGATTATACCCGATTATAAAAAATCTATACATTGCACATGGTCAAAGTTTAGATCCACTCAGCATCTTCTTAAACCAACTAAACACAGATAACTTAATCTGTCTCACAAGATATTATCCAATTGGTCAATACACATATGAAAAGGTGGTCAGTCTCATTAATCATCAGATAAATACAGATTAAAAATCCAATAACAAAGTACTGCATATTTACCAAATTGTTTAAAATTTTAAAAGGTAACAATACCAAGTGAACAGATGTAGAACCACTGAGATTCTCCTATATGACTGGTGGGAGCATATATTGGTACAACCACTACAGAAAACTGTTAATGTCTCCTACACTGCACAGACCCATACACTATGACCTAGGAATCCATTCCTAGATACATACCTGGCAGAATCACATCATGTGTCCACCAAAACAGATGTATTATAATATTCACAGTAGCACTATTCACAATTTCCAAGAACTAGAAATAACCCAGTGTCCAGCAATATTACAATAAATACATAACTTGAGCATACTCATACAATGGAATACTATATACAATGAGAATGTAAGAGCTTCTACTATATTCAATAACACAGATAAATCTGTCATGTAGACTGTAATTTGAAAGATGCAACACACAGAAGATTATATATTGTATTATTCTATTTATGTAAAGTATAAATTTAGGCAAAACTAACATAGTTTACTGTAAGGTTTAAGAACTAGGAAGAGGCTAAAGTCATGTTTTATTTCTGGAATTGGGTGATAGTTAGACAGATGTGTTCACTTTATGAAAATACACCAAGACAATCTTATGGTTTGTGTACTCTTTCAGACATATTATAATTCAATGAAATTTTTATCACACCACCCTCAAAAAAAAAGGATCGAAACAGTTTGAAATAAGGCTTTATAGTGGGTGTTAAATCCACCTGATGAGAAAACAATTAAAATAATGATTCCAAAGGAAGATAGATTTAAAAGACAATGAGAATCTTGCTTTGATGACTAAACAATAGAAAATTACAAGTTTTTTCTTTGGTTCAGAATCTGTACATGCATGGACTGATTAAAGGAAGAGGGTGTGTGTGTGTGTGTATGTGTGTGTGCACGTGTGTGTATGTTGTTTAGTTATTGACTCAATGAACTCAATGGTTGTGAATAACCAAAAGGAGTCCTGCTCCATTCTCAGCTGGGATCAATATTCTAAAAGGACTGGGGTCAACCCTGTTTGTCAGGGCTGCTTGGACCCCACTGAAGAGCAGAGATTGAGGATGGGGTCTCTCCTAAGATTCTCCCTAATGTTTAGAAAACAACTACAACCAACATCAATTTCCGTAAGAGGACCAAGTTGTTTTTCTGAAATCAAAAGGAGTCACTGATGAGCTTTTTCTTTCTGCTATTTGATCTGAGCTGGCTTTGTCATGGAGACACACATGGGCCCAAGCACAGCTGCTCCCCTCTGTAACATCAGCTGACACGTGCAAACAGCTGTTGGAGAAGCACACCTCCTTTCACTTTGTTAGACTGAGCTCTTGGTTTAGCCCAACTGTTGAATCCAGGTGATATTCCCTAGTTGGCAAATGTAATGGTTAATTTTATGTCTCAACTTGAATAGGCCACGGAGTACCTAGATATTTGGGTAAGCATTTCTGGTGTGTCTGTGAGGGTGTTTCTGGGTGAGGTGAACCTTTGACTGAGTAAAGCAGACTGTCCTACGAAAGGGTGAGTGGGCCTCATCTAATCAGTTGAAGGCCTGAATAGAATAAAAAGCTGAGTAATAATTTTTTCCCTTCTTTCCTTCCTTCCTTCCTTCCTTCCTTCCTTCCTTCCTTCCTTCCATCATTTTCTCTCTCTCTCTCCTCTCTCTCTACTCCCCCCCCCCCCCCACCCACCTGAATGTCCTCAAGCTGAGACATCATTCTTCCTCTGTCTTTAGACTCCAACTCAGACTAGAACAATCACTATTGGCTCTCCTGCTTCTTCTGGACCCTTTGCCTTTCCTTGTAGTTCTCCAGCTTGCCAACTGCAGATCTTGGGCTTCTCAGCCTCCTTAAAAACATGAGCCAATTCCATCTAAGAATATATATATTCAACATATATCAATATACTTATGCTGTTTCTCTGGAGAACCCAGACTAATACAGATTTTGGTAACAAGAGTGGTTCAGGAGGAACAGAATTTTAAGGATGCATTTCTAAATTGGTTCTGGGGTTTCTGGAAATGGCTCTCTAAACTAATTAGATTTTGGGGCGCCTGGGTGGCTCAGTTGGTTAAGCAACTGCCTTCGCCTCAGGTCGTGTTCCTGGAGTCCCAGGATCGAGTCCCACATCGGGCTCCCTGCTCGGCGGGAGTCTGCTTCTCCCTCTGACCCTCCCCCCTCTCGTGTGCTCTCTCTGTCTCTCATTCTCTCTCTCAAATAAATAAAATCTTTAAAAAAAAAAATAAACTAATTAGATTTTAAAATGCTATTGACTATTTCCAATAGTAAAGAGAGCAGTGCTAGTCATACATAAAATATCTCCACTCTATACTTCTTGTCAACCATTTATAAGAAACAAGGATCTGGATGATAGTGTACATTATTTTCAAACCTTTCTGGAAACCTAGCAAAGATAATGAGGTTGGCTGGTTGCTCCCATTGTTGCTGGACAGAGTAGCAAAAGAAAGGGATGAGCTCAGGGATTCTAATTCCAAGGTCGAGCACGATATAAAAATGACCAGAAACCTCCAGTGTGTGCCCTCAAGGAAACTCTTATCTCCTGCACTGCAGGGCTGAGATTGCCTGAAATTGAATGCAGCATCTCATCTTGTGATTGGCTAAATCACAGCTCAAGCTGAACCCCCAGACACACGGGTGTCTACTATCTAGAAAGCAAAGAGGACAGCTGGATAGAAAGCTTCCATACCCTCAAAGAATACATAAATAACCATGAACAGAATGTTGGTAGAAACATCGGATGAAGATGAGAAACATGCTAGTGGACACTGAAGGAAAGGCAATCTTTTATAAATGACAAAGAGAGGTGCCTGGGTGGCTCAGTTAAGCATCTGCCTTCAGTTCAGGTCGTGATCCCAGGCTCCTGGGATCAATCGAGCCCCGCATCAGGCTCCCTGCTCAGCAGGGATTCGGCTTCTCCCTCTCCCTCTGCCCCTCTCCCCTGGCTCTGTCTCGTGTGTGTGCTCTCTCTCTTTCTCTCAAATAAATAAATAAAATCTTAAAAAAAGAAAGTGACAAAGAATTTGGTTCAGGTTCTAGTGTGTTATGGAAGGTAGAACTTGTGACAGATAAAACCAAGTATTTAGCTCAGGATATTTCTAGGTGAAGTGTTGAAGGAGCAACTTGGTTCCTCCTGACAGCTTATAGTAAAATGCAAGAGGGGAGGAATGAGAAGCAATTTTTAAGCAAAAAGAAGCCAGAACTTAGATTTCAAAAATCCTCAGCCTGTCCACATTGCAAAAAATGAGGAAGCATGTTTGGAAGAGAACCCCAAGGCTGTATCAGGGCTAATACTCAAAATAGATTATGGGATTATGTGAGCAGAGACACTGCCAATTTGAGCTGAAGGGGACAGGGATGGACAAAATGAAGAAAGGCTCTTGGACTTCTTTCATCTTAAGGGATGTGGCCATGGAGCTAGTCAGCTGGGTATATATGCTGTTCTTCAAGACAAGGGAAGACTCTGAGGGCAATTCAGAGATAATTAGGGCTTCCTCCTCAGTTTCAGGCAGGTTGGGAGGGGGACATTGCCTTGGTTTCAGATCTCAGTCACCCAGACTCTTGGGGGAGGAGCCTTGGGGATGGCGCCATCTGGAGCTTTGGGGACAGGACCTCCACCCAAAGTTGTGGAGGTAGGACTCCTGCCCCAGGGGGCCTGGAAGGCAGCATCAAACCAAAGAGGGTTATTCTTGAGCCTTAAGATCTAGTGGGATTCTCCTGGCTACATTTTGTACTTGCTTGGAGACCATCACCCTTCCTTCTTCCCTGTTTCTCCCTTTGGGAATGGGAAAGTCTACTCTATGCCTGCCCCATCATTGTATTTTGGAAGCATGTAACTTGTCTGGTCTTAAGGTTTACAGCTGGAAAGGAATTTTACCTCAGGATAAATTATATCTCATCTCAAGTCTTACCCATGGTTCATTTACATGATATTTAGATGAGACTTTGGACTTCCACACTTCAGAGTTGATGCTGCAATAATTTAAGGCTTTTGAACCTGTTGGGATAGAACGACTGTATTTTGCATGTGAGAACATCATAAATCTGGAGGCATCAGGGAGGAATGTTATAGATTGAATGTTTGTTTCTCTCTAAAATTGGTATGTTGGAAGTCTTAACTCCCAATGTAAGGGTATTTGAAGGTGGGGTCTTTGGGAGATAATTAGGTTTAAATGAAGTCATGACAGTGGGGACCCCATGACAGGGGTAGTGTCCTTACAAGAAGAGGAAGAGAGACCAGAGTTTCTCTCTCTCTCTCTCTCTGCTATGTGAGGACACAGTGAGAAGACTGTTCTATTGTTTAAGCCACCCAGTTTATATGGTATCTTGCTATAGTAGCTCCAATTGACTAATACAGTGTAAAAGCAATAAGATGTTCATAAGCCATTTAAGCAATTTTCTTCCCATCTCATTGGTCTCTTTATGTAACAATTGGCTTGCATTTCCTTGAGGGACTGTGTGATAGCTGGCCTCTAGGCCAGCGGCACACTTATGCATATGCACTATAACTCATGCATTGATTGTGTGATTCAAATAAGCTCAAGTTTAAGAGGTGAAGCCATTTACATTCCCAGCATAGATTTTTTTTTTTAATTTGGTTGAAACTTCAGGGTACTTCTTATTTTGTGAAATTAGAAATCTGTCTTTCTGAGAAAGCCAAATACAATAGAGAGCCTAATAGGGAGCTCTGGGGCATCTGTTACTGTTGAAAATCTATTTCAATAATTTTTTAGTATTGGCTTAATTATTTAAATAACTAGGGTGTGCTAAAAGCAAAATCTGTTTGGGGTGGGTATGTTTTTTAATGTTGGAAATGAAATGAGTCAACCAAATGCCATATTGATCTTTGCTGAAATAGCAAAGCCTTTAGGGAGTTAAGTGCAACTTTGTAATATCTCCAAGGCAAAAATCACAGTGTGATGGATCAAACTGTGTCCCCTACAGTGCATTACCAGAAAAAGAGATAAGCACCCATTTTTTTTTTCCATGTAGTTTGTGAAAAGAAAATATCTGCAGCAATGAGTGTCCTTTCTTTTGGTTTTGGTCAGCTTCCATAATCATGAGAATCTTTTTGTTGTTGTTGTTCATAATCATAAGAATCTTAATCGTCGGGGTGCCCTCTCTCTCTTTTTTTTTTTTTTAAAGATTTTGTTTATTTATTTGAGAGAGAGAATGAGAGAGAGAGAGAGCACATGAGAGGCGGGAGGGTCAGAGGGAGAAGCAGACCCCCTGCTGAGCAAGGAGCCCGATATGGGACTCGATCCCGGGACTCCAGGATCATGACCTGAGCCGAAGGCAGTCGCTTAACCAACTGAGCCACCCAGGCGCCCAGTGTTCCCTCTCTCTCTGTGTCTCTCTCTGTCAAATAAATAAATAAAATCTTAAAAAAAAAAAAAAATCTTAATCGTCTCTGGGTCTTCAAAGAAAAGACCACCAGTGCTAAGTATGCAAGACATCTATCAGTTTGTGTTTCAAGTTTCAAGATCCTTATTTAACAATACCTGAAGGCTGTCAGCTTCCCAGAAGAGCATATCAAAATGATAACAAATGAAGCATGGCAGGAAAGCCTGGCGGCGGGGTGGGGGGGGGGGGTGCGGTGCGGAGGAATTTGTGGAGAAAGGGGAGACAAAAGTGAAGTGGTCTGTCTCTCGGAGTCAAGTTATCAAAGTGTAGGAGACAATGATGGAAGTACCTAGGTCAGCTTTACAATCACTAAAATCTTTTAATTCATTTCACAATAATAATTGAGACCTATCAAGTATCAGGCACTGTTATGGGCTCTGAAGAAACCATGGGAAGACAAAAGGATCTGGCAAAAGGCAAACAGAGTAGTAATTTCCATTCACATGAGTCAAGTATTTTTTTAGTTTCAATGTGATTTGCAACATTAAAAAAAAAAATCCATGCCCAAAACTCATTCTGCAATGATCATATTCATATACATTCATTCAAAAAATATTTTGAGTGCCAACTCTATTTAGGGATTTGGAGTGTTTTTAAAAAATAAAAACTCGTTACTTAACATCCAGATGCTCTAAAATTAAGTTTCTGAAATATACTATGGCCTTTTTAATGTATTCTTTAAGAAAAAAAAAAAAAGCACTTTCATTTTTGTCATGGTTTCTATCAGTGATCGTATTACCATGACCGCTTGGCCAATGGTGTTTCAGATTTATTTGTTCCTTGATAATTTTCAGAAGATATAACCAATTTCGATGACATTTGTTGCACTATCAAATCATGTTAGGATTTGTATTCTCATCCCTTCCTATTGAAATAAATTATAATTTAGCAGATGGCACCATTTTTGGATGGACAAATCTCTTACACAGAGACAGTACTTTCACCCATATGTTTTTAAAAGTGTATTTATTTCCTGACTTGACTATTTTTCAATGGAGTCCAATATTTGGTTGTTTTTCATTACTTGTAATGGCTATTAGATATTTTAGTATTTATATAGTTTCAATGATTAAAGTGTCTAGTTCATAGAAACATCAGTTCCTTCCTTAAAGCTAGACTGAATTCCTATATCATAGTCTTTTGTTTTAAGCAGTTGGAGATATAATTCATGTTTTAAACAGGACATGTTTGTACTGTAAAGTTACATAAATTAGACATATGTGTACATCTGTGAAACCATCACCACATCAAGATAATGAGCGTATTCATCCAAAAAGTTTCCTGGCATTCTTTTGCAGTTCCTCCCTCCTGTCCCTTTCCAACTCTTTCTCCTCCCCATTCCTGTCTTCAGACAACCACCAATCTGCTTTCTGTCACTACAAATTAGATTGCATTTTCTAGAAAGTTATATAAATTGAATCTTAGATTATATACTCTATTTCTTCTAGCTTCTTTCATGCAAAATAATAACCATAAGATTTATCCACATTGTTGTGTATATCAATAGCTAATTCCTTCTTATTAACATGACTAGTATTCTACTGCATAAATGTACCGGCTTGTTTATCCACTCACCTGGTAATGGATATTTGGATTGTTTCCAATTTGGGACTATTACAAATAAAGTTACTATGAACATTTGTGTACAAGTGTTTGTATGGACGTATGATTTTATTCATCTTGGGTAAATACCTAAATGTATATATGTTTAACTTTTGAAAAAAATTTGCCAAACCATTTTTTTTTAAATGACTGTGTCACTTTACACTCCCATGGTAAGTGTATAAGAGTTCTGGTTGTTTCACATCCTTATCAACACTTATTATGGTAAATTTTGAAAATTTAAAAGCATTTTCACAGGTGTATGTGGTACTTTCTTGTATTAATTTATATTTCTATAATGACTCATATGATGTTGAACATTTCATGTGCTTAATCACCATCCATGTATCTTTGGTGAATTGTTTGTTCAAATCTTTTGCCCATTTTTTATTGAGTTTTAATTTTCTTCTTATTGAGTTCTGAGAGTCCTTTATTTATGATGGATACAAGTTCTTTATCAGATATATGATATGCACATATTTCATATTTTCTCTCAGTCTATGGCTTGTCTTTTCATTCTCGTAACACTGTTTTCCTAAGAGTCAAAGTTTTTAATTTTGATGAAGTGTAATTTAGAAGTTTTTTCCTTTTATGGGTCATACTCTTCGTGTTGTTTATAAGAAACATCGCCTTATCCAAAATAACATATTCTCCTCTGTTTTCTTTTATAGTTTTAGGTTTCACATTTAAGTCTACAGTCCACTTGGACTTAACTTTGGAATATGGTGTGACCTATAGCTCAAAATTCATAGTTTTGCATATGAATTGTTCATATTATTCCATCTTTATTTGTTAAAAACACCATCATTTATCCACTGAATTGTCTTTGCATTTTTGCCAAAAATTAATTGACCGTATGTGTGTGAATTTCTTCCTGGACTTTCTATTCTATTCCATTGATTTATTTGTCCATCTTGACAACAATACCAGTGTCTTGATTACTATAGCTTCATAAGAAGACTTGAAGTCAGATAGTAAAAGTTCTCCCACTTTGTTCTTTTTTTTTAAGTTAATTTAGCTGTTCTAAATTCTTTGCATTTCCATATGAATTTTAGAATTAGCTTGTCAATTTCTACAAAAAAAAGTCTGATAAGATTTGTTTAGAATTGCATTGAAGCTATAAGTCAATTTGGGGGGAACGGACATCTTAACGATTTTGAGTCTTCCAATTCATGAACATAATATAGCTCCCTATCTATTTAAATCATCTTTAATCACTCTCAGTATGTTTTGTAGTTTCCAAGTCTAGCATATTTTTTTTTTTTTTTAAAGATTTTATTTATTTATTTGAGACAGAGAGAGCACATGAGAGGGGGGAGGGTCAGAGGGAGAAGCAGGCTCCCTGCTGAGCAGGGAGCCCAATGCGGGACTCGATCCCGGGACTCCAGGATCATGACCTGAGCCGAAAGCAGTCGCTTAACCAACTGAGCCACCCAGGCGCCCTCTAGCATATTTTTGTAAGATTTACCCTTAAGTTTCACATATTCTATACTACAATAAATTGTGCTATTTTTAAGATTTCAATTTCTGATTTTTGTTGTTGCTAATATACAGAAATACAATTGATAATTTCATATTGATTTTATTTAGTGCAACATGGTTAAACTCATGTACTAATCTAGAAGTTTTTTGTTGACTTGGTAGTATTTTCTGCATAGACAATTACATTGTTAGCTAATGGTAACTGTTGTAATTCTTAATTTATGACTTATATACCATTTGTTTGTTTTTCTTGCCTTATTTTTTTAAAGATTTTATTTATTTGAGGGGGGGAGGGGCAGAGGGAGAGGGAGAGAGAGAATCCACAAGCAGACTCCCCACTGAGCATGGAGCTGGATGCCAACCCTGAGATCGTGACCTGAGCTGAAACCAGGAGTTGACTGCTTAACCAACTGAGCCACCCAGGTGCCCCTTTTCCTTGCCTTATTGACTTATGAGACTTTTCAGGATAATGTTTAATAGAAGTGGTGAAAGCAGACATTCTTGACTTATTCCTGCTAGAGGGAAATCATGAGTCTTTAACAAGTATGTTAAATAGACAGGTTTTGTTTGTTTGGTTGGTTGGTTGGTTGGTTGGTTGGTGTTCATGAATACCTTTTATGAGATTGACAAAGTTCCCTTCTATTCTCTGGCTGAGAGTTTTTGTCAGGAGTAGATTTTGGAGTTTACTGATTACCTTTTTTAAACTTATTAAACATTTAAACTTATTAAACTTATTAAAATGATCATAGAGTTTTCTTTTTTTAGTCTGTAAACATGGCAGAGATTACATTGATTGGTTTTTTTAATATTAGACCAGCCCTGCATTCCTGAAATAAACCACACTTGGTCACAATGTATTATCCTTTTAATGTATTTGTTGAAATTGATCTGCAAAGGATTATTGCATCTGTGTTCCCAAGAAATATTGGTCTTCAGTTTTCCTGTCTTGTCATTTTTTTTTTTTTTTGGTCTAGGTTTTGGTATCAGATTAATGCTGGTTTTATAGAATTAGTTAAGAAGTATTCCCTCTTTTTCAATTTTCTGCAAGAGTGTATATAGAATTGATAATATTTATTTCTCAAATATTTGGCAGAATTCACCAGTGAATGTTTCTGGCCTGGAGTTTTCTTTGTAGAAAGCTTTTAAACTATCTGTTCTATTTCTTTAATAAACAAAATGCTTATTTTTCTTTGTAAGCTATGTTAGTATGTGTCTTTCAAGAAATATGTCCATTTCATCTATGTTGTCAAATATTTTTGACATAAAATTATTTGTGATATTTCTTTATGAGGCTTTTTATATATATAAGATTTGTAAAAACTTAACATTGGTAATTTGTGTTTTTTCTCCCCTGCCCCTACACTACCCTGATTGTTCTGGCTAGGAGTTTATCAAAGAACTAGCTTTTGGTTTTATTAATTCTCTCTCTCTCTCTCTCTCTCTATTTTTAAGTTTTTTATTTTAATGATTTCTGCTCTGATCTTTATTATTTCCTTCTGCCTCATTTGGATTTAATTTGCTCTTCTTTTTTCTACATTCTTAAAATAGAGGCTGAGCTCATTGTTTTAAGACCTTTCTTTTTTTCTAATGCAAGTATTTTAGTGCTATGAATTTTCCTCTAAGTACTGCTTTAACTGCATTCCATAAATTTTAATGTTTTGTTTCCTCTGTCATTCAGATCAAAACACTTTCTTTTTTTTTTAAGATTTATTTATTTATTTGACAGAGAGAGACACAGCGAGAGAGGGAACACAAGCAGGGGGAGTGGGAGAGGGAGAAGAAGGCTGCCCACAGAGCAGGGAGCCCAATGCAGGGCTCGATCCCAGGACCCTGGGATCATGACCTGAGCCAAAGGCAGACGCTTAATGACTGAGCCACCCAGGTGCCCCTGATCAAAATACTTTCTAATTTCCCTTTTGATATCTTTTTGACCAAAGGATTATTTAGGAATATATTGTTTAGTTTCCAAGTATTTCTAAATAATCCTTTACTTGAATTATTCGTCCTTCCAAGTATTTGGAAACTAAACAATACCGATATCTTTCTTGTTTTGATTTCTAATTTAATTTCATGTTGGTGAGAGAACATACTTTGGATGACATGAATCCTTTTAAATTTTTTGGGACTTGTTTTATGGGGCTCCGAAAATGGTCTATCTTAGTGTGTATTCTGTCTGTACTTGAAAAGTATGTATTCTCCTGTCATTGAGTAAATGTTCTATAATTGTTAGTAAGATAAAGTTGGTTTATAGTGTTGTTCAAGAATTCTATAACCTTACAGGTTTTCTGTCTACTTTTACTGATTATTGAGTGAAGGACTGTAGACATTTTTTTTTTAATTCCTTGCTGTTCTATCAGATTTTGCTTCAAGTGTTTCTGAAGCTTTGGGGTGTGTGTGTGTGTGTGTGTGTGTGTGTGCCTAAATGTTTAGAACTGGTTATATTATCTTGATGAATTGACACTTTTATTATGAATTTACCCTCTTTATCCACAGCAATAATTCTTTTTTTCTGAAAATCTACTTTGATATTAATGTAGCTACTACAGGTTATTTTTGTTTTTTGTTTTGGGGGGGTTGGACTATTGTTAACATGGTATATCTTTTGTCATTCTTTTAACCTATTTGTGTCTTTACTTTCAAAGTTTATTGTAGGCAGGATAAAGTTAGATTTTGGGTTTTTTTTAATCCAGTCTGACAGTTTCTTATTTTTAATTGTGGTGTTTTGGTCATTAGCAATTATATAGTTAATTACCAGTATGGTTACTATTTTACTATTTCCTCATAATCTTACATGTTCGTTATTACTTTTTTCTTCTTTTGCCACCTTTTTTGGAAGAACTGAGTATTTTCATGATCTCATTTTATTTTTCTTGTGGGCTGATTACATAAAACTATTTTTTTTCTGAGATTTTAGTGGTTGAATTATGGTTTGTAACATGCATCTTGATCTTATCACAGTCTACCTTCAAGTGATGTCATACTATTTCATACATTTGCTTCCATTTCTCCCCTCCCAGCTGTTCTGCTACTATTATCATATATTTTTATATGTATGTTTTAGACCCCCAAATATGTTTATTTTTGTTTTAAATAGTCAATTATTTTCTTAAGAAATTTAAATAAGGGGGTCTCTGGATGGCTCAGTCAGTTAGGCATCTTACTCTTGATTTTGGTTTGGGTCATGATCTTGGGGTTGTGAGAGCTAGCCTTGGGTCGTACTCCATGCTGGATGTGCAGCCTGCTTGGGATTCTCTCTCTCCCTCTGCCCCTCCCCCACTTGCATTCTCTCTCTCTCTCTCTCTCTCTCCCTCTCTAAAGAGAGATTTAAATAAAAAGAGAGAAGTATTGTTATTTACTCATACAATTACTATTTCCAGCACTCTTCATTCCATTGTGTAGGTCCAGGATTCCATCTGGGTAATTCTCCTTCTGTTTAAAGGATTTGCTTTAATATTTCTTGTAGTATAGATTTGTTGACAATAAATGCTTTCAGTTTTTGTATAACTGAAAGTCCTTATTGTACTTTCGTATTTTAAGGATATTTTTATTGGTAATGAATTTTAGGTTGACAGGGTTTTTTGTTAATTTCAGTACACTATCTTCTAGCTTGCAGTGTTCTGACAAGAAAACTGCTGCTCTTTAATTTTACCCTCAGAATATAATGTATCTTTTTTCTCTGACAGCTTTTAAGATTTTCTGTTTCACTGGTTTTAGGCAATATGCTTATAATGTGCCATATGCCGCATTCTTCATGTTTTTTATGCTTGCAGTTTGATGAACCTCTTAGATCTGGGCTTATAGTTTATATTAAATTTGGAGAAATTTTGGTCATTCAAGTATTTTACATGCCCTCTCTCCTTTGGAGACTCCAATTATATGTATACAGTTTACATTTAAACAACACAGGTTTGAACAGCATGGGTTCATTTATACATGGATTTTTTTTTTTTATAAACACAGTACAATACTGTAAATGTATTTTCTCTTCCTTATGATTTTCTTAATAACATTTTCGTTTCTCTAGCTTACTTTATCATAAGAACACAGTATATAATACATATAAGATACAAAATATGTATTAGGCTTTCAGTCAAAAGTAGGCTATTAGTAGTTAAATTTGGGGGGAGTCAAAAGTTATACAAAAATTTTTAACTTCATGGGGGGGGACCTCAATCCCCATCTTGTTCAAGGGTCACCTGTATTTGCTTGAAGTTGTCCCAGAGTTCAACGATGTTCTCTTCACTTCTTTTCTCTCTAATTTTATTTTGGATAGTTTCAATTGCTTTGTTCAAGTTCACTAATTCTTCTGCAATGTCAAAACCGATATTAATCCTATCCAGTGTATTCTCCATTTCAGACATTGTGTTTTCAACTTTTGAAGTTCAACTTGGGTCTTTTTTTCTCTTCCATATTTCTACATAACACATAAAATTTTTCTTCTAGCTTTTTGAATACATGAAATGTAGTTGTCATAACTTTTAATGTCTTTGTTTACTAATTTTATTACTGTGTCAGTTATGGGTTAGTTTCTAATGATTGGTTTTTCTTCTCATTGTGGATTGTATTTACCTGTCCCTTTGCATGCCCAGTGATTTTTGTTTGGATGCCAGACATTTTGGATTTTATCTATTGGGTGCTAGATATTTTTATATTACTATACATTTTCTTGAGCTTTTGTTCAGTGATGCAGTAATATAAGTTACTTGAAAACAGTCTAAATCTTTTAAATCTTACTTTTATGATTTGTTAGGAAGGACCAGAGCAGCATTCAATCCAGGTTTAATTTTTCCCTAGTCCTGAGACAATATGCTTTTCAGATAATTCTCCATCTGTTTTTTGGGAACAACCATTATTTTGACTCTGTGTGAACACTGGGCATGATTTCCTCTAGTCCTTTTGGGTGTTTCTTGTCCCAGTCTCAGTTTCCTCAAACATATTCACTGATTAGTACTTGACTGAATACAACAGATCTCGAGAGGTCTCCCTGGATATAGCTTTCTCCTCTCAGGTGCTCTGCCTTGTGAAATCTAACAACCTAGGCTTCCCTAGCCTTACAGTTCTGTCTTCTCATCTCAAGGAGATCATTATAGCCTGCTTGAGCTCCCCCTCCCTGCACTACAGACCAGGAACTTTTCCATACAACAAGCTGGGGCAATCACAGGGCTCCTTTCCTTTGTTACCCAATTTTCTGGGATCATAGCCCTTCACCATCTGATACTCTATGTGTTCAGTGTCTGTTTTTGTCTGATTTTATGGTTATTTCAAGCTGGGGGATAAACTCCGTCCCTGTTACTCCACTTTGACTAAAAGCAGAAGTCTCTCTGTCTTCTTTTGAATCTTTTCTAGAACACATTGCTTCAGAGGTCATTTTTGAAATTCTAAATGAATATAACACATGATTAACAAATATAAAGTTTAAGATATTAGTACACATTCAGAATCCATAAATATGCTTTCTAAAATTCTCTTCCCTTTAGTGTTACCAGGTATATGTTTCAAATTCTGCAGCATTGTTTTGTTCATAGTGCTGACTGATTACTTTCTTCATAAAAGAGTAAGCTATGTTGGACTGAAAAAGTGTAGGGGATATTTTTCACATTTTTTTTGTTAACAAATGCCATGATTAAGAAGTTGAATTTGCCTTAAGTTCAAACACAAAGAAACAATACCTCCCTGAGTTAGAAATACTTTTAATTCTCTTGTCCTCATGCTTAAAATTTGGTGAGTTTAATACTTTTGAGAAAGAAATGCTTCTCACCCTTTCAGGAGCAAGTAAGGAGCCAGCTTAAGGAAGGACTGGAAATTGGATCTTTATCTTTTGGATTTGCAGCTTTTAGGAATGGCACTACCTGCCCCTAGCTGCTCTGCTGCTCTATCTCCTGCACCTATTCCTGGTGCTCAACTCACACAGACTAAAAACAAGCTTCCTTTTTGTTGCCCATCTACAAAAATTGAAAAGAGTGAAATTTGAGCAAGCTTATGATTTTAATCAGTATTGTCTAAGGCTTTATTGTCAGGGCATCAGGCATTGGGCCAAAGGGCTGAAATCTGCCCAGAACTTCACATCAATTTAATTGTTTTTTATTTTATTATTTTTTTAAGATTTTATTGTTTATTTATTTATTTGACAGAGAGAGACAGCAAGAGAGGGAACACAAGCAGAGGGAGTGGGAGAGGGAGAAGCAGGCTCCCCACAGAGCAGGTAGCCCGATACAGGGCTCGATCCCAGGACCCTGGGATCATGACTTGAACCAAAGGTGGACGCTTAACCGACTGAGCCACCCAGGTGCCCCCAATTTAATTGTTTTTTAAAGACACAGAGTAACAACTAGGAGAATACAGTGTTGGCTGTATTCTGGGTTTATTTAGCTTCTGTTAGTTTATTTTGGGGAGAAGGTATTAAGTTAAAACAACATCAAGGACATTCGTGAAGGTGGAAAGAATTCATAACTAAGCAACTCACAGCTAAGGGGGAGAAGGGGTATGTGGATGGGGAGAAGAGCTGTCCTCTGCCTGTCTATATCAAGGCAGGGCCAGGATGAGGACAGAGCCTGACCTGGCACATGTGCTAGACCCTTGATTGTTTGAAACTCACCCAGCAACAGGCTATGTATAGACAGTTGTAGAGAAACAGGTGAAGTCTGACAGTCCAGGTCTTGGCACAGATGACTGGCATCGAGTCATCCACAAGCCACCTGGGGCAGGTGAGACAAACCATCTTAGGAACAAAGTCAGGGACAGTGGCTAGGTTGATGGAAGAGTTACAGATGCAGGGAAAAGCTCTCATCCTCTGGGCCATCCATTTTTTTTCAACCATTGCAGAGCCACTGCTCTGGGTCAGACCCTGTGCTCTTCATGGAGGTACAGATGAACTGGAGTCAGCTCTGGTGAAGTTAGGGAAATTCCAGGAAAGAAGTGTTCCCCCTGTAGTCTACTCACCTTTTCTTAGTGTGAAGACAGGTAGCATGAAGCACCAAACATCAACAGAAAAATCTAGTGTGGGCTTTGAGGGTGCATCTTACTGGAATTTATCCTCTTCTGTAATGACTCTCCAATTCTCCAAGCTCCTTGCTTTCTTCCTTTACTCTGACTCTCTCTTTCTCTTGCACAATCATACCCATGTGTGTGGGCATGCACACACATGCTAGCAAAAATGAGTCATAAACTACTAGCTATAATATAATAGGCGATCTCAAAAAGTGATACAAGGAAAGTTGATGGGAAACAGATAAGAAAGAAATCAATTGTTAGAGGAAGGAGGAGACAGAGAAATTTCTATAAAGGGGACATTTGAAAGAATGGAACCCACTAAGTGGTTAGAGAAGGAAAGTTAGAACGCTAAAGGGAGACAAACAACATGGTCAAAAGCTCAAGTTCACAGAAAGGCCTAGAGTAGGATTGAAGCATTCAGGGAGAAGAAGCTGGGCTGTAGAAATGGCTATGGGGAATCTCTAGGCCTTCAAGCTCTCTGATGAGGATGGGCCTCTCATTGGAAGAACCAGGGGCTGGAAAGTGCCCTCATGAGTAGGTCTGTGTTTTAGAAAGCTGGTATGTGCACTTAAATGGAGAACAAAGTATCACATAGGGAGTGACAGAAAATAAGGAAATCAATACAAAAATTACTATAATAGTCCAGGCAAAGGATACTGATGGCTTTTCACATTCCAGAATATTCTTGGCATCAGAGTTTTATGAGCACATTAAATTAGAGCTAACATATTTATGTTCATAAACTAACAGAACTAGGAGAAGTAAGCTCATAGATTTCTCTCCCATTCCCCCGATCTCACTTCCTACCAAAAAAAAAAAATTTTTTTTCTTTCATTGCTTTAAAGTTTTCAGAAATTTGGGGCACCTGGGTGGTTCAGTCATTAAGCGTCTGCCTTCAGCTCAGGTCATGGTCCCAGGGTGCTGGGATTGAGCCCCGCATCAGGCTCCCTGCTCCACGGGAAGCCTGCTTCTCCCTCTCCCTCTCCCCTTGCTTGTGTTCCTTCTCTCGCTGTGTCTCTCTGTCAAATAAATAAATAAAATCTTTAAAAAATATTAATAAAGTTTTCAGAAATTCTATATCTCTCCTTTTTACAACACCTAGCAGGAATGTGGGCAAAGAGAAGGTGGTTAATAGATAACGTTGCCCTTAGAGAAAAGTAACACAATAAAATATAACTCTGGGTGACCTGCTGTTGCTCCACATAAGTGCAAACACGACACTCTCTACAAGTGCTATTAATGAGACCAGGGAGACTGAACAAGGGCCATTATTGCTGCTGGTCAAGCATAGTGAGCCTGCCATTTAATTTTTAGCTCCTATTTCCAAAATAACACTGAAACTCCTTTCAGAGACAAGGAGCTGTAAAATGGGTGTCCCAGCCTTAGCTCGTGCCACTGCTCTGCCTTCAAGGACCAACAGGGCATCTTGAGCAGCTTTCTCTCCCTCTCTTTAAGGATATATCACTTCCCTACCTGTTTCTTGTATTTTTTTCTAGACGGTAATAAGTGAAAAATATGATCAGTGAGATGGTATGTTAATGTAAAGTACTAACAAATACATATATGTATTGCAGTATTTGGCTTTAAAAATTAGAAAAAGCTTTCCTTTAATAATAGCCAACACATACATATTGAGTCCTAATATGTGCTAAGATCATATAACATCTTACTTGTTTTTCTGGGTTCTTCTCTCTTCCTTCTCTGCTTTTTCTCAGTCTCTATTTTTACTTCTCTAAAAATCATTCCGAAGAGGGGCGCCTGGGTGGCTTAGTCGTTAAGCGTCTGCCTTTGGCTCAGGTCATGATCCTGGGGTCCTGGGATCGAGCCCCGCATCGGGCTCCCTGCTCCGCGCGGAGCCTGCTTCTCCCTCTCCCACTCCACCTGCCTGTGTTCCCTCTCTCGCTGTGTCTCTGTCAAATAAATAAAATCTTTAAAAAAAAATAAATAAAATAAAATAAAAATCATTCCGAAGAACCAAATGATCTGAGAATGCCTGCTATTGGTTTTCAAAGTCATCTGCCATCTTTGCTGGCTCTTCATTTTTTCTATCTCCTCATTTTGCACTGTCTCAGAACTAGTCTGAGCTTCCAGGTCAATTTGAGATA
The DNA here is from genome assembly GCF_002201575.2 of Neomonachus schauinslandi. Lineage (NCBI taxonomy): Eukaryota > Metazoa > Chordata > Mammalia > Carnivora > Phocidae > Neomonachus > Neomonachus schauinslandi. The sequence continues at coordinate 27,837,868 of NC_058415.1, forward strand.
GAAAGACAGTGTCTTAGGACAAGATCTATCCAAGGAAGGAATTTAGGCCACAAGGAGCCTCTGGGTGTCCTCCATGTTTGCTCATCCCCCGGGAGAAGCACAGCTCTGGCTATCAAAGCTGTCCCCAAAGTTTTGCTAGTTAGTCTAGTCTTTGCTAGCATGTCCAGTTAGTAGACTAGTTAACTGGCATGTCTACCTCAGTGGTTGAAAAAAATCAGAGCTTAAGACCTTTATACTTTACCCATAAAGACACCCAGATAATCATGCTTCTCTTGTTGACCAGCAAGCTCAGTACACAGACACATTTTTATAAGTATAACTTTTGGCCAAACTGTTTGCTTTCCTGGGAAACTAGAGCACAGTTGAGGGGGCAAACATTTGCAAAGTTTATAGAGAAGAGCTTATCCTGAGGCTGAAACATGATTTCAAAGCCTGAAAGCCAAACATTAATCTATGACATGGATTTCTCACATGGCAACCTCAAGTTTAAGATCAACAGTTGGTAATATTTAGTGAAGGCCTAGCTTTGTACTGGTCTGCAGTTAAGAATAACTCTTGTCAAAGAGTTTTAAAAACACACACACGAGGGAAATATGGAGATGTATGGGCAAGTATGCAGAGTATTTGAAGATATGGCAACAAGGTTTAAAACATAATTGGGATCCCAAACACAAAGCTCTTCAGAGCTTATCGAGTAATGTAAATGTGTAAATGGGGGATGAGAGCAGGGAGAGATAGGGCCTGGAGCAAAGTGGAGAACATGCTTTGCTGCAAGTCTTTGACTTCCAATTGTTTCAAATATGTATTTTGAGACATGTCCATAAACTTCAATGTCCTGTGGACCACAGCCCGAGACCCCTGATTCTGATATGATGCCAGAACATTTATTTCTCTATTGCTCTTGCTGACACTAAATCTCATCATCATGAGTGTCATCCAATTAGGAATAGTTTATTAACACTTGCTGACCTCAGTAATTTGGGCAGAGGGTGGAGGAGGCTGCAAAACGATGCCATCCATTCATGTGCACCATCATAGAAGGTGCAAATCCCTGCCCTCCAGAGGCTAAGGGACAATGAGAGGAAATAAAGTGTGTAAATAAAGGGCCAGATTATAAAGCAATGCCAAGAAGATTGGTACAGACAATCCACATCACAGGGTGTCAAAATGGTAGAGGTCTGTCCAGATACGGTCAACTGGAAAAGTGTTACAAAATATTTGGAATTTTCACTATGCTTGAAGAAAAGGTAGGACCTTGAGATACAGAGATGGAGTAGTGTAAGGTCAGTCTTTTCACTTACGATTAAAAAAAGTTTATCTTCAAAAATTAAAATTACAAATTGACATCCATGCTGCCTCCAAAATCTAACTAAGTCCATCTGTGGAGCTTGATAAAGATGACAAAGAGAGACTTTGAAAAAGTCTAGAATGGAATCTGGAGATGGGCTGTAGAAGCACAAATGATCCAGACCAAAGAAAATCAACACAAAGGCTGGGTGGATAACTCCTGCCCTTCATTGTGACATCTGCCAGAGTCCATACACCACTCCCCAATTCTGATCTATAGTGACAGTACTAACAGCTTGGATAAATCCTTCAAAGGAGCATATAAGTTAATCCAGAAAAAAATTGGCTTGTCAAAAATATTTGTGTCAGTCCAGCACTTTCAGACCCTTACTAATAAAATTTTTCCAACTCCATTTGCTGTGCAAGATCCCATAATTAACCTTCCAACAGTGATTCATTTTGGTTGGAATTAAAAACCTTTGCAAAAATAAATACAATTTCTTGTATAGCTATCATCTGAGGACATCTAAATTATTCACAAGCAAATCCTGTCTTCATTATCGTATCCATTTGAGTTCTTGGGTTGCAAGCAATCAAAACCAGATTGAGCTAATTTAAGTAAAAATGGAGTTTATTGAATGACTCACAGAATGGGAAACAAGATTAAAGAAACAGATTTCATGAGGGAGTAACAGCTAAATGTTAGTCTTTCTGGAGTAATACTCATGAGTGAATGAATGAATGAATGCTAACTGTTTTCCAGCTCTTCCTAACCTTCAGACCCCAAGGGAAGAGTGTGATTGAACTTGAGATCACAAGCCCACTCCATGGCAGGTGAATGAGAGACATCTTGGACACCAGGCTGACCAGCATTATATCTAACAGAAGGGGTATTGTTTTCCAAAGGAAAATTGAGGTGTGATTTCAAAGGAGTAGAGGATGGATCCTTGATATTCAAAAACAATGGAGCACCATATATAAATGTACCATCACCATAACTATTGTGCCTATATTGCCCAAGGAAAAAGGTAATATTTTTGAGTGTTAAATCAGTTGTAGCAATGTTGTGTTCACATATCACCTGAAAACCACCTGGCTCTTGGCCATTAGCCCTGCCTTAACTTATGGCAATGTAAAATAGGAAGACGGATGCTGCTTACAAACATTAGTGTATCTTCCTAGCATCCAAAGGATCATTTGGGTAAATTTTAAAGAGCAGGTAAGAGAAAGAACATGCTCTTGCTGATACTTATGACCCTGGGTTTGAGGGAAATCAGTATCTTTTGAAAATTTTTCTTTATGCTTCTCAGATTCCTGTTGATTTTAGACTCATGTCATCTATCATTTTTTACTTTAATCTCTCTATACCAGAAGATCTAGTATGTTATATTCAGTTTATTAAAAAGGAGATAATTGGGGCATCTGGGTGGCTCAGTAGGTTAAGCGTCTGTCTCTGTCTCAGACTATGATCTCAGGATCCTGGGATTGAGGTACCCCCTTCCCCCTACCACCACCGCAACCTCCATGCTCAGTGGGGAGTCTGCTTCTCCCTCTTCCTTTGCCCCTCCCCCCACTTGTGCTCTCTCTCTTTCTTAAATAAATAAAATCTTTTTTAAAAGACAGGAGATAATTATATTTAAGCATAAAAATCAGAAAAATCAAAAAAAAAAAAAAAAAAGAAAGAAAAAACCAAACAACCCAGAATGATCATCCTAGCAGGGTGGTGATTTCCTTCCCCACAAAAGTTGTCAAGAAAAGATAACTATTGGCCATGGGAATGGCATCCTGCTTTGTGTCACTAATAGCTAGATCTTATAACCAATGATAAGAATTGTACTTCTAAATCTATTTAATACCAATATGGAATCTCAAGCACAACCAGACAGTTGTATAAAAGGAATATATTACCATTTTCACCCAGAAATTGCTTAAATCTTAACACCTAAAGAGGCTAAATTGAATTTATTTATGAAAAATTATAACTAATGGAAAGTATAATGTTTTTCCAGCAAGACAGGGTATTCTTTTGAGCCAGGCTTCTAGAGCAGTTGAAGCAAGTAATTCTAGTCAAAGCAAGGATTTTTTTTTAAAGATTTTATTTATTTATTTGACAGAGAGAGCAGGAGAACACAGGCAGGGAGACTGGGAGAAGCAGGACCCCCGCTGAGCAGGGAGCCCCTTTTGGGCTTGATCCCAGGACCCTGGGATCATGACTTGAGCCAAAGGTAGTCGCTTAACCGACTGAGCCACCCAAGCGCCCCAAGGATTTTTAAATGGAAAATTACTTTTTTTTTTTTTCAGAGAGAGAAGGAGAGAGAGATCGGGGGGGGGGGGGGGAGGCCAGAGGGAGACAGAGAGAATCTCAAGCAGGCTCCACACTCAGCATGGAGCCTGATTGCAGGGCTTGATCTCAAGCCCCTGAAATCATGACCTGAGCTGAAATTAAGACTCAGATGCTTAACTGACTGAACCACCCAGGCGCCCCTAAAATTACTTCATTGTTAATGATATTTCTAAGTTCTATACTTTGATGTAATAGAAGAGCATGATAGCATATTAAAGCATACTATCAATTGCACTGAAGCAGACATTATCCAAGACAGCAAAAATTGGGAGCATAAAAACTTTATGAGGCTATCAAAGAGGAAAGAAAAGCTCATAAAATCTCATAAAACTCTAAATGTAATAATTAGTGATAAAGTATCTTTTAACATGTAAAATTAAAATCCTTTCTAAATAAACTAAAATGCTGCTAAAATAATAGCAATTAAAATTCACATATATACATTATTATCAAACTGGTACTTCTGGAGTTGAAGCTCTTCAGAGGATTGTAGATCCCTAATCATTTTTTAAAGTGCTTAATGAATGCAAACAATCTAAAACTTCCTGTCAATAAGAACTGATTAAGTAAATCCTGATGCATGCATTCAATGACATACCACGCAGCCATAAAAAAGAATGAAGGACACTATCAAGTCCTGATAGAGAAATCAAGGTCTCTATCAATTTACATTAGCCGCCATTTGAGGAAAGAGAGAAGTAAATAAGAGAATGTTTGCACATTTGCTGCCATGTGCATTGAATATCTCTGAAGGATGCATTAGAAACTGGTACTAAACTGGTTGCTTCTAAAGAGATCCAGGGAGCTGAGGCCAGTACTAAAGGGAGGTTTTTACTCAGCATCCTTTATTTTTTCTCTTACATTACCACAATGTGAATGTACTACCTATTCCTTATATAAAGAAAATGAATGTTTAAATTCTTCAAGTCATTAAATTGCTTTAAAAACAGACAAAGTTATGGTATACCAAATCCAGAACTACCTGATAGCACTATCAAAAGAAATTTTGTCGGTTTGGTAGAGTACCTTCATAGGAAAAATGAGGATTGGTCTCAACCTTCACTAACACCCTATTGTTCCTTCTTTGGGCCTCTATTAGGAACATAAAACCCTTGGGGCGCCTGGGTGGCTCAGTCGTTGGGTGTCTGCCTTCGGCTTAGGTCATGATCCCAGGGTCCTGGGATTGAGCCCCGCATCGGGCTCTCTGCTCAGCGGGAAGCCTGCTTGAACCTTTCCCACTCCCCCTGCTTGTGTTCCCTCTCTCACTGTGTCTCTCTCTGTCAAATAAATAAATAAATAATATTTAAAAAAAAAAAGGAACATAAAACCCTCGATTACCAGGTGGCAACAGGTAAATCCATTCTTTTTTTTTTTTTTTTAAAGATTTTATTTATTTGTTTGACAAAGAGAGACACAGCGAGAGAGGGAACACAAGCAGGGGGAGTGAGAGAGAGAGAAGCAGGCTTCCCATGGAGCAGGGAGCCCGATGTGGGGCTCGATCCCAGGACCCTGGGATCATGACCTGAGCCGAAGGCAGACGCTTAACGACTGAGCCACCCAGGCGCCCCCAGGTAAATCCATTCTTACTGAGCAGTCTACAGGACCACCGGAGGATAAACTTCCTCATTATTCTTTCTGGCAGAAGACAGACCAAAGCAATGTGCACACAATAGAAGCAGATATATAAGATAGAGCATTCCTAATTTTTTATAATTCAACCTAAAACTTCTGTTCTGAGTCCCCCCTCTGCCATAGTGTAATATTCCCCCTTTCTTTCCCAAGAATGGCATCTAAGGTCTAGAAAACTTTCACTGTGCCAAAGGACTAGGGCAGGGGAGGAAGGTGGCATCTGATTGTGTGTGAAGGCATCTGTTCCCCCATCACTGTCTATCCCTCCTGTCTAGGAGGGTCTCCAACAACCCCAAATAAATCAGGCTCATCACTTTCCCTCTGGCTCTCCCATTCACCTTCCTTGGTGCTTAAAGAATCTCTTTTTCTGTCCTGGGAGAAGGAATCCTTGCTGTGACTCATGCTGTTTTCTACCAGATCTTCTGTCTGTCTGCTGTCCTTTCTATTCCCCTTCTGGTTTGCTAAAACTCAAATGCCAAGAATATATTTCTTTTTTTCTCTTTGAATTTTTATTCCTTGCATGAGAATCTTATGTTTTTGGTTTTGTTTTTAGAATATATACTCTAATTTTTTCCAACTTTTTTTGAGATTCTTTTTTTATTATTGAATTATAACTGACATATAATGTACAACATAGTGATTCAATAATTCTATACATTACTCAATGCTCACCATGATTTGTACAGTTAGCACCCGTTACCACATGACGTTATTGCAATATTATTGATCATATATCCTATGCTGTACTTTTCATCTGCACAACTTATTTATTTTATAACTGGAAGTTCGTACCTCTTAACAACTTTCACCTATTTTGCCCATTCCCCCCAACCCCTCCCCTCTGGCAACTACCAGTCTGTTTCTGTTTTTTGTTTATTTGTTGTTTGTTCATTATTTTTTAGATTCTACATATAAGGGAAATCATATGGTATTTATCTTTCTCTCTCTGACTTATTTCACTTAGCATAATACCTCCTAGATCCACCCATGTTGTCACAAGTGGCAAGATCTCATTCATTTTTATGGATGAATAATATTCCATTTCATATATTTATATATATCACATCTTATTTATCCATTCATCTGTCAGTGGACACGAGCTGTTTCCATATCTTGGCTATTGTAAATAATACTGCAATGAACATAGGGGTGCATATACTTTTCAAATTAGTGTTTTTGTTCTCTTTGTGTAAATACCCAGTAGTAGAATTACGGGGCTGTATGTTATTTCTATTTTTCATTTTTTGAGGAACCTCCATACTGTTTTCCAGAGTAGTTGCACGAATTTCAATTCCTACCAACAGTGCACGAGGGTTTCCTTTTATCCCCATCCTTGGCAACACTTGTTTTTTCTTGTCTTTTTGATACTAACCATTCTGACAGGTATGAGGTGATATCTCACTATGGCTTCAATTTGCATTTCCCTGATGATGAGTGATATTGAGCATCTTTTTATGTGTCTATTGGCCATCTGGATGTCTTCTTTGGAGAAATGTCTGTTCAGGTCCTCTGTCCATTTTTTAATTGGATTTTTTTAGTGTTGAGTTGTATAAGTTCTTTATATGTTATGGATATACACTCCTTATCAGATAGTAATTCGAAACTATCTTCTGTTATTCAGTAGGTTACCTTTTTATTTTATTAATGATTTCCTTCATTGTGCAAAAACTATTTATTTTGGTGTAGTCCCAATTGTTTATTTTTGCTTTTGTTTCCCTTGCCTGAGGAGACATATCTAGAAAAATATTGCTAAAGTTGATGTCCAAGAGATTATTGCCTGGTGTTTTCTTTTAGGAGTTTTATGGTTTCACATCTTACATTTAGGTCTTTGTGCATGATCAGCCTGAGCACTCAACAAAGGGGAAGTGCAAAGGAAAGAAAAGACAAAGAAAAGAAAACTTTGGTTAATATTTCATAATATTATACAATCATATACAAATGCCAGAAGATGGAAAAGTCTTTGAGAATGAATTTGAATATGAGTATAATAAGAAAAGTTAGAAGAAAATTGAAAACTTTACCTATCAGTGATGTCTACTAACTTTTTTCTTGTCTTTTTTCTTTCTACTTTGTTGTTGCTGTTGTTGTAGCCCAGAATATCTGAATGCTGAACACTTCCTGGCAGATCATTTGGAAAACCTTCGCTTTCCAACTTATATATTTTGGTTGTCCTAAATTTTTTTTCTCCAGTCCAGCATCCAGTGCGGCTCAAACTTGCTTGGATTCTCATGGAAAGGAGAGGGTTCTAGCTTGACTATGACCCTAACAGGCATCTGAGAACAAATTAAATCTAAACATCAGCTATAAAGAAAAGGATCCTAATCCAAAATCCTAAGAGCTTCAGAGTGGATACAGTTCGGTCCCTTGTTCCAAGTCCTAAGAAGGTGAGGGCTCCGCCTCATGTGCGTAAGGCCACACCCAGCTTCCTTCTCTGGCAACACTCTTGAGCACTACCTGGGACTCTCTATGGGTAGAGGCTTCAAGCACACAACATTCTTGCTCAGGATGAGTCAAACTGAGAGTTCATTACATGAGCAATAAAATCTTAAGATTTAGGAGGGACACTGGTGTTTAGTTGGAAGCAGAAGTATACAGAATGTGGGCTCTGGAACTGGGTCCAAATCCTGGCTCTACCATGTGCCAGCTGTGTGAACTTGAGTAAGTGACTGAACCTCTCTGTGCCTTATTTGACATATCTGTAAAAGAAGGATAATAATAGAACTTTTTTAGTAGGGTTTTTATGAGGATTACATGAGAAAATATTGAGAGAAGGCTTTATATGGTGCTTCACCCAGAATGCCTCGGTAAATGCCAATCCTGATTTTTTTATTTAATTGCATGGTCAAATCCCTGCTATGACATTCCTAAGAAATGGTGCAAATCACCCTAAAAAGTGGTAAGTGAGAAGACAGGAGAATGATGCCAAGAGTGTGAAAAAAGAGAAAGAGGGGGCTGAGCAATGTCTTTTAACAACTGGCATTCCAGCTAATCAGTAGGAGTGGCCCTCCTTGACCCATAGCACTGGAGAGTCTCACATTCCCTCCCTCAGCACGTCACATAGAGATCCTATTAAGTCTGCTCAGGGTAGGAACTATTAATTTTTGTACCCTCAGAGCCTAGCACATAGTATGTGCTCAATAAATAAGTGTTGGACTGAGCTAATTATCTTGTTTTTCCTCTACAGCGTCACAGCACTGCCCTAAACGTGGGGGAAAAAAATAGACAATGATGAAGGGCAGGAACCGGGGAATGTTCTTTCTCCTTTCCTAGTCCTGACAAGAGCCTCCAGTCAGTACATCTCAAAGCTGTGCCCCGCCCATCTCCATGCAGGCTGGCAGACGATCAGATGGGCAGAGCCCTCCAGGTCCTTCTGTCATCTGGGCCCTTTCTCCGAGTTTTCCAGAATTCTCCTCAGGAAATGTAGCCTGTTGGCAGAGGCAATCCTCCTTCCCCTTCTCTGTTTTTCCAGAGGGCTTCACTCATGCTCAAATCTTCCTCTCATCCTTAAGACTCTAAGGAAACCAAAAACAGTGCTTTCTTCAAAAGGCAGAGCTGATGCCTGAGGTGTTGCTAAGAGTTCCACACTAGATATAAAATAGCTATGACTCTTATATAATTACAAATTTAATGATACATAAAATTCATTATTTAAAGTAAGAAAAGTGGTTTTGAAAGTCTTTGAATCTTGCTCACAGGGTAAAATAGATATTATGTAGAAAGAAGAGTGTGACAACAGGCACAATGGGAGTTAACAGGTATTATCACTCACTCCTACAGGATTTTTAACTTTTCTTCTTGCCCTTGCAATCCAGAGCCTTCCTCTACTTCACACAAACCTCCCTTGGAAACTTGGTGTTTGCACACTGCCAGGTGATACCTTGCAACCTGACCCCAAGTCCAATAATAGTCATGGAGAGAAACTGTGCCAAAACATATGAATCATAATCAATTTAAGAAACATAACATAGGGCGCCTGGGTGGCTCAGTCGTTAAGCGTCTGCCTTTGGCTCAGGTCATGATCCCAGGGTCCTGGGATCAAGTCCCACATCAGGCTCCCTGCCCGGCAGGAAGCCTGTTTCTCCCTCTCCCACTCTCCCTGCTTGTGTTCCTGCTCTCTCTGTCTCTGTCAAATAAATAAATAAAATCTTTAAAAAAAAAAAAAAAGAAACATAACATATATCCACCTACTTATTAACTGATATCTTACACCTTACCTGAGAAGCAACTTATGAGAACATGGAGAGATTTTGAAGGGACATCTTGGATGCATAGGTTCATAACTGGCATTGCCCATGGTTGTGAATGGATCCTGACAGCTTAGGCAGTCATGGGTCCACTGTCAACATTTATTCATTCAACAAACATCAGCACTATTTGAGCCAAGACCTAAAGGAAGTATGAGGGTGAGTCATGCAGGTATGTGCAGGCAGAGGAGGTGGGGTATCTGAGGCAGAAGTAGGTCGGCATAGCCCACCATCACCCCCCACCCAAGACCCTTCCTCCAGCAATTCAAAGTTTCAAGACAGTGAAGAATTCCACTTCTCTCCATACCAAGAGTGAGTCTCCAGCAAGAACTTAACTCACTCTCCTAATAACTGAAGCAAGAGTTTACTCTCTCCTCAAGTTAAAATCCAGCCAGTCCCTACAAGGGTGGCTCATGGATTCACAAAAAGAGAAAAATGGAAAAATTAAGAACACAGAGCAGGTAGAAAAGGTGGAGGAGAAAGAAAAAAGGCAGAAGAGGAATACCCACATGGAACAGACCCACAATACGAAACCTAGGATCTCAGAGCTTATATCTCATCATGAGCCAACATGAATGCATATTCTGGACACAGTGCAAATGTTACTATGGTATCTCAAGAGGCAAAAGAAGCAAGACTAAGAGTCTTTGAATTAACAGTGTGTGAACCTGTAGGGGTGCCAGGGTGGCTCAGTCGGTTAAGCATCAGCCTTCTGCTCAGGTCATGATCCCGGGGTCCTGGGATCGAACCCTGTGTTGGGCTCCCTGCTCAGTGGGGAGTCTACTTCTCCCTTTCCCTCTGCCCCTCCCCCCGCTCCTGCTCTCTCTGTCTCTCTCTCAAATAAATAAAATCTTTTAAAACAACAACGTGTGAACATATAAAACACAGCACCACACAAACATAAGACCCAAGCGCATTGTTTCAACACTAATCCTTATAATGATTAAAGCAATCACATCTTTGATATCTATCTGTGTAAACTAAGGCAAGCAATTTTGCCTGAGTACCAATAATTTTATCTCTACAAAAATGCATTTGATGAAATGATGGTTACCTGGTTAAAAAGAGTTCATTCATTTCTGTGAATTATCAGGAAAATAAATATTTTCATTCTTAAGCTCTTTTAAAAAAAACCTGCAATTAAAAAGCCTTTCTCACCCCAAAAATAAATAAATAAAATAAAAAGCCTTTCCCTCTGATCTATTTTTATATGTATTTCTGTGTTTCATGGTATTTATATCCCATGAATTATTTTATTTCGAATATGCCAAATAAAGCCATTTCTTTACCATATTTCTAATGTGCAAAAAGCCTTTTCATTGTATCTCGAAAGATCTCTTTCAAAACAGCATCAAGGGTTATTTGAAATTTATAAAAATAAGAAGTTGAATGAGCAAATGTTAACGTTTTTGTTAGTAAGGTCTTTCTAGGACACTTCTATGAAACTTTTTAAATGACTTACACCACAGGCTACTGGCCCTTCAAATACTCTGAATCCCATCCTTAATACCAGGGAGCAGGGATTCTGGGCTCCCAAGCAGTGCTGAGCCCATACAAAGCACTTGATAAATAGGTACTGATTGAGACACCTACTAACCCTCTCTTGTGCTCAACCACCTGGCAAAGAAATGGTTGCACTGGGTTTTCTGACTGAGCTGTGATTTGGCTGAGAAATTCTTATCACTGAAGGGGCTTTACCTGGAAGATGTTACATAAAATAATACTAAGAATTCATCAAAGAACAATTGCTCGTGATTTTTCTCTTGTTATCAATGCAAAAGATTTGCATTAAAAAATTAGGATATTGAATTTAGTGTTTGACCTTGGATTTTTCTGGATACTTTTGTATACAAAGAAAAGAAAATCATTTCTAAGGTATTTTCAAAACATAATAGGCAGCACCAAGTTATATTTAATTACCTAAAGAGGTACTCTATGTGCCAAGAACAAAAATCTAAAATCTAACTCTAAATCTAAATCTAATTATTCAAATTTAAGAATTGACAACAGCCTAGAATACGGCCACTAAAAATAAATAGATAGCCCACTCAGTGGTGTCTAGGTTCCTGGTTAAAAATAGAGGAGTGACTTGTCTTCTCTTGGAAACAAACCACACATAAAAGAAAAAAAATGTATTTACTGCATCTTTAATAAAACTAGAACTATGTCATAATTTTAAAACTTATTTATGAAAGGACTTCAGAGCGCAGCAAAAACTGATTTGGTGGAGGGAAGGGAGGTGTAGTGGGGATTGCTATGTGTTCACAAGACTCATTTCCTTTTCCTGCTTAGCAGACAGCCAGACTACATTTCCCAGCCTCCCTTGCAGTTAGCTTCAGCATGCCCCTGAGTTTTGACTCATAGCATATGAGAGAGAATGTGTCACTTCTGAATAAAGTGTTTAAAAAGAGTGTGTGCCTGTTTACTCTCTTTTCCCCATAGCGAGTATCCTTGGGCTTGGGAACCAAAAGGAGGGAGTAGAAATGGCCAGATTACTTGATGGGGAAATTTTATTTTCCTGCCCAAATCTTGAGATCAAAGGATTTGGTAGTCTTAATGCTCAAGGGAGAAATTCTTCTACCAAAGAATGAAGCTTCGGCTCTGTTATGTTAGAAGCTGACACTATGCCACGACCATTCTGGGTTCTTCACACAATTAATCCAGCAAGCAGAGGAAAGAGTCTCTGTACTGGCAAACTGACCAGGAGACATGGATGCTGTGACTCAATCAAGAGATGTAAGGAATGCTAAGTCTGCAACCCAGGGGGTTGGCTGGGCACCTCTTAACACCTCCTGGCCAAATACGTCTGGTCAATGAAAAACTGAGTTAGTACAATAAAGACAAAACAACCAAGGTCTCAGACCCCACACAACTGAAAGTTTGAGTCATCCTGCTAGGTAAAAGACCCTACACAAGCTAGATGTCAGAGAAAACAGGGAAACATAGAATATGGTTGCTCTTCAACCCTAAACTGCCATGCTCTGCCACCCTTCTCTTATGCCTTTGGACCTCTGCACATGCTGGCTTGTGGCAAAAGCTTTTAATGCTCACTAAATATCCATGTGCCCCCCTACATTGACTTACCAGTATCCTACCTAATCTAACTTTACGAACTTGCTATACAATTAAGTGGGTAGCACTTCTTTCAAATTTTCTCTACTGTAGTTTTTACCTGAATTCAATTTATTGCATCAACAAGTTAAGTAAGAAAGAACCATATAATCATCTTATTAGTGACTGAAAAAAGAGCCTTGAAAATATTTATGCCTTTTGACCCAGTCTACTTCTAAGAATTCATGGAATCTATGGAAATTATAAATAAAGACAAAAAGTGTACACAGCAAGATACTCATCGAAGTATTATATTTAACTGTCAAAATCGCAAACACCTAAATATCAACCAGTGGACAAATGGTACGTAAGTTATGAAAATTTCACATGGCAGAATATTATGCAGTCACTAGAAGTATATTTGCAAAGAAATATTAATGCCATGGGGGAAATGGTTATACTTAAGTTAGTAGAAAAAACTATATATGGCACAGTCTATAATAGATAACATTTTATAAAAGCTAACTCCACCTGTTGGGATTGCTGGTTTTCAATGAGTGCTATGGTCTGGATGTTTGTCTCACCCACATCCCAAATTCATATGTTGACATTCTAATGCCCAGTGCGATGGTGTTAGGAGGTGAGGCCCCTGGGAGGTGACTAGGTCATGAGCGGGGAGCCTTCCTAAATTGGATTAGTGCCCTTAGACCCTTGAAATCTCCCGAGTCCCTTCTGCCATGTGAGGACATAGTGAAAAGGAACCAAGAAGCCTTCACCAAATACTGAATCTGCCGGTTACCTTGACCCTGGACTTCCCAACTGCCAGAACCGTGAAATAAACGTTTGTTGTTTACAAGCCTCCCCGCCTGTGATATTTTGTTATGGCAGCCTGAACAGACTAAGACAATAAGCATGAGCCTATGCTACTTGTATAAATCTGGTATAAAAAAAAATGTTTAAGGGTTCTATCATATATGATTTTTATTTCAGGCTTCCAACCCCGCCACAGAGAGCATCACAAAGTGCTAAGAGTGCCTTCTGAATCCGCAAAATAGTAGTCTTTATCCATTAACTTGTAAATTTAGGCTGTTTAACAAATCTTAAGAGAATGCAAAAAAAAAAAAAAAACCAAGAACAAAAACAGAGTTTTTGAGTTTAACCCTTCCAACCAAGCCCTGACAAGACAGCCGTGACCTTAGCAGGGAGCAAAAGAGCTGAGGCCTGGATCTTTTCCATGGGTTGTGTTTCTCTGACTTAAAAATAAACACACAAACAAACAACACCGAAAGGACACACAGGCATTCACCAGCTGTTTCCTCTACATCCTGAAAAAGAGTAAAGAGACTGTTGAGAGCAAGAGCCTACCATAGAAGTAAACAGTTTTCTGTGTGTTGCCTTCATATGTAATTCCCATTATTTTAAAATAAGCCACCACGGCTGTTATTTCATGAGAGGACATACTGCAATACAGTTAGTGAAGCTCTCAAAACCAACTGTATTAAATTACCCTTAAAAGTAAATAATGAAGGGACGCTTGAGTGGCTCAGTCAGTTAAGCATCTGACTCTGGATTTCAGCTCAGGCAATGATCTCAGGATTGTGAGATAGAGCTCTGCGCTGGGTTTGGAAAAAAAAAAAAATATATATATATATATATACATATATATATAATATACACACACACACACACATATATATAGCAGACCCTTCCATACAATACAATGCCCTGTGGTTAAATCAGATAAGTCATTATCCTGTATGAGAGGATGAAAGCTACATGGAGGGTGAGTGGATAGGGAAATGGGTAGATAAAAAAAGACCAGTTCCCTAGAGGTGCCTGGGTGGCTCAGTCCTTAAGCGTCTGCCTTCGGCTCAGGTCATGATCCCGGGGTCCTGGGATCAAGCCCCACATCGGGCTCCCTGCTCCGCGCGGAGCCTGCTTCTCCCTCTCCCACTCCCCCTGCTTGTGTTCCCTCTTCGCTGTGTAGCTCTCTGTCAAATAAATAAATAAAATCTTTAAAGAAAAAAAAAAAGACCAGTTCCCTAAAGTCTCATCCAGTGATCTTATTATTTTTCCTGGACTATGTAGGATGTATTTACTTTCAGTGGTATCCTTTGGAAGATAATTACATGACCTCAATTTCCTTCTGGGCCTATAGAGAAGATCTGAAGCTGGGTCTTGCTGTGTTTCCTATGGGGCAGCCAAGAGGGTGTGCAGGCACGCAAGTGATTTCCCCAAAAACAGACACAACACTGTCAGAGCCAGAGGGCAGCTAGAATCTCCTCTGAGTTCCCATTATCACTCAAATTCCAAATTTTTAGGTTGATTTCTCCCATTGTGAGCACTTTCCGTGCCAAATCAATTAAATAACAGGTTTACAGCTTCCATTTCCCTTCCACTCAAAATAAAATGGATCCTATCATGTCAGAACTGCATAATGAAAAAATTACCATGCTCATATATCTAACCTCTGAAGTGAGATTCAGTTTTGTTTTTTGAGGCATATTAGAACCAGGATTAAGCTAGCATTCAAAAGAAATATTAAATGAAGCAGATGACTTTAAATTTGCTTAATGCCGTATTAATATTGAACTCTAAGTATTTGCTGTCAACTAAAGATCAAGAATTCATAGCATTGTTTTTTATAGACTATCAACATGTTGCATTGTTCTTTCTGCCCAGTCTTGCCCTGCTCCAGCACATTATCCAGGATAAAACCAAAGCAATCTTCTAAAAGTCATAAATCTGATCTCAACACTTTCCTTTTTTAATCCTTCAATGGCTTTCATTGTCCTTTGGGTGAAGCATGAATTCTTCATGGTGGCTCCCAAGTTCCCAAATTATCTGGCCCCCTATCTTCCTCTCTAGTCATAACAGCTGTCCCTTGACCCTTCATATCCCATGCTCCTGCCCAGCTACAGCTTCTCAAAAACACAGCATTACGTCCTGCCTGTGATCCTTGCATGTGTTGTTGTGTTGTAGAACCTGCTAGTCCTCACTACACATCCATGTCTTCCTATTTCCCAGACCCGAAGCATCTAGGAGGGTCATAGGACTGATTTTTTGCCATGAAATATAGGCAAAAGTGATGAGTGATCTCCTGTCCAGACTTAAGAACTAGGTATGAGATTTCCAATACCCCAAGTCACCGTGTCTCCCATCTGTGTGGCAGAGTTGCAAGACGGAAGAGCCTGGGTCCCAGCATCACTGTTGGAAGAAAGTCATGTAGAAGAGCTCACTCATGCAACTTTGCACTTAATATGAGTTAAAAAATAACTCTATTATGTCACATCACTGAGATTTGGGAGTTTCTTACTACAGCAGCAAGCACTGATGAACCCATGACCTCTCAGCCTACAAAATGCTCTCCTCACTTTTCCACCCTAGCCTCCTTCCACTATCAATTTTCACCAAATGTCTACTCCTCCTTAAATTTCAGTATAAATCTCTCTTTCCCTAAGACTCTGTCCTCTCACAGGAGATCTTCTGTTTCCTCAATGAATTCATTCGTCATATTTCATTATAATTACTCAAAGTTCTTTATTTCTATATGGACTATAAGCTCCAAAGGGGCAGGGACTCAGTTTACATTGTTCCCCACTGTATCCCCAGTGTTGACATGGTGTATGGCATAGAGCAGGTGTTTAAACAATATTCCAGGGTGAATGGATGAATAGGGACTTGGTTTTCAGCTACCGCAAATGTCAATATGATTTTGCTAATTGAGGCAATAAGCTTTTATTGAACATCCAAGAGACTTAATATACAAATGGACAGTGGCCAAGCAATATGTAAAAATAGAACTCTGGTCTATAATCGGCAGCAACCAATCCAGGAAACCAACCCATTATCTCCAGTAACCAGCCCAAGAAACCAACCAGTCTATTAATCGGTAAGTTAGAACAGTAGGAAGTCAGACCACTGTCTATACCAAACAGGGCAGCATGCCAAACAATAACAATAATAAGCCCCAAATGGCCAGGACTTAATTAATAACTGGCAGCATTTCTCATTTTTGTCTCCACTTCTAACTTAGGCCCAGACGGAGAAAGCCAAATATGGACCCCAAACTAAACACATAGGATGCTCACTTCTAGTTAGCCCCCCTATAGCTTCCCCATGCCAACAGTGCCCACTAAGAGCATGGCTGAAGTGTGAGGAAAGGTCTCATGTACACAGTCTTTTGACCCCCACTCAGCCATAAAGAATGGGCCTTGGGTCTGGAACACTTCTTCATCAAGGGTTAGAGTCCACATAGCCTGTCCAGGGCTTATTTTCATGATCTGTTTTAACAAGGCCTCCAGGTGAGGCTGGGGCTAGAGTCTGGGAACCATACAACATAATCAGATCTGAATTACCCTATGTCCCAAAGGCATTTATCTCTTGGAGTCTATTCATACTTGGCACCAGAAGGTTCCTTCCCTGTGAGAAGGTCTGATCAGTCTGTTATCCCCCCAGTCAATTGGTACCAAGCACCAGACTAACCGTCTCTGAACAGCAGGGACGGCACATGCCTCCCTCTGGGATCCATGGCTTTTGCATCACATAGCAATCCCTTTTGAAACATGCTGCGTGCGTGTCCTTCCCTTCTTTTCCTATGCCACCTGGTATTATGATCTGTTAGAAGACAAACACACTGACTTTGGCTGTGCCCAGTTACTAACTGTTCTTAAGAACCAGTCAAATTATTCTTATGACATGGCTTCCTTCCCACTGAATGTTGCTTTATATTCTTAGAGACTTCTGAGTGTTGGTCGAACATGTGGAAATGGATGCTCTCTAAGATGAAATCTTATTTTACAGAAGCCAGAAAAATCTGAGTGCAGATTCAGAAAAGCACCTTCCAATATTGATGGACTGACTTCTCTCCAGGCTCATACATATTGGTTACAAGTGCCTTGGAACACAATAGACTAGAAAGATAAACAGGAGGAATTTTGCCTTCAACATTTTAACTTCCAAGTTGAAACTTCCTGATTTAGAAGCTTTAATGAACAAATTATTTTTTCAGAAGCATCACAATGGTTTCCAGTGGTTAAAACCAGGGACTGATCTATGTGTTGAGGCCTCTAAAGCTTAGTCTCGGGATTCCTCTTCTTAAAAAAGGATATAAAATTGGGGACGTTGCAAGGGAAATCAGAAATCACAACAAAATACAAATTGTGGAAAACTGACAAATATCACATGCATCATAAAACCCAGGGGAAAATAATATAAAAATAAATGAGACATAAAAAAATTAAAAATTAAAATCCTGACACATCTCAAAAATGCTTTCTTTTCTGTTTTTGGCTGTGGTCTCTGATCATTTCTTCATATGACAAAGATGTTGTAACATCAAATACAAGGTCAAAGACCTTTTCTCTAGCATGGTTGATCAATTTTTCCTGTTGATAGTTTAGAAAATTCTTTTAGCAACATGCCTGTTATTAATAATGTTTCAGGAATTGTTTTTAAGGTATTGTGCCATCAAATGTGGGCAGATTTCTATGAAGTTTCCTCCACATGTGAGCTTTAAAAAATCGGATGAGGCTTTCACAGACTAGCTTCAGGCTCCATACCCTCTGGACAGTGCTGGCTAAGCTATCTGCCGTGGGTACGTTTTCAGCACACGGCCGTGTGAACACAGTGCTAAGGCAGTGCAAGCAAGACCAGCCCCAAGCTAAGCTTCCTCAGAAAATCCACCTCCAATCAACCAGAAGCCCACTTTGAGTCTTGATGCGACCTGGCAGGTGAAGGTAAGTTCCGTGTCTTTAATTGACAACCGAAGAAAAGGGGAGAGTAGAAAGGGATAGAAGATGGTGGAAAAAAAGTGATAACAAAACACCAGTGGCCCGAGGCTAGTGTATGAAATGAGGGGAAAGTACACTGAAGAATATGAGCATTTTTAAAAAGACAAATGCGCTCGTCCGTGCTTCTCCAGCCAGTCTGCGACGTATCAGCGCAGGTATCAGCCAAGCAAATTTGTCATAAATGATTAACTTCTGGAAGAACAAATCATTTGACCTCTCCAGCTGAACAAACACAGAGTGGCAGTGACTAAAAAATCCAAAGGCAATGCTTCAGCAACACTGAACACATTTTCATGGAAGTCCTGCCATTTTATGGCACAGGAGCCTGAGGGGAACTTAGGTAATGGCTTCTTTTTAGCTAAAGGAAAAGAATTCTCTGGGCCCCTGGTTGCCGAGGCAGAGAGACTTCAGATCTCAAAGACTGATTTTACCCTAGCTTTGGAAACGTGATCTGCAGGTTCTTTTTTTTTTTAGGGAGTTTGATTTAAGAAAAGATTCTGATTCCCGGGATATCAACAAAGAAATTGAATGAAGGTAGCAAAATGATGCAAGGAACCATCCACTAATGCCATGGATAAATTTCAAGTGATTCTGTGTCTCTGTTGTAAGCACATCAAAATTTACACAAAATAGCTTTGAGCCAGAAGAGTTCCTTGGGATACAGAATGCGAAGGTGTAGGCACAGTAATTCCAAGTTTCCCTGTTCTGTATCTTTCTACCACAAGAAGATCTTGTAATATAGTATAATATAATATACTATATACTATATTATATTATTATATATATAATAATACTATATATAGTATTATATATATACTATACTATAATATAATATAATATAATACAATAAATAAGGAGTAAATACCCCTGTCCCCAGGGAAATTCTTATTTTATTCAGATACAGCTTGACAGGGACTTTCAGAAATAAAATGCAAATGAGAATGAAGAAAATTAATTAGAAACAAAGATCAGAATTCCTTTTCATTAACACCTTAAAACCCACCATTCCCTCCCGAAAAAAACTTGAAAAAATGTTAATATATTAAAATTAAAATTCAAGTCACCACTTGTTTTTTCTGGGTTTTTTTGGTTTGGTTTGGTTTGGGTTTTCTTTGGGGGGGGGGGGATTGCCACGACCTTGCTAAACCAAAATTAATGAGCTGGTCAGCCCAGAGACCATGTCTTACAGGGCATTTTCCTCTATAAAGTGGAAGATTGGACTTCTGTTCTAGAGCCTGTGCCTGACCCATCGTTGTTAAAAAACAAAACAAAACAAAACAGTGTTCTCCCTTCAGGCTCTGGAAGCCAGCCCCCACTAAACAATGAGATTAACAGCCTTGATGCATTGTTAATTTCTTTGGAGCAGGCATCAAATACCTGGCAATTCCTGCAATATGTCAAAAAAATTCTTACAGCTTTACTTTAAATCATACCCATAGAATACACACATGGTCACCTATGGTTTCATCTTAAGTTTAAAAAGTTAGAAATCAACTTAACTTAATTAAATTAACTCTAACTTAAGTTAGAAATAACTTATGAACAATCATTTGAAACAAAATGCATTCGTGTTTATAGCACTTACAGTGTATCATTTATATGCAATGAATTCTTTAAAAATATGTCTTTTTAAAGTTTAAAAGAAAAGTTTAAAAGCTCATCACAGAATACTTGGAAAAGAAAGAAAAACAGAAGAAAAAAGCAAATCACCAAGATATCTGCCTCCTAGGTACAACCATGCCTACCTATGGGTTTATCTTCTGGTATTTTTGTTGTTCATAGTTTTTTTCACATAAATGCCAATATATGAAGAATTCAAGATTTTATATGCTGATTTTCAATCTTTTCCTAATTATAAACTTAGTATCTGTTTATTGTGGATCGTCTGAATAATTTAAAAAATCATGCCTCTACAATGCCACCACCCAGAGACAACTTTTTAAATATGTTGGTGTAATTCTTCACATTTTTTTCAACCTAAACAACTAAATATGTGTACATTCTTGTTTAAAAGTTTTTTTTTTAAGATTTTATTTATTTGACAGAGACAGCGAGAGAGGGAACACAAGCAGGGGGAGTGGGAGAGGGAGAAGCAGGCTTCTTTCCCAGCAGGGAGCCCAATGTGGGGCTCGATCCCAGGACCCTGGGATCATGACCTGAGCCGAAGGCAGACGCTTAACAACTGAGCCACCCAGGCGCCCCAAGACTTTTTAAAAGAGAAGTGTAAGAAGTAAAACATGAAATGGCCCCTTTCCCCTCCCCCATCAATGTCTGCCATCCCCACTCCTTCTTGGTGGGTATTTATATTAGTCCTAATTATTTTTATTACAAAAAATGCTGCAATGAACATCTTTGCATATGTATTTGCATATATAGGCAAGGATTTCTTTAGACAAATTCCTAGATTTAGAATCTAGATCAAAGGAATTAAATTATGATAATCTGGCCTTCAAAAGATTTACAATTTACATTCCAATCAATAGTCTGAATCCTTGCTCCTCTAATCCTGGCCCACAGATTATAAACTGCAGTTATAATTCATACTTCCCTAACTACTACCAACATTAGGCATCTTTTCATTTGTTTATTGGCCATTTGTAAATTTTCTTTCATAAATTTCTTGTTCCTCTCCATTTTGTTTGTTGGTTTTTATATTGATGTTTAGGAACTTTTATATTTGCTGGTTGCTGATCATTTTTTTTCTGTCTGCCAAGTTGTCTTCACTTTTTCCAGGGACATTTGTCATAAAGACATGTGTTATTTTCTACATAGTCAAATCTATAAATCTTTTCCTTTGGGGCTCTGGGTTTGGTATCTTATTTTGGAAGTCCTTCTCACATCCCCAAGATTATTTTAAAAATAAAAATATTTCCCTTCTGATACTTTTATGGTTCTGCTCTTGAGACTTAGCCCTTTATTTCTGTGTTTGGTATAAAATAAGGGCCTGATTTTATCTATTTCCAAATAACCTAGTGTCCCAACAGTATTTATCACCTTGTCCAATTTGCGTTCTGCATCTAATGGCACACTTTAAACTACTCCGGCTCAATATTATATTTTGGTGCAGAGTAGGGTGCTGAGGGGTCTTCCCTCATCCCCACTGTTCTTTTGGTTGTCTCGGCATCCATTCTGTTTTCTCTTTCAAAATGAATTTTGTAATTATTTCCCCATAAATTCTCTTGGGATTTGATTGGGAATGTCCTGAATTTATAGATTAATTTGGCAGATGGTAAAATCCTTATAATAGTGAGCCTTGCCATTAAGAATATGCTATATTTCTCCAACCCATAACTACTATTTTGTATCTTTCCATAAAGACTTACAATTTTTCTCATATAGGTCTTACACATGTTTGAGATTTATTTCTGGATTTTTAATTGGGAATAGATTTGGATTTGACAATTTTCCTTTCCAAGAAAGGCACTTTTTTCAATTATGTTGGCTTGACTTATACATACTATTCCCTTGTATATATTTTCTAATTTCCTGCTTTTCTGCAGTGATATCAATTTCTCATATCTAATATGATGCTTTTTCTGTGATAGGATTTGCTGTAAGTTTGCCTTTTTCATTGGTGTTTTTAAAAAGATCAAGTGTATGGTTTTTAAAAAGATTTTTATTTATTTATTTGGCCGAGAGAGAGAGAGAGAGAGAGAGAGAGAGAGAGAGAGAACACAACAAGGGGAGTGGCAGGCAGAGGGAGAAGGAGAAGCAGACTCCCCGCTGAGCAGAGAGACTGACATGAGGCTGGATCCCAGGACCCTGGGATCATGACCTGAGCCGAAGGCAGATGCTTAACCTACTGAGCCACCCAGGCGCCCCAAGTGTGGTTTTTTTCTTGTTTGTTTGTTTACCATTTCATTAATTCTACTTACCCCTTTTTTTCTTTCTTCTTTGGATTTCTTTTCTTGTTGTTCACTCTTCAGCTTCCTTCTCATTTTGTAATATATATATGTGTGTAACACTATGCACCGTCCTTTAAATCCTCCTTTGCCCACTTCCTACATGGTTTCTATTTGGAGACTTAATCATGCCTGTTTATGTCTGTTCCTCTGCATCTGCTTCCCCCACAAGAGGGAAGGGTGTGAGGACTCTCACATCTACCCCCTGTCTTCAGCACTGTTGCATCCTGTCACATCTGGAATTATGCAGTGACAGTTCACTACCAAGAAAATCCTGACGTACTAAAGACTGATCACATCTGAGTGCCCAAAGTCACATTCCTCAACCCACCTTTCTCTTCCCTTTGCGAATTCTCTGTGCTTCCTCTAGGCGGCTGGCCTCCACACTGCTCTTGCCTCTCATGAGTCACAGAGACCCTTTCCCTCCATCCTGAGAAAAGCTGGATCCTCATATTTTTCAAAATGGATCACCTATAAGAAACAAACCCATCTCCTACTAATATTGACCACCTCTTTTATATATTGTTAATGCGTCATTATGCTATACATATAAGGAGACACACAACCAGTGTTTTTTAGGGCAGTCAAAAATTAGATGGATTTTCTAATGTCCTTTTAGAGAGGAGAGCTTTTCTGAATCCTGATTGAGATTTTCCCACCCCTTAAAAGTATTTATTTACCTTTTCTTCCTCAATGTAGTGTGGATCCTGGAACGCATCCACTGAATCTCCCATGGGCCAGAAATTTGATGACCCATCCTAAGGTCTGCTTGAGGAGGGACCCTCCTTGCTTCTGTAAAGTAGAAGCTGGACCTCCACTGCACCCCAGAGGGAGTCTCACTGGATTTCCTCTCCTTTGGATCACTCTTTGTTCCCACCCGCACACTGATGATGTCCTGAGGATGGAGGGACTCTTCCCCTTACCTGGGTTTTTCAGTGTGTAAGAAGTGATAGTAATGATCAATAACTGATCATGTTTTAAAGAGTAAAATCAAGATCATCATATAAAATAAACATGTTAAAGATTTTATTTAACTCATTTACTAATAAGGAAGCCAGTAAGATATTGTAACCAGCTCAAGGAGAAACCAAAGAGCAGACACAAGTGTAAGTCCCAGAAAGTGCTGAAATGGATTGGCTTAGTAGATGCAAAACTTGTTTCTTTCATGAGGATGGGAGGGGATCAATTACCTCTCCACCAGACAAGGTTAATTTGCATGCCTATGAACATGAATTATTTTTATTACTATCAGTTATCTATAATTTACAGAGTTATAAAATCACTCAAAGACAAGGAGACTGTAGAGATAATCTGGAAAAGTGTCCTATGAAGACATCTGGTCACCTGCTTTGCTCATTTCAAAGGCATTCACCACTTTTCTGATGCTCTTCCCATAACATCTTCAGCTTCAACTTTACTCTAAACCGGTGGGGGTTCCCTTCTCATGTCTGGTAGTTTGTGACTCCCTGGGATTCCCAAATAAGA
The DNA here is from genome assembly GCF_002201575.2 of Neomonachus schauinslandi. Lineage (NCBI taxonomy): Eukaryota > Metazoa > Chordata > Mammalia > Carnivora > Phocidae > Neomonachus > Neomonachus schauinslandi. The sequence goes on from NC_058415.1 coordinate 27,861,602, forward strand.
CATATTCTGGGCTCCTGACCACTCAGGGATCATAGGGCTTTCTGTTGTATCAAGCTTCCATGGATACCAGCCGATGAGGCACATCGAGCTCTCCCTCAGATCAGATTTGTGCTGGATGAGTCTTTCTTCTTCTGCCTCTTAACCACACACAAAAGTCACTGGGTATGTGGGGAGACTTCAGATATCAGGAAATAGGGACTGAGTCATTGTTTGTAATGACTGCATGTGGGCCACTGCTTTTTTTATTCCCAATCTGTGTAACAAATTTGTTGTAGTCCCCCTTAGGAGCCCAAGAAATAGTTGTAGATTTTTAAATCCCTCCAACTGAAATAATTCCAGCACTAACCAACTCTCAAAATCGGGATTCAAGCTAAATTTATGAGCCAAAACAATGTCCCAGTCCTGTTGCTATCAAGGAGGCTTCAGAGATTGCCTGGGTAGCTACGTAGTAGGAGGTAAGGGGTCTTTCTTCACAGGTGGGCTGTGGACTCTGACTGGAGACCCTTGACCTCTTAGTGCCACTTACAACATGATTGCTCTTTTAAGAAATAATAATTTAGGGGCGCCTGGGTGGCTCAGTTGGTTGAGCGACTGCCTTCGGCTCAGGTCATGATCCTGGAGTCCCTGGATCGAGTCCCGCATCGGGCTCCCTGCTCGGCGAGGAGCCTGCTTCTCCCTCTAACCCTCCCCCATCTCATGTACTCTCTCTCTCATGCTCGCTCTCTCAAATAAATAAATAAATCTTTAAAAAAAAAAAGAAATAATAATTTAAAGGGTTGTATTAATTCTAGTCTTGACTAAAGTCCTTTTAAGGTCAAATAATTCTCCCACTTTACAGGTAAAGAAACTAAGGCTCAGAGAAACTTGCTCAAAGTCCCATAACGATTAAGTAACCATGCTCTGAGGCACAGCCGGTGTAACTTGACATACTGAATGCCTTCCATCACACTCTGCTGCCCCTCTGTATTCCAGGCATTTGTTCCAACATTCCGCAAATATTCACTCAGTGCCTACCATGTGTGAGGCATTATATAGGCAACACCATTTATCTGGTTATCCGAGAAAGAAACTTCTACATTAGCCTGACTCCACCATCTGCTCCCCTGTGCACATCCAGTTGTGTTCTCAGCTCTATGAATGTTATTTTGATGTATTTGATGTATTTCTCCACTGCATCCCTTCCACTCTATACCCTCACACATTGGCTTATTCATCTCGTATTCATCTCCGTTTACTGGAATAACACAATGTTCTTGTCTGCCCTCCCTAATTCCAACTTCTTCTCATCTCTCTTTCCTACCCATGGATCCTTCTTATTTTCTATGAGTTACACTGCTGATCTGTGTATGTCCCTCCTTTGCTTAAGAAATCTCAATGGCTCCCCAGTTACCGTGGGATAATGTGCAAGTTCCTTAGGGTGGCCCATAGAGGTGTTAAAAGTATAACAGCTCATCTTTCTGGTCACTCTTCATCTCAGCCGCTGATGAATCTATGACCTAGCCACAGCACGTTAGTGCTTATTTCCATAGCATCTCATCGCCTCAGGCCTCCATGATTTTCTCTTGTGCCGTTCTTTTGGGTTTTTTTTAAAGATTTTATTTTTTTATTTGACAGAGAGACAGCGAGAGAGGGAACACAAGCAGGGGGAGTGGGAGAGGGAGAAGTAGGCTCCTCAAGGAGCAGGGAGCCCGATGCGGGGCTCAATTCCAAGATCCTGGGACCATGGCCTGAGCCAAAGGCAGACACCACCCAGGTACCCCTCGTGCCTTTCTTTTGAATTACAACGTCCTTCTCTGATTCCAGGTCCAATTATCTCCTCTTCTGTGAGACATTCACTGATACCACCACCATTCTCCATCCACCAAGGAAAATAATTCTCTCAGTCAGGGTGCACATTCCTCCGTTAAAGCATACACACACTCTCAGGTTCTACAACAGGTGTGCTTATGTTTGTACCCCTGACTAGACCATAGTCTCCTCGCGGGCCGGGGTCATCCACACACCTTAGAATTTGTGGCATACAGCACAGAGCCTAGCGCGAGGAGACACCCAATAAATGTGTTGTTGAAAATCTGAATTAATAAAAGAACACATGTTGAACTTGAGAGTTCCATTTTCAGACTCTTCGCCACATCCCGAGCACTTTAAGATGGAAGAAACAATAAAAACAAACAAGCAGAACAACAAGAAAGGACAATCCAAAAGCTAGCGTAGGGAAAGCTGTGAACCCCTGAATGTTCCCCTCAGCCCCGGTCGTTAGGAAACCAACTGCTATGCTGGGAGCCAGTGCTGAACCAGAGGCTGTGCCCCTCCCGGCTGCCTTCTGTGATGCCGCGTGGGCGCCTTGGGGCATCAGCCACGATGGGAGTGGTTTACACCATGGAAACTGGCAAATGGTGTGAACGAAGGTTGTCGGGAGGTGGGTCTTGTGTTGCTGTTCCCATTTTAAATTGCACAAGTCAGTGATCTTTAGCGTGTTCACTGCTTTGTGCAACTATCAAAATACCCAATTTCAGACCATTTTCATCACTCCCCAAAAAACCCATCCCCCTTAGCAATTGCTTCCCATTTCCCCCTCCCCTAGCCCCTGCACTATTTCTTCGTGTGTGCGTGTGTGTGTGTGTTTTGTTAAAGAACTGGTTGTTAAACATTTACAATACACCACTGTTGAGAAACCATCTGTTTCTACAATAACAGTTACTTTTCTCTTTCTCACTCAATGCTTTGATACTTCAAGTACCTTGAGGCCTCCTAAACCCCAAGGTTTCTATAACAAAGATTTATATACCTTTAAAAAGAAGTTATTTTAGCTCTCGCTTAATTCAATTTATCCATCATAGAATGAGATGAAAAATAGTCATGCATAGAGAAAAGATCAGGAGCTAATAAATCTTTTAAAAGGCTAGATCACTTTCTGCCGGATTAGTATATGGGATTTACTGTGCATGAGACAATGGGCTCTTGTCTATTTTTAGATTAGATAATGCATTTCGTAGGACCCACAGGAGGCCTTGGCTTCTCTTATTACTGAGCACACATGCAGAGACCAGAGGTTTTATGAAAGGGAAAGAGAAAAAGACAAGGGGAAATGATTGGTGGTTTGCTCTTTTGATCACTAAAGCAACTCCATCAGGAAAGAGGAAATATAATGTCTGAGAATTTCCTCCAAGAAGTTCACCACAAATGCACACAAATACACATGTATCAACAGATATATATGCATTGCACCATCCACGTGAGTGCACTTGCACCATGAGATCATTTGTTAATGTCCTAATGACCTGCTAATCCCAGAACTGTCTCCCCAGATGTGGGTTCCAAGATACCAGATGTATATTACTTATCTAATTAATGCCTGCTGATTGGACTTGTTTCTAGATCTTTTATATTTGCAAGCAGGGAATGCTGGGCTGTCCTCTAGGAAAAAGACTCTAAACTTTGAACTGAAAGTGTGGCCCATGGACCAGCAGCATTAGCGTTATCTAGGAGGTTATTAGAAATGCAGAACCTCAGGCCCTACCCAGACTTACTGAGATCGATTTTTATTTTATCAACATCCCTGGTAGATTCAAGTGTGCATTAATGTTGAGAAGCATTAGATGAAACCAGTGGTGGACCCTTTGATTGGCGTCTGTTCTCACCTCACTGTCTTGAGTGTGTGAAGGAAGAACTTGCAGAGACCTCCTTGGCATTCATCCAAATGATCGCCAACCAGAGCTTAGATGTCTTAGGAATCCCATCCCATTTCAAGCTTTAGTTTTGGAGCTGAAACAAGAGGCTTATTTTCTGCCCAGATTAGAACACTACTGACTGCAGAAAGGTCAATGACCCATCTTCAGAGATCATGGAAAGTGTTACTTAAAATCAAGTTTTAGCAAGAGGAAACTGATATGCTCATTACAGAAAATCTAGAGAACTATGGAAAAGCAAATTAGTATGACTTTCTACCTCTGAGTGTTAAACACTTACTATTTGGGCACTTTTTTTTTTAACATGCAAGTGTAACATCCTGTTTCCAGTAGAATTCTTTATTTTACAAAACTGAGAAGGTAACGTATATAGAGTTTGCATCTTGTTTTTTTTTTCACATGTCATGATTTTATTCCTAAAAATTCTTCAACAACATGATTTTAATGACCTTATATTCTTATGTTACTAAATCATATTTTATTGACATATTCTCATATTCTCAAGTACTTTAAACATTTTTTAACCTTTATAAATGACATTGTGATTAAGACTCTTGTGTATAAATCTTTTTCTGACTTTTTTTTTAAGTAGGCTCCACACCCAACGTGCGGCTTGAAATCATGACCCTGAGATCAAGAGTCACATGCTCTACCGACTGAGCCAGCCAGGCACCCCTCTTTTTCTGACTTTCTGATTTTTCTTCTGTATAGATTTTCAGAAGTACGCTTGTGGGTGAAATGGTGTGAACTTTACAGGTTATTGATACATAATATGGAAGTTTATCATGTATCATAATATGGAGCATCCCCCCAGAGGCGCAGCAGGCGGGCCATATCCTCACCAGCCTTTTGAACTCCCCGGCTTCCTGGGTGACAATTACTGTTGCATTGTTTTCATTTGAATTTCTTTGATAAGCAGTGTGGTTTCACTTGTGAATCCTCTATACTCCTTGGTCTTGATCTTTCTTTATTGTATGTTGATATAGGTTCACATTAATTCTTTTATCAGTCTTATCATATGCTCCATTTTCCCAATTGCCATTTAAGTATTTAAAGTCATATAAGGGGGCACCTGGGTGGCTCAGTCGGCTAAGCGTCTGCCTTCGGCTCAGGTCATGATCCCAGGGTCCTGGGATCGAGCCCCGCATCGGGCTCCTGGCTCGGCGGGAAGCCTGCTTCTCCCTCTCCGTCTGCCTCTCTCCCTGCTCGTGCTCTCTCTCTCTCTCTCTCTCTGTGTCTCAAATGAATGAATAAAATCTTTAAAAATAAATAAATAAATAAAGTCATATAAGTGTTCTACATTTTAAATTGAAAATCATCAAGATTATGAATCTTTTCTGTGGGATTTCTTACATAATGCTTATGGTTAGAAAGATCCTCCCCACTAAGGAGGGCATAATTAATCTATATATTTTTCCAGGACGAGGTGAAATAGGAGGGCTGATTGTGACTAAGGTAACCTCATTCCTGATGAAGCATGATGTTGGCTTTTACCTCAATCACTTCCTGAATACTTCATTCCATCCCATTTTTTGTGATATTTCCTTAACCACATCTTACCTCCTAAAACGTCCTCAAGAGCCTGTTTGACAGCTGACCTATCTCATTGATCTGTCAATTCTTGGTCTGATATCATATGATTCTAACTATATTATAGCCTGAAAATATCTGGCCAGCTCAGTGTTTACAAACTGACACAAAAGGAGTCCTTTTTTAAAAAATTTATTTTACTTTCTAACGTTGGCCTCTTATGGAATAGATCAAATTTCCAGCCTGAGCACTGATATACAGGTCCAAATTTTCAGTGAAGAAACAGTCATCTGTTGTTTTAAGATAGAGCATTAGATATTAATAAAGGTAATCTCCTTGCATTTCCAAAAAAGAAAGTGGAATATGCATAACTTCTTGGTGAGAAGTCTGAAGTTTCATTATATTTTGCCATGCAAAACAATGTCCACTCTGTTTCTTGATACATCTGGCTGTTCAGAGATACTCAAAAGCTGCTCTAAACAGTTGGGGAAGTCTTTCCTCTTTGTGGCTATTTTTGTGGTTAAAATTGTGAAAGTCAAGTTTTAAACATGAAGAAACCTTTTCCTTTTCCTTTTGGCTTATTTTACATTGACTCCCTTTTAAAATTTCTCACAGCAGTTATTCTTAAGTAAACCACCTAAGGGGTGTGGAGACTCATGAAGAGTTTGCCTTCTGGTGTCCAACAGACCAGGGTTTGCCTGCTCAGGTCCTTACCTCCCATTAGCTTGTGCTTCATCATCTATGAAATTAAGAAAATAATGGTTCTTATCTCATGGAGTTGGTAGAATAGTTAAATGAGATTAAAGGAGCTAACACAATGTCCAGCATAAAATCAGCACTAAATAAATGTAAGCTCAACACATAGACCCCTTCTCTCCATGCCCCCTCATCTTTACAATTGAATTGGCCTGACTTTTACTTTGCTGAGAGGATGAAATTCTCAGTCTACCCTTTCCTTTATGCTCATCCTTGACTCTAACAATCTTATTCCCTCCTTCTTTCTTCTTCCCATCTCAAGAAAAGAAGGTCCCCCTCCCGTCATGGTTGTCCCTGGATGTATGATCACCTTCCAATGCAGAAGCTATAATGGCTGACTGAACTAGCTTTGGAAGCCACACACAATTATTTCTGCATATTCTCTTGGCCCCACATATCAGCCCTGACTCAACATGGAAAGGGGCAGCAGAAGCACTTGAACGCTGCAAGATAATGATCAGAGGGGCCCCCTTAGACGCTACCTCAGTCCACTCTCATGCTCTCCTCTTTCCAGCCTTGGAAAGGCTGTCCACACTGGCCAGTTTTTCCTTCTCTACTTCCCCGTTTCTTGTTTGCAAGCCATCGAAGTTGACCCTAAGTATTCAGAAGAGGAACTTATTTAAAGGATATTTTGGGGAGGGCTGGAGACCCAGGGTGGCCGAAGTTACGTTTCTAGGAACAGTGCCAAAGCCTGGCCACAGAACTGGCCCAGTGAGATGACAGCCCCTTGTCGTGGCTGCTGTTATTGCTGGGGACTAAGCACTACAGGGGACTGCACCGTCACTGCCACCCCAACAATGACACTTTTTTTTTTCAGTCAGGAACACACTTCACAACCACTGCTCTTCAAAAAGCCACAACCTCTGCTTCCACCCACCCAAAAGAAAAACAAAAAATTCTTCAAATAGGTCTCTTTCGCAAGTTGTTCATTTCTGAACAGATGTTTAACATGGGTGTGTCTGGTCAGGGCTGCATGGGTCACAGTCTTGCATCACAGCTTTGAGAAAGACTGAGAATTTCAATTTCTGGGTTCTGTTTTGGTGAGGCAAGATGCAAAAGGCCAGAAATATCCAAACATTGCAAGGGTTTCAAAAAGCGTAGGACATCCAAAAAGAATGACAAATTGTCCACAGTTTCCACTTCTTTTAATTCTTGTAATTTGGCCTCTGCCTTACTATTCCCCTAAAGCTGTTCCTCAGTGGTCCTCAGTGATATTCAATGGACCTTCTCCTTGGATCAGTCCTGCACTAGTTGAGGAAATTAAAGTAGTCCTTGGCAGCATCTTAGGACAGTTTCCCCAGAAGTGGACACAGAGACAAGAGCTCATTTCCAAGTGATTTATTTTTATTTTTTAAAAGATTTTATTTATTTATTTGAGAGAGAGAGAGAAAGAGAGCACGAGCGGGGGAGAAGCAGACCCCTTGCTGAGCAGGGAGCCTGATGTGGGGCTTGATCCCAGGACCCCGGGATCATGACCTGAGCTGGAAGGCAGAAGCTTAACCAACCAAGCCACCCAGGCACCCCTCCAAGTGATTTATTAAGGAAGTTTCTCCAAGGAGCCTGGCTAAGGGTTGGGGGACACAGAAGAAGAAGAAGAAGCTAAGTATGGGCACTATTTCAGGCAAAGTCCCAGGGAGTAGATTCAGTCTGATCCTGCAAGGGACTCTGGAGGGTAAGTTATATCTCAGGATCCTGACCTGAGGTCAGTGAGCTTTCACAATCTACCCCAGAGGGGCCAGGGAAGGACATAAACTACACAAACTACTAGCTCTTTGATTTCACAGGTAAACTGGCCACAGTAGCCTGAGGGCTGTCCTCTGAAAAAATAGAAGCAGACTTGGACCCATGAAGATCAAAGCACACAGGTTCCTTCAGGAGAAAGATGCACAGATGTGGCAAAAGAAACCCAATGTTTTCTAGATAGAAGACCAAAAAAGCCCAGTAGAATCAGGGATTTAGTATTCAATTTCAAATATACCTTCCCATGGGTACCACTCCAACCTGGGTCCACAGCCTTGCCAATGGGCTCCTGTCATCAACCAGCCACCCTTAAGCCATGCTTCTCAGTAATCCCCCAAATCTGCCTCAGACTTCATCCAAATTCACTGTCAGCTTACACCAAATATGCCTAAGCTTTCTTGCGTTCATAGCATCCCTTTTCCTATGCTAAGGATGCTCTCCCCTCAGTTCATCTACCGTAGAGTTCCCTGAGATCCAACTCAAATGCTGCCCGCATCAGGAAGTCTTTCCTGGTTACCCCAGCTCAAGGACAGCTCAAGGACAGCTCTCCCCGGAATGAGGACAAGACTATTTTTAGCTCTTCTAAGAGCCTGATCACGTACTGTAGACATGCTCATGTCTTGTCTTCCCTGATGAGTTTTAGACTCCTGAGGACAAAGACTATTTCTTATAAAACTATGTTACTATATAGCATCTTATTAATAGTATTCACTTACGTGTGCTTTTTGAAAGAATCCTGCTTCTGAATTCATGAAACATCAATAATATTGCAGGTTACTTTTAAAATAGAGCATTTCCTAAAGCAGAGCCTCTAGTGTATTACCTTAAATATGTTCCTTTGTTGAGAGCAGAGGAATAATGTAACACACTTCCGTGTAATTATTCCTGGTCTAAAAAGAAAGTACTAAAATAAAAGATTTGGCTCTGGGTTCCCAAACAAATAAAAAATTGTGGAAAGTTTTCCTGACCCCCTTTTTTTTTTTTTAAAGATTTTATTTATTTATTTGACAGAGAGAGACACAGCGAAAGAGGGAACACAAGCATGGGGAGTGGGAGAGGGAGAAGCAGGCTTCCCACTGAGCAGGGAGCCCGACGCAGGGCTCGATCCCAGGACCCCGGGATCATGACCTGAGCCGAAGGCAGACGCTTAACCTACTGAGCCACCCAGGCGCCCCTTCCTAACCCTTTTTGATGATTTTCATCAAGTGAACTTATCCCCAGTTCCTACTAAGGCGGGGCTGATGCCTTCTTAGCTTTTGGGAACCAGGTGAAAAAGAATGACAAATTGTCCACAGTTTCCACTTCTTTTAATTCTTGTAATTTGGCCTCTGCCTTACTATTCCCCTAAAGCTGTTCCTCAGTGCCTTCATCTGCTTAAAACCCCTCCATCGTGTTCCACTGGTCTTAGAATTTGATTCAGCATTCACAAGGCCCTACATGATTGAGCCTGTCTACCCCACCAACCTCATCTCATCACACTTTCCCTTTGCTCACAAAGCTTTCTCTGCTACGAGTTCCCCTTGCTACTCTTGTCCGCCGCACTTTGCTTGGCTTTAGAGCTATTGTCCTTGCTGTTCCCTCCGCCAAACTGCCTTTCCGCCTGAAGGTGACACTACTGATTGACTCCTCTTCATTTTTTAGGCCTCAGGTATTCTATCTCAAGTGACCCTTTTACCCCTTTCCTGGGTGGTGTCAACTGTATCACTGTTTATGTCCTGCAAAGCCTTCATGGCAATCTGAAAGTAATATTAGCCCAAATGATATTGTCTCCCTTCCCCAGGTAAAATTGCATGTCGCCCAAAGAAGATTACCTTATGAATATGCTCAGGGCCAACAACTGTACACTCAGTGTGGGCCCTCTGTTAGCAGTTACTAAACGAATAAATGGAAGAGTGTGGTTTGGGAAGAAAGGTCTTCTTGTGCAAGACAACAAAATGCAAAATTATAAAGCAATAGATAAATTTGACCTCATAAAATTCTAAAAGCTTCTGATAATATATGAGGAACAAGTAAAAAATGGGAAAAAATACTTGGAACAAAAGTAGATGATGAAAAGTGTTTGGGGCATGGCAGCCAATAACTCAGGTGAGATAAAAGAAAATAATGAACGAGAAGAGGTAGAGGAAGTGAAACTCAAAATGCAAGATGGATCATCTACATGCTTGTGGAATTCTCCAAGAATGGAGTGGAAAGGTGAGTTTTGAATACCTAAGCCATGAAGTGCCTTTGGGATGTGGAAGGCATTCAATCCTCTCAACAATTTCACATTGCATGACATTTTTATCCCCACTTGACAGAAAAAAGTTACCTTGAATAACCATCTAACCTCACTCAAGAGAGTAAGTGGTTGAGCTGGAATTTTACCCTAAGTCTTTGTGGCTTCAAGGCTTATTATGTTCTTTCTATACCCGTATGCATCTTCCATTTTTCATGGGTGAGACTAAGCACAAGAGAGTTAAGACATGATCCATGGCATTCTTGGGCAGTGGATTCTAAGCCCAGAAGAGAAAATAAAAAGTAGGACTGAGGGCGCCTGGGTGGCTCAGTTGGTTGGGCAACTGCCTTCGGCTCAGGTCATGATCCTGGAGTCCCAGGATCGAGTCCCTCATCGGGCTCCCTGCTCAGCAGGGAGTCTGCTTCTCCTTCTGACTCTCCCCCCCCCTCATGTGCTCTCTCTCTCTCAAATAAATAAATAAAATCTTTAAAAAAAAAAAAAAAGTAGGACTGAAATGCCTTAGGGAAGAAATACCACACTCTAGAAACTCTTAATTTCATTAATCTTAATACATTAATCTCTGCACACTACAATCCTGTTTAGAAATGTGACTCGACCACCCAGGAGAACAAGTGGGGTTCTGGAATCAAAAGTACATAAATAAGTCATAAAATCTTGGAACTATTAGATACCTTCTAGAAAGTATTTTCTTAGAAAGTATTTTGTCTAACTAATTTCCTCTTAGAAAAGTGACACTCAGAAAAGTTCAGTGCCTTGCCTAATATCACAAAGCTAGTTGGTAACATCAGTCTAACCAGGTCACCACCAACCCTGTGCATCACATAGACTGTGATGTTTCCCTTCCACTCTAAGAGGATTTTGAGACAGAATCCTTGAGACTCTATGTCTTTTCTTAGATCATAGTTGCCTACAAGTTAGTTCCACTTTGTTTGGGAGTCTTCTCTGCGATGCATTTGGCCCTTTTTGCTCAAATTTGCCGATGCTGCCCTTCTCTCAGATCCAGGAACAGTCTCCTTCACAGAAACCATGACTATAACCTGCTCTGAACTTCTGGTCAAACCTTACCAGAGGCAAAAGTCCTCTTCCTGGTGGGCCCTTTCCCATGACTGGTCTCTTGAGAAACTGGAAGTTCAAGTACTTGTTGCCAAGCAAGAAGCCTGAATCACTGAGCACTAAAATGTGAGACAACAGAGAACCAGCCACTCACCAAATGATATTTGCAAGGCTGAAAATGCACCAACCTGTCTCAGCTTCTTCCGTGAAGTCAGATTCAGCAGCTGGGTGATTTCCTGTACCTTCCAGCCTGATGCTTCTCCAGTGGTTGGGAGAAAGGAGCTGGAGTGGATTGGCCCAGAGGAGAAACAGACATGAATTAGAAACTCCTTCCTCTTCCACACTCACTCACTTGGGGAACAGTTGATCAAGGCATATCAACATTGGTAAACATTGTGTTTGGCTTCCTTTGCCTCAAAGACATCAGCTTTTTAAAATGAGGGCTGTTAAGGCGAGTGGTGGTGTAAGGCCTCATAAATTATGAGTTTACTAGTCATGGATGAATACAGATAACCCTGCAATCAGGAGACAGCTGGTAATTAGAAGCAACTCTTCTTCTGATTTAATTAACAACCTAAGGAAATTGGGTTTTGATCCGGATTTGCTTTTGAATGCTATAACCCCTTTAAGATAAGGAAAAAGAGGGGCACCTGGGTGGTGTAGTCCGTTCAGTGTCTGACTTTTGGTTTCTGCTCAGGTCATGATCTCAGGGTGGTGAGATGGAGCTTGGGATTCTCCTTCCCTCTCCCTCTGCCCCTCCCTTTCATGCCCACTCTCTCTCTCTCTTTCTAAGCTAAATAAATAAATCTTAAAAAAAATTTTTTTAACAAAACTAGGAAAAAGAATAACAATCCCGGAGTGTAGAACATCTCTTCCAGATTTACAGTGGGAGAACTCTCTCTACTATGGTTAAAAAAATCAATGAATTAAAAGAAAATTAGCCACCATGTGTTATTGTTGTGAATAATTGCCACTGATAAACTCAGGAGGGAGGATGGGGCGAAGGAGTCTCCATTTCTGAAATCTGATCTTCCCCATGGTTGGAGACAGCCTTCTTCTTTAACTGATTTAATGATGGGGGAACCGCAGTTTGGGTGGTTGCCCAGTAATCGCTAGCGAGTAGGTGGCAGGCTCAACAATGAAACACAGAGCTCCTCATTTTCCAATCTACAATATTGCTTGCTGCCTAAGGTGCATGACGCCCGTGGATGTTTGGGAGCAAGGGAGGAAATTCATGAACACCTCTGTATTTGATCCCGTGGTCCTCCTCGAGCCTCTTACCGTACTGACAGGTGAGAGAGGAACAGCATGTTTTCCCCCACCTCCACCCTAACCAAGACAGGTGCTTTAATAAAATCTAAGAAATGCGGTCAGCATTTCAGAAAAATAGTGTTGCCTAGCAACGGTGACCTTTAAAGAAAGGTCAAATAGATTTTTCCTAAAGGTTTTTCAGGATATTTGGAGCCGTTTCCTGATGATTCATCTAAATATAGTACTGTAATTTTACCAGCTGCATTATTAAAGGGAGTCTTTCAATACTCAGGCTCCACAAATAAATATTAATAATGGCCATCACTTATTTGGTATATTGTTTCACAAAGCATGGTACAGGTACATGTCCAGATACCATAAGCGTTATACAAAGTGATCTGAGGTCCTATCAGATGAATATTTGTTATTATAAAAGTTGTATATTTGTTTAAATGTATATTTGAAAACATAACCAGTTCACCAACTCCATGCTTTAATAAATACAGTGGTTTAGAGTAAAGATAAGTTTTTTAGAATAATTTAAATAAAGCCAATTAAAATATTTAAATAAATGAGAATACATACAGTCAGTACTCAAATGTACCTAAGTTTTGCAAGTAATAATTTGGCACTTATTATGTTCCAGACACTTTGCTGGAGGATTGTGCTTTCTTCTCCCTCCCTTGTTTCTTCAGAAGCTCAAGTTAATCGTATCTGTGAGTGAGTGGAACTGAACCTACTTGGGTTTGGTTTTGTTTCCTGAACACTTTACCCTTAGACCTAATCCTTTTGGGTTTTGGATTTTGCAGGATTATTGGCAGATGTCTGAAATTCTCCTGCTTTAAACAGTAAGTTCTAGAACTCTCAGTGGTGCAAAGTAGCTCATGCCAGCTCTCATGAGTTATGTATGTTCCAAATTCTGCACTCAGGGACAGCATTTTGGTAGCTTGAAATTGGCCACAGTGAGAGTATTTACACCATGGATATTGGCAGATGCTGTAAATTTGAATTGTTTTTGTTTTTTATTTGTTCTGGGGAACCAGTTGTTAAATATCTACCAAAATAAAACTGTATTCAATCTTATTTTAAAGATGTTGGCAAGGATTTGGAGAAAGGGGAACCTCTTGCACTATTGGTGAGAATGCAAACGGGTACAGCCCCTCTGGAAAACAGTATGGAGATTCCTCAAAAAGTTAAAAATAGAGCTACCGTATGACCTAGCAATTGCACTACTAGGTATTTACCCAAAGAATACAAAGTTACTAATTCAAAGGGATACATACACTCCTATGTTTATAGCAGCATTATCTACATTAGCATTATCTACATTAGTGTTCATCAACCGATGAATGGATAAAGGTGTGGTGTATATATACAATGGAATATTACTCAGGGATAACAAAGAATGAAATCTTGCCATTTGCAATGGTTTGGATGGAGCTAGAGGGTATTATGTTAAGCAAAATAAGTTAGAGAAAGACAAATTATCATACGATTTCACTTATATGTGGAATATAAGAAATGAGCAAAGGCAAGAAAAAGAGAGAAAGGCAAACCAAGTAACAGACTCTTAACTCTAGAGCACCAACTGCTGGTTACCAGAGGGGAGGCGGGTGGGGAGATGGCTGAAACAGGTGATGGGGATGAAGGAGTGCACTTGTGATGAGCAGCGGGTGATGTATGGAAGTGTTGAATCACTCACTACATTGTACACCTGAAACTAATATCACACTGCATGTTAACTAGAATTTAAAGAAAAACTTAAAAGAATAATGTCTCCCTGCAACATATCATCAGGTCCCTGCACTATCAGAGACAACAACGTGCACAGCTGCCAAGAATATGATAGCATCCGAGGAGGGAAACTTCATGAGGGGCAGGATTTTTAGGCAGTTCTTTTTTTAAAACTTCTTCCAATCAAAACTTTTGTTACATGGCCAAACATAAACCATTAGCTTTTTAAAGACCTACCTGGATTGTATATTTTCCAAACACTAGTAAATCAGTTTGCTCTCTATCCTTTTAGGCTTCATACCACTCCTAAAATATTGTATCTAAGTAACCAAACATGGAGCGAAGATCAAGAGGAAAGTGGGGATGTCACAAGAAGGCAATAAGCAAGATGGTGTGGAGCAGGCAGGGGATAATGAAACCCTCTTAAGCCAAAAGCAAAGAAGCAATTACCATTGATTTACGTGGAAAAAAATTTGAGTGTTCCCAGCCCCAGAAAAAACCTCTTAGGCTTTTCTGATACCCCAAGGCACATCTTGCTAACGGATGCACAAAAAAAAAAAAAAAAAAAAAAATCAAGATAAAGCCCAGATGCTCACAGACAAGTTCAAAGCTCTGACGGCTGGATGCTGAGTGCTGAGCGTGGTTCCTGGAGAAGGTGCTTGGTGGGACCACTCTCATGGCTGCTCGGGGTGTGCTGCCTCTATAATGGCTCCCCACAAAACAAACACTGAACACTATTTTCAATTTTTGCCTTTTTTTATCAAAGCAAAAATCCTCTTTGGATTTTTTTGGTTAGCAAAATCAGGTACTAGTGTAGGTCTTCCATGCACGCCAAGTGGCGTAGTGTGAACTTGCAAGAAGTGGGGGATACCTACGTATGAGAGCCTTAAGTTCTTCTCAGCATCAGTTGGCCCTCCTGTTTCTATCCAATCTCCTTCAGTGTTCCTTTAGCCTGCCAGAAAGTATCCAAGTGGGGGGAGTCCTCAAAGTTCAGAGTTCAGAACACGAGTGGTCAGCCTGCCTGGCTATCCCCTATAGAGATTAGAACTTCAGACATGTGTAGGCATCCTGCTTTCCACTTACATTTATATTTGCTGCTTCTCACTTGACAAATAGTACACTCTCACGAGCATAAAGCCTATTACAGCAGAGCTGGCTGATTCCCAATGGGCATTTCATCACTGATTTTAAGCACATACCATTGACTGCATTGATTGCACCTTGACTGTGGGAAGGGCCATCAGAGAGCATTGACTCCAAGCCGAAAGCATCCCAGTTCATCCAGGGCTCCTCTATGGTGGGAAGTTAGATACTGCAGGCCTTCCACATTTTACAACTCCAGGGAATATACTTTACATTGTCACTCATATCAATAGTGACTACTGGAAGTGTCCATGGCACAAGAATGATGAAACTCTCCACTGATGAAGAAAGCAAGGCCCGCAGAGAAGACTTGTCCAAGTTGCTCAGTTAGCTGCTAGCAGAACCAGGATTACATCCCAGGTCTCTGGATTATAGTCTTTCTAAATTCACCAAACCACCTCCCATGCTTTACTAACAATAACAACAGAAAAATAATAATGCTATCTTACTACATTGAACATTTCCCATATGCCAAGCTCTGAATATTTAATGACTCACATACATTTTATCATTCATAAACATGATGAATGGAGTAAGCCATGGGCCTAGGGGGGCCTAGGTCTATAACATGTTGGCCAAGTCATAAGTAAGGATTTGGCAGAGTTCTAGAAAGTCTAAGAGGGAATGCAGCAGGACTCAATGTTTCTCCTTGCTTCAAAGCATAATACAGGTGTCTCTCTGACTCTTAGCCACTTTGCCCCTGAGGAGGTGAGGTGACTTAGCTGGAAATACTGGGCATGTGTAGCTCTGCCCATTGGTTCTCCTCTGCTTCTCCACACTATAAATCTTCTTGGAGAGATTCTCATGTACACAGAGTCCAGAATATACATGAACATATAGATGTACCTGATTCCAGGGTGCTTGCTGCTAAGAAGCTTTACTATCATTTAATTATTTGTTATACTGATTGCATAAAAATAAGCACATATCTCATCAGACAATTTCAATTCCTCTATGCTCTAATATCACATTCTCATCTTGCTCCAGGTACAACAATGAAACACTCAGAAGGAAAATTGGTTTAACATTTGGAGACAAGATTCTAATCCTTCAAGCTTCTATCCATGTGCCTACCGCCCCCCCCCCCACCCCCCAGAGCTTTTTTCAGTTAAGATTACATTGGGTTGCCTGCACCAAACACTTGACTATGGTGTCTTAAGCAAACAAAGGGTTTATTTTTCTCACTAAATAAGAAGTCTGGAGGTGGGAAGTCTAGAGCAGATGTAGTGGATTGGGAAAATCACCGAAGACCTACTAGGATCCCCCTTTCTTTTCCACCATCCTTGGCATGAATTATTCATCCTTATAGTTGCAAGATGACACCATGATTGTGCTCAGGCAAGAGAAAGGGGGACAGTCAATGGGCTAAAATGCATGCCTTTGAAATCTTTCTTTTCATCAGGAAAAGCATAGCTTCCAAGAAACCCTATTCAGTGGATTTTCAGATTTATATCCATGGCTATCACTAGGGAGCCTGAAAAAATCAGATGATTTGGGGCAGGGTCACATGCCATTCTGAGCAAAAGCTGAGTTATGTTAATAAGAAAAAAGGAGAAAATGGATATTGGGTAGTGTCAGTCTGAAGATTGGAGTCCCTCCCTGGAGCCCTGACCATCAGTCCTGACCATCCCAGAGTCCTTCTTTAAAGATCAGAGTCCCCTTCTCCAGTTGCAGTCCTAGTTATTAAATAACCCTTTTCTTGGGGCGCCTGGGTGGCTCAGATGGTTAAGCGTCTGCCTTTGGCTCAGGTCGTGACCCCGGGGTCCTGGGATCGAGCCCCACGTCGCACTCCTGGCTCAGCGGGGAGCCTGCTTCTCCCTCTCCCTCTGCCGCTCTCCCTGCTCATGCTTTCTCTCTCTCTCTCTCTGTATCTCTGTCTCAAATGAATGAATAAAATCTTTAAAAAAAAATAAATAACTCTTTTCTGGTCCTCTTATCTGGTTCAGTATTCCCTCAGATAAATAAGCCCACCAAGGCTTGCCTCTTGGTTAGCTTCGGTCAAAACCCAGAATATAAGTCCCTTCTTAAGCCTTGAGTCTCCTACATTGTACCGTGCTCACCAATGCAAATTCTCCCTCTTTTGTTCTCTCCTGAAACTTTTGGCAGCTCCTTCTCTCCAGGGCATCTTCACTGATTTTACCTCCACCTCCATGCCCTTCCCTGAAGTTGAGGGTCTCCTATGGTCTTCTCAAATGAAGGCACTCTTTATCCTATACCCAGGGAAGCTCAGGGCACTTCCCTAAGTTCTCTCCAGCCGTCCAAATGAGACATAAAGATTCTCACATTTTGGGCTCATTCCGAGAAGGATGTGCCTTCTCCAGACCTCTTTGTCCAAATCTAATCTTTCTCTTTTCAAACTGCAAATCATCTGGCCAGAATCACCATCTAGAACTTGGAATAGATCCTTATTACTTCAAATAATCCTCCCTTCCAGGAAAGTGGACAAAGAGATACACTGTTCAAAATTCTGCCCCCTGGGAAGATTTCCCTTCCTCACTACCCTCAGTTAGAATGCTCTAATTATCCACTTCTGGTGGAGGCTGGCAAGTTGGGAAGGAACGTCATGAAAAGGATCAAGTTGGGTTTTTTAAGAATCTTCAGTCATGGGAGCATCCCATGTGGTTACAAGTGTGGGCTGAAGGAAGGACTGATGAGTGGCAAGAGTAGGCACAATGAGAGTGTGAACCACATGGCCATGCAACCTAGTTATGCCTCCAGGGACTACTCAGGCTACTCCTATAATGGCTTCTTATGCTTGATGACTGCAGGCCTGACTTCATGGCTGGATGGATCAGATAGTATCCAGGTCATTTAGATCAAAGCACAGTAGCAAGTCAGGAGCTATTTCTCAATGGAGTATCTGTGTTCTGCCACAGATACTCCAAGAATCGTTGAATGTTCTGAGCCAAAAGGGAAAATAGGAGCAGGCTTATTGGCAAGTCATATCTTATTCTGGGCTCCATATAAAGTTGATAGCTTTGGGGACCACATGGTAAACTGGCCCAAATAGGACACTCAATATCCAAAAAGGTTTATTATGTACCCTGCCTCTTTTGGGTGGTAGGAGACATGATATTAAGCAACATGTATTTCCTACTGAAAAAGATAATAACCTGATACTCCCCAGACCATGAGCTCCAGAAATGATATATAATGATATATAATTTATTTTGTCATATCTTTGATTCATGTGTCTTATCAGAGCAACCAGAGAATCTGCTACTTCCTATTCTCCAAGGTCCATCAGCATGATGTCATCAGTGCAAGCAGTAGTGATATACTATAGAATGATGATTTGGTTACAATCTTGACAGATGAGATTGTGGTATAGAGTCAGAGTCGATATATCTCTGAGGCAAGATGGCAAATGTATATTGCTGGCCCTGCCAGGTAAAAGCAAGATATTTCTGATGTTCTCCATTTATTGAAATAAATGAATACCTGTCCATTAAGTAAAAGATCTTCATAAATTTATTAATTTGCTCCAGTAATAAAACTCCATGTGGATGAGCATCCACAATGGAAATTACCACCTAGTTACATTTATAATTTACTGTTACTATCCAGGATCAGACTGTTTTTGGTTTTGTTTGTTTGTTGTTTTTAATTTGCCAAACTGAAAAATGCATCAGAATGCAATAAAAAAAATTAGCCATTCATATTCAAATGTGTGATTATATCATAATCTCTGAATTTCCCCAAGAAGTAGAATTTTGCTTCTCTTTTACTATTCAATAGATTTGGCCAATTACTCTGATCAGCAAACTACAATGTCCTTCTATGTCACTGAGAATTGATTTAATCTTGGTATATAATAGTTTTCCCAATAAAATAGCCATGGTTACTTTGAGGGGAAGCCAGAAGAAACTTGTCAGACACCTGTAGTACTATAGCCCAGCCTTTCACCCATGGTACTCGGCTTCCCCTTTATTCAAGAAGCTCTAGATTCTTTAACTGTCTCATACTGTGAAGTTGGATAAGTCTTTCTTTCCTTCTTTCTTTTTTTAACATATCTATCACTTCTTTTTTTAAAAAAAGATTTATTTATTTATTTGTCAGGGAGAGAGAGAGCACACCAGAGCATGAGTAGGTGGAACGGCAGGCAGAGGGAGAAGCAGGCTCCCCGCTGAGCAGGGAGTCCGACTCGGGACTCAGTCCCAGGACCCTGGGATCATGACTTGAGCCGAAGGCAGACGTTTAACCCACTGAGCTACCCAGGCGTCCTGAATCTTCTTTTCTAATATAAAAATTTGAGCTAAATTTCTCTTCTCTGCGTGTTGATTTCATTCCTGAGGACCCTATAATTTAAAAACCACAGCCAGGGGCGCCTGGGTGGCTCGGTTGGTTAAGCAGCTGCCTTCGGCTCGGGTCATGATCCTGGAGTCCCGGGATCGAGTCCCACATCAGGCTCCCTGCTCAGCAGGGAGTCTGCTTCTCCCTCTGACCCTCCTCCCTCTCATGTTCTCTGTCTCTCATTCTCTCTCTCACAAAAAAAAAAAAAAAAAATCTAAAAAAAAACCACAGCCAGATATTTATGCGTGTCTGATAATCTCTTATAGTCTTCACACCATGTTTGCCCTGCTGCATAATGAAATGATTATATCACTTTTCTCTGCTGTCATTTAGACTCAAGCACTCTGGGCTTCTTTAAACTGAGATCAAGGAGCCCATTTCAATTATAGCATTTTCCATCAACATTCTTGATCTCTTAGGCACAAATTGTAAAGCTCTTTTTAAATACTGTGGTACTTCTTTCATCAACATATCTTTTTTTTTTTTTAAAGATTTTATTTATTTATTTGAGAGAGAGAATGAGAAAGAGAGAGCACATGAGAGGGGGGAGGGTCAGAGGGAGAAGCAGACCCCCTGCTGAGCAAGGAGCCCGATATGGGACTCGATCCCGGGACTCCAGGATCATGACCTGAGCCGAAGGCAGTCGCTTAACCAACTGAGCCACCCAGGCGCCCTCATCAACATATCTTTATGGCAAGAGTAAAGGGAGAGTCTTCTTGGTTATATAAGAAGATATAGTAGGTGGGCAGGTAAGGCAAACATGATAGATTCAGTTCAGCATCTGTTTAATAATTCTTTTTCTAAAGATTTATTTATTTATTTAAGAGAGAGAGAGGACAGGGGGAGGGAAAGAGGGGGAGGGAGAGGAAGAATGAATCCCAAGCAGACTCCATGATAAGTATGTAGTCTGACACAGGGCTGGATCCCATGACCCATGAGATCATGACCTGAGCCAAAACCAAGAGTCTGTTCTTCAACTGACTTAGCCACCCACGTTCCCCTGTTTAATAATTCTTGAAATTATTACTCCTGCATTATAATAAACACTGGTCTTTTTGTGTCATTTAGTATGAGCCAAAATTTAATCCAAAATTATGTGAGTTAATCCAGACAAATGGTAGAACCACACCTGGTTAGCTAAACCTAGCCCAGTTCATGCTGAATCTCTAGTAAATATACCCATATAAATAATTTGAGTCCCATCCCTGGTGAAATATGCTCAAAATTGATTTCAAAAAATTTCTCTAGACTTTTAATAATACAAATTCCTAAATCCTTTCAAGTTCATGATATCTGAATTTTGCACTTCATCTTTCTGACCATATTATGTTTAAATTCTGATTATCTTTAGATCATCAATAGTACATGAAGAAAGAAAATTATTCTTTCTTCTACATAGGAGATATGGCTTCCTCATCTGCAGACAGCATTTTAGAAAGTTTTAAGGATCTGAAAAGCCCATTAAATCTTGCCATATATCCCATTCCTATCACTGAGTTACCCTATCAAAGCCTTAATTTTCAGTTAGAGACCTGGCCAGATTATTATTTAAACTGGTGCATAACTTAGCAACCTGCAAAGTCAGGCTGTGAATTTCTTTTAGTTATTTTAGCTCCATATCTATAAAACAAAAGCAAGCTATAAATAGTGGTTTTTTTTTTCAAGCATTTTGGACATAAACTACATTATAAAGTAAATTTTATATCACAAATGAATTCACTTATGCATACAATTGAATCATAAACTACATGAAACATTTCTTACCGCAACTACATATAATGTACTTTGCTATTTTCTCTTTGATCATATGTTATTTTTAAACTGTTGGTTTTAACTACACAATAATGGGTTTCAACCACAATCTCATAAAAATTCTGAGTTTTATGTTTATTTCAAAGTTTGATTCAGCTGCTAAAATACCCAATGGTGTTAGGAGACGCTCCCAGCATTTCTCATTCACTTTAAACTGATTTCTAGCCTTAGCTACCTAGTTCCTAAGAGCTACTCCCTCAGTGCTACAGTGTTTTCCTACTGGAGCACAGATGAAAAGTAGACCAGCAGTTTACCAGGCATAACTTGTCTCTTTGTATCTTGGCACATAAATGGGAATTTCACATTTTTCCCCATTTAGCTTTAATAGCTAATTTTAATAAATCATTTTTCCTTGAGCATCTAGATCCTGCAAACCATTCTTTCTCTTGTCAGTGTTCATATGATTTAGGGTTCTTTAGATGCAAATAACAAAAATCAATTCTGGCTAACTCAACTTAAAAAAAAGTTTATTGAGGGGCACCTGCGTGGCTCAGTCAGTTAAGCATCGACTCTTGGTTTCAGCTCAGGTCATGATCTCAGAGTCCTGGGATCGAGCCCCATATCCAGCTCTGCACTCAGCACAGAGTCTCCTTATCCCTCTCTCTCTGCCCCTCCCTCTGCTCAGGCTCTCACTCTCTCTCTCTCAAATGAATAAATAAATCTTTAAAAAAAGAATTTATTGAGGGGAGCCTGGGTGGTTCAGTGGTTAAGCATCTGACTCTTGATTTCAGCTCAGGTTATGATCTCAGGGTTGTGAGATCAAGCCCTATGTCAGGCTCAGATCCTGCTTAAGAGTCTCTCCTGGGGCATCTGAGTGGCTCAGTCAGTTGGGTGTCTGCTTTCGGTTCATGATCTCAGGGTCCTGGGATCGGCCCTGCATTGGGCTCCCCACTGAGTGGGGGAGCCTGCTTCTCCCTCTCCCCTCTCATGCTCTCTCCCTTTCTCTCTTTCTCTCTCAAATAAATAAATAATTTTTCTAAAAAAAAGATTCTCTCTCTCCCTCTCCCCTTGCTCCTCCCCCCCCCCCCACTTGCACACACTCTCTCTCTCTAAAAAAAAAAAAGTTTATTGAGAGCATACTTGGTACCATGAAATCAAAAGAACTTCATAACAACTAAACTTTGGAGAAAGTAGGAAGAGTAAGTTTCAGAAACCTCAGTTTTAGGAATGTGGTAGACTCTCTCTGGAAGGTTCTCTTCCAACCATACTTACTAATGATTCAAATTTATGACAAAGAGTCCAATTGACCCAGCTTGATGTGGTGTGCCAAGTCTCTGGTGCACATGGTCACAGGCTTTTTTGATGGGCAACCTTATCAGAACCACATGGATCAGGATGAGAAATACGTCCCAAGGGAAGAGATACTCCCCAAACACAAATAACAGATGTTCCCCACAGTAAATTGTAAACAAGGTAGCCACCCAGTTTAGAGGAAGGATTCAAGGAAGAGTCTGATTCAGCAAACTGCAGCTCAGACAGATCTCCCCATTCTCAGAGCAGAGACTCCGCGATGACAGAGCTCCATGATGAAGGCACCAGTGGAATTCCATATATTCTAGTATCCCATCTTCCAGTGGACTGCTTTCTGGTTGGGTTAATAGGAGTTGGGATGGGCAGCATTCTTAAAACTATATCCCCCTTGGTTATTTTAAAGATGAGATTGAAGCACTAAAAAAACTTCCCACATTAATCAGAAATGCCTAAAAGCAGTAGTTTTCAATACTGAATGCCTGCCAGTATGAGCCGGGATGCTTTTTAAAAATATGTGTGATGATGATAGAACCTCAGAGATTGTGAGGGAGCCCAGATACATACATTTTGAACAGAAGAATATTTCGATCCTCAATCACAGAGTTAAAATGCACTGACTTGGAAATAGGAGTGGCCGAAGCCTGGAGGTGAGGAGGTGCTGTTTGACCCAGCTCTGAAAATCACAGGAAGGGAGAAAGAAAGCAAATAAATCCACTAGACTTGGGAGAGGGGGTGACATACATAATGTGGGGCTCTATGTGTAAAGTATATTTACCTCGAAATTTCTCTTCTCTTCCCATCTTCGGGCCATCACAGTTAGCTAACATTCTGTCATTAATAGTTTCTCCCAGAAGTAACCCTGTCTACTAAGCCCTTCCATCCCCTAACATGTTAGCCAAGGGGAAAAAAAAAATCTAGAAAAAGAGCTGGGAATCAGAGACAGGTCAGGTCAGGAAACCTTTGATACAGAGTAAGGAGAGGCAGGAATGAAAGCCTATAATGGGGGTGCGGGTGGTGTGTGGCAGATGGCACTAGATGCCCAGGCAATAAATATCCCTTTTTCCTTCCTCCTCACTAACAGAATTGCATTGTAACCTAAAGACTACATTTCTCAGACTTCCTTGCCACTAGAGGTGGCCAGTGAGATGTATATGGAGTTGTTGAGTGGTCCCATGCTCCTTCATGGGGGGACTGACTCAGCTGAGAGGTGTACCTTTTCCAACCAACCCCTTCTTCCTGAGACCACACTGAACTCAGATTTAGGGGCTGAAGCCTAGATACCATCTGGAGCCCTGAAATTATCTGAGTATGGAGGCTGCTTGCTGAAATGGAGGAGCAGAAGGAATGATGGAGCCCGGCTACCTCCAAACCTTCTTACATAAGGGAGAAACAAACCTCTGGTCTGTTAAGTTGCATACTGGCGTTTCTAGTTACATGCATGTCACTGAATCCTGGAAGAGAATCTGGACCGCAGTCCTATGCCCAAAGCGCACATTTTCAGGAAAGGCTCTCAAAAAGAAGGCTCTGAAAGTCTTAATGTATGAAAAAAGAATGTAAAACTTCCATCAAGTGGAAAGTAAAAGCAGCCCGTGGCCTCTTACCCGTGGCATGGCCAACCCGAGGCGTAGGACAGGCTCACCCCAGCAGGCCGCCCACCCCTTGCCGGCACTTCCCATGCCACAGGTCATTCTCAGTCCCCTCTCACCTGGAGCTCCGCACCATCATCGCAGGTGTGGCTGGCTGTTTCTCTCCACCCTGGCCCCACCACTAATGCAGCTTGGCCCGAGTGCCTGGCCAGCCCAGCATCCTCGCCAAGAGAGGGGTCTCCCACTAGTTGTGGCACAAAACCTGCACAATCTTCAGCAAGAAAAACTTGGCGTGGTCATGCATTAGAGCTGACTTATTCTCTCCAAAAGCTTAGCGCTGGAAGTGCATTCTATAAATGAAGCTCTTGCAGTTAAATCAGCATTTGGGAAAATGAGCACCCAGCCACTGACTTAGCAGCCAGCAGGCTCCAGAGAGAGCCCGACCTATACGAGGAGCAGATGTCCCCGAAAACGGACTGGGTGGCAGCTGGTCTGGTCCCTCGGGTAGCTGGGGTTCTGCACTCCTCATCCTCCCCAATGTCCCCATCTCTGGCACCGTGAGAGGGCCTCTTTCTGGTGACCTTGACGGTCCTGTTTCCATGGCTGGGCTCTATTTGTATTCTTCACTGTCCGTCAGATGTATGCATAAACAAGACTCTCTGCATGCCCGACAGGTTCCACGGTCTTTCTTTACACCTCTGCAGCCACAGCCCCTTGGCAGCTTCCCAGAAAAACATACCCCCACCACCACCCAAACACAAATGCCCAGGTCCCTGCTCTGGCTCTGCAAGCTTGTCTGAATCTAGCCTTGTATTTCTGCGCCCTACCTCATGGTTCTACCTCTGATCACACACCCTCTCCCAGTCCTGAAGGCCTGACTATGTTGACCGGTATTGACTTTGGCATTGTCCAACTGGGGGAACTTGGATGAATTGCTCAGTGCTGCCCATCTCAGATTCTTCATCAAAAAATGATGGGGTTGAACTTAAAGATGCCTTCCAATTCTGAAAGGCTGCCATACTTTGTATGTAGTTCCTCCCATGTCAAAATCCTTCCTGGTTAAGAATATAGATAAAGGAGTGGCAGCTAACACCCACAGGGCACCTGCTATGTGCGAGGCACGGTGTTGGGTGCCTGACGAGCATTTTGTTATTTGACCCCTCCCGACAACATATAAAAGGTGAACAAGATAACTCTCCTCGTTCTGCACCGAAGAAAGACCAGAGTGTTAGCTTAAGATGCCCAAAGTAATGAAGACTACAGCCAGGACTAGAGGTGGAGGCTGACCCTGGAGCTCACACTTACCACCCCTCCGCTATTCCACGGTAGTGTCACAAGCCTGACAGTCGGGCGTTGGTGCCAGGGTCCTAGGTTCAAACTCTGATATCACCATTTACAAATAAAGTTTTGGAAACGGTGTCCTCATTTAGAAAGCAACCAATTACTATCAGCTATTATTCTTGTTGCTCCCCAAATTCTTTCTTTAATGCTTCCTCCTGGGACCAACAGATTCCTTTCAGCTCCAAGGGATGGAGATCAGCTCTTCAAAACAGACACATTCATTAAGAGCACCACAGAAGGCGGAGGGAACTCCAAGAGAAAAGTAACACTAAATGAGTCCTTGGGAGAAACATTCTTTTTTCAAATCTTGACAGAATTCAAAGAACTGATTTAACAAGAATTTGAGTTCCATTTACAAACCCTGCACTGGTAGAAGCGTGCTCTGCAGAGACCGTGCTATTGGGTAAGGAGGTCCAGCACCACTGTTCCTAGGCAACAGACCACAGCAACAAAGCAAACAACGCAAGCTCAGGGGCTGTGGATGCCACTTCTCAATTTGCTTCTGTGATCTTGAACAAGCCACCTGCTCCACAAGCCTTCTGCTCCTTGTTCTGTTAAATGGGGATAACAAGTTCAACCCTGTATGGAGAAAGCCACTTCTAAAAGTGACCTGCCAATAAAATGCATAATTAAAATGTGTAATAGAATGTTATTTAGCCATTAACATAATTGTCTATCCATTAATATACATGTGTGGTCTTGGCTTGCGTGCATTAATTATTAAGAATTCTTCAATCAGGGGGCACCTGGGTGGCTCAGTCGTTAAGCGTCTGTCTTCAGCTCAGGTCCTGATCCCAGGGTCCTGGGATCGAGCCCCGCATCGGGCTCCCTGCTCAGCGGGAAGCCTGCTTCTCCCTCTCCCACTCTCCCTGCTTGTGTTCCCTCTCTCACTGTCTCTCTGTCAAATAAATAAATAAAATAAAAATAAAAAAAGAATTCTTCAATCAGAATCTGCCTGAATATAAATTGGGCCAAATATATGTTCTGTATTAAGGTTGAAAAATATGTAAATCTCAAGGGATCCTAGGTCTGAGAGCTATAATTTGTAGGAGGACACAAATACCTTTGATGTAATTGTTCCACTGCCCATCGTTATTTCAGACTAAATTAGCTTTAATTTAGATAAATCCTGAAAACTATTTACTATCTCAGCAGGAAGGATGACCTGTGATGCCTTAAGTTTCACACATCACTCCTGCATAACTAATTATTATCATCATCCCTATTATCAACCATAAAATAACAAAGACAGGACTAATTACTTAATAGAGTTGTCAGGCATCGGTAAATATGATTTGATTCAGCAGCGAACATAAAGTTCAACCTCACATTTTGATGGAGATAAAAGGAAAAAAATTCGGCCCAAATTAGAGATAGGACCAGGGCTTTCCTTCTGAGCAATAGCCTTTGTACGGCCCGCACGGGGTTTGACCTGGTTATTTCTGCATTTGAGAAACTGGAGAGCAGAGAGACACTGAAAATGATCCAAAGGAAAACACTGATTCCTAAGAAACAGCTAGCTTATCTATTTCCTTTAGTCCTGGTAGGTCCTTAGAATTTCCCTCCCATGTTTGTATTTTCTTGGATTCCTCCTTCTCGGGGACGCCTGTGGGGCTTCTGAGCACCTTTGGAAAAAGAGTCAGAATGTTCACCTTAAAATAGATGGTTGAGTGGGATCACCTCTGAATAGCGAATGAGAACAGAATGTGCCAGGACTTCCTCATTTCCTGTGCTGTTTTTTTTTTGGTTGTTTCCTTTCTTTTTTAACCCTTTTTTTTTTTTTAACAAGATAAAACCACATTGATTTGGAACACTTCCAACAAGCAGCCTTGTATTTGGAGATTTCTCTTTCCTCATTTTAAAGAAGTCTCTGGTGAGCAGAACGCCATTTAAATCAAAGTGAGGAGGAAAATGTTAATTATTATTAATGGAGCTGTCCCTTCAGCTACCCAGTTATAATTCATAATGGCCATTCAAAGCAGACGCTCTGTCATTAGGAGGTTAGTAATATATATGCTGGAGGTATCAAGTTGAACAGTGAAGTCAATATTTATCTTAGTTTACATGTCAAACTGGAAAATAAAACAAACAAGTGAGTTGGTCTTGGTAATTTTGTTACACTATTTTGATAGGGGTGGGTAGGGCCCCAGAAGGTTTGTGTCGAAGAAGTAATAAACAGACAGAGGTAATCCCCTTTTCATAAGATCTCAAGTATTAAGAATATGTGGTGCATAAGAGTCTGCAACCCAAACATCCCATTCTTTACGTGTTGACAGAAAAAAACAAGTACAGTGTACCTAAGGACTGAGGCTTCTGCCTCCATTTACCTTGGGTACCACGGGAAATTATTTGCACGCAGGTGGAAGCAGGGTATTTCTAGCTACTGGCATCTGTCTCCAAGAGGGGGAGCTGAGTTACCTCCCCTGAAACCTCTGCCTCGCTTTCTCCCTCCCAAGTACAGACCAACCTCACCGGGTTAAGGAGTGTTCACTAATGACCTTTCATCATAGTAAAAGCTCTTGAAAAGGTTCACTTTTCAAACAAGAAATTCCTCTATTTCCTAACAAATTCACTCAACATTACAGCTCAGGCCAAGCCATATTCGTGAGTTTACCCAGAGACTCACATGTGGGATGATCAAGGATTGTGCTTCTCTTTTGGGTAACCTCAAGACGTTTTGCTTTGCGTGGATATGTCAGGCGACAAGGATGAAGAAACAGTATCTCCTGCCCTCCTCCACCTGCAGTGTGCAGCCCCTGTCTCTTCATAGCACTTTCATCTAGTCTTCTTTTTGCCCCAAAGAGGTTTGTCTCAGTTATCACTTTATTTTCCTGTGCAGTTTTTTAAATTGAAGTGTAATTAACATAGTGTTATGTTAGTTTCAGGTGTACAATTTAATGATTTAACAATTCTGTACATGCTCAGTGCTCCCAGAGGTAAGTATTCCCTTAATCCCCTTTATCACCCAAACCCTACCTACATCCCTTCTGGCACCCACCAGTTTGTTCTCTGAATTTAACAGCCTGTTTTTTGGGGGCGGGGGGTGTTGTCTCTTTTTTTTCTTGGTTTGTTTTGTTTCTTAAATTCCCCATATGAGTGAGATCTTATGGTATTTGTCTTTCTTTGACTTATTTCATTTAGCCTTATACCTTCTAGGTCCACCTATGTTGTTGCAAATGGCAAGATTTCATTCTTTTTTATGACTGAGTAATATTTTACTTTATACATCCATCTATGGATGGAAACTTAGGTTGCTTCCATATCTTGGCTATGGGAAATAATGCCGCAATAAACATAAGTATGCGTATATCTTTCCTTTTTTTTTTTTTTTAAAGATTTTATTTATTTATTTAATTGACAGAGAGAGAGAGAGAGAGAGGGACAGCTAGAGAGGGAACACAAGCAGGGGGAGTGGGAGAGGGAGAAGCAGGCTCCCCACCGAGCAGGGAGCCCGATGCGGGGCTCGATCCCAGGACCCTGGGATCATGACCTGAGCCGAAGGCAGTCGCTCAACCAACTGAGCCACCCAGGTGCCCCGCGTATATCTTTTCAAATTAATGTTTTCATTTTCTTTGGGCCAATACCCAGCAGTGGAATTACTAGATCATATGGTAATTTTATTTTTAACCTTTTGAGGAACCTCCATATTGTTTTCCACATTGGCTGCACCAGTCTGCTTTCCTATTAGTAGGTGCACAAGTGTTCCTTCTCCACATCCTCACCAACACTTGTTTCTTGTGTTTTTTATTTTAGCCAGGTATAAAATGATATCTCATTGTGATTTTGATTTGCATTTCCCTGATGAGTGATGTTGAACATCTTTTCACGTGTCTGTTGACCATCTGTATGTCTTATTTGGAAGTGTCTATTCAGGTCCTCTGCCCATTTTTAAATTAGGTTATTTGGGTTTTTGGTGTTGAGTTGTACCAGTTCTTTATATATTTTGGTTATTAACCCCTTATCGAATATATCACTTGCAAATATCTTCTCCCATCCAGTAAGTTGTCTTTTTGTTTTTTGATGGTTTGTTTTATGCAGGATAGTCATGGGCCCCAAATAGGTTGAAAAGTTGGGTCAAAAATAGGGCAGAAAGAAGAATGTGCATTCCAGCGTTCCAGGGAAAACTTCTGGTGCCTCTCCTCCATCAACCACCATGAGCCATCACCTTTTCTTCCTTTTGAGGGACCATAAACCTTTAGGGCTCCATGTACAAACTGTATTAATAACCTCGGAATTATTCTTTAAAGCCTATACAAAAGTATCCTTTTTCAATTGAAATGCTTTTCCATCCATGCACATTGGGCACCTTGGCACTGGTCTAGAACACACTCTAATTTTTCGTATTAAAACTAATGGAAATCTTTTTTCACTTCATTGTTTTTCACTTAATAGCAAGATTTGCAGGAATGATTGACACTCACTAAGAGAGGGATGGCTGGACTCTGGTCTGAATTTAGTCTATATAAATGCATTCTTGCACCTCCTCAGTGGAATCTATCTAATCTCTAACCTGGTACCTTTCCTGGGCCCCCCAAAAATGGCTCTGTTTCCCCTGCCTCTTTCTCTTGGGCAGGTTAGTCCTGTTCCTTGGAGTTCTCTTTCCTTGAGAACACCCTATCCAAATCATGCACATGCTTCCATACTCTACTGGAATGCCTGCAACGGCCACTGCTTTCTCTGGCATCCTGACTGTCTTACTGGTTGCACCATTTATTTTCCTACACAAGCACATCTTGCTGAATGTTTCCAGAAACCTGGTGCACAGATCCAAGTCCTTCCCCCCAGTTAGACTGCAAATCCTAGTGGTTCTTCCCCCCTCCCCGGCCCTGCCCCCATCACCACCGACCCTCATAGCACCTGATTGGAATTCAGTGGAATTACTGTTTTCTAGTCCCGCATACAAGAGAGGCCAAATCTATGCACACACACATAATTTTTAAAGAAGTGCTCTGTTATATTTCCAGATAGTCTGAAACATGTAAAGAAATGTTGCCCTGTAGACACTGGCAGGAGTAATAATAACACAGTGCTTGAGTGCTGGGCATTGGAGACAGCTGAGTGTGAAACCTGGCTCTCCTACTTACTGGCTGTGGCACACTGAGCTAGTTTTTTAATCTAAATCTCAGATCCTTAATTCACAAAAGAACAAAATGACACTTCCTTTCCTAGTTATTGTAAGGTTTAAATAAATGTCTTTCCTTCCTCTGACCCTTAATTTGAGACATACTTACTTTAAGGTCATTTTCAGATTGCTCCACTATTTTCATTTCTTTGGGGGCAAATTCCTCACCCAATTGTTGAGTTTATTCCCTATCTTTTTTAGTGTCTGCTTTGGTCATGTGCCTTTGACTTGGAGTCTGTGAGCAACTTAGGTGTAGGATATTTTTTTTTTTTTTTTTTTTTTTGCATTTGTCTTCTTTTTTCTGGGATGGCCTCCCTTACTAGCACTTTTATGGTTTCTTCCACAAGCCATCCCTGTGCTTCCAGGGAGAGCTAGATCTTGTTGGACAATCTCAGGGCTTCTGCATTAAGATGATAGTGAGGATATTGTAGAGGCATAGACCTAGCCTCCCACAAGCAGTTGGACCCCTTCCTTGAGTGAGGCTGAATCTGCTTCCTCTTGCCACTAAGGCGCATAACTTTATACAAACACTGCCCTTCCAGACAGTACCAATGCATCCTTCAGCCTCTGTTTGTAGGCCAGGGATTTGACAGAATTCCCCAGTTGTAGGCACTGTGCCTGATTCACTTTTCATGGGGTATTTTGGTTGCAATTACTCCACTGATGTTAAACTGTTCTCTCACACCCACAGACCAGCTGGCCTGTAGTTTCAGCCCTGCTCACTGCTTTATATATCTGTCCTGTGTTCAGATCTAGAGAGGTCTTTGTCTTGTCTGGGGGAGAGGCATGGCTTTATTATTTATTTTTATATTTAATAGTTTGCTATTTCAGGTATCACTGATGTGCACTTGAAGCTAGAGATAGAAGGAGACAGAAAGCCAGGGTATTGTGGGTGTTTGAAATCACAATGCTACTTTAACCTGCAAGAGTACCAAAAATGGCATCCCAGGGATGCCAGCTGAGCTGGGCCCAAGACCATGGATTGCAAGAGATGAAGAAGGACTGGAGCCCAACCCTGGGAAGGGGCATGAGCCCCAGTTTGGAAGAAGAAACACATAAGCTATATGTCAAAGAGGACAAAGAGATTGGTTTTAGTTAGTACACCGTGTGTGTGTGTGTGTGTGTGTGTGTAAGGGGATGTTGTGGGAGTTTACCCTGAAAAGGCAGAAAAGAGGAAAAATCAAAGCCCAAAGAAATGAAATGACCTACCCTAGGTTGTTGAGCTCTGTTCCCTTGAACAAAACTCTGAACAAAATCACAGCAAAACCATGGTGGGTAACAGACAGCCCTACAAAGAGAAGCAGAGGAAGAAGCAGGCAGAGGAGAAGAAGAAAGAGGTAGAGGGCAAGGAGCAGAACAAGAAGGAAGAATAGAAAGAGGAGGGGGAAGAGGAGAAGAGAAGAACCAGGAGGAGGGGCAGTACTCTTTCTGTAGGGAGCTTAACCTTCAGATCTGAATGGGCAACATTCATAAATAGCATATATGCAGGTTTGATTCTCAACATCTTTTACAAAGCAACAAATGGTAAAAAACAAATTGTGATAATCATGTGTGGGAGTGGAAGGGTGTGCCGGGAACATGGGAAGGAAAAGAAGGACCGCCAGACATACTGGAGATCATGGACTCCCACCTCCTTACTTTATAGTTGCAGAAACTTAGACACAGAGAGACACAGTGACTTGCCTGAAGTCCCACATATTCAGAACCAAGACCAGCCTCCCAGACTCAACATTGGTGCATTTTTCTTCTCATTTTATCCTCGGGGAGAAATGCGGTTAATTGAGAAACACTCACGGGAGCAGATATGTTTGGAACCAAATAAAAGGAAGCAATATTTATAATGTTGGTTTTGTAGAGTACTAAGTTGGTGGGTCTGATGATTTGTAGAATGTAATTGACATGTCTTTTGAGCAAATAAAATACATTCTGTATGAATACTCTATATTCTTGGAAATGGCATAATAAGAGGTCTTCATCGATATAAAAATGGGTTGGCAAGAAGCCATCACTGGTCACAGAGAATCATTATGGTCGTAAGTGATGATACACCAAAAAGGCAGTTAACTCCTAACTGACTTCTTAGACTATCAACTCTGACATTCCTAATTTGTCCGTTGACCTTTGGGACTGATCTCCTGAAGAAGCAAATTAACTTCAAAACTGGATCCTATTTTCCTCCAAAACACAACCTTCATGTGTAGATACAGAATCTTTTTGCTTTCTGATCAAAAACTGACTTTCTCTACAAAGCTTTTATTCATCAAGTAGTATTGATTTTTGACATTTTATTAAACCTTGGTTTGGTTTCTAAAGCAAAATTCAGTAGTTAACACCTCCCTTAGGAGACACTAATACAATAAAAGAATTTGTTGCCCTATCCCATCCATGCTGTATTTCTAGAAATACTGTTATTAGTAAGATGATCTTTTCACTGGAAGGGCTATGTGATTTTTATCATTTTTCAAGTTTCTTTTTAAAGAAAAAAGTTTAGGTATTTCAAGTTAGTGATTCTCTTTCTAACAATTTTAAGGAAACAACCAGAAACACAGATATGCTCACCACTTAATCATCTATCTTAATAAAAAATTAAAATCAGTTTAATTGTCAAACTACAGTATAATAATTATATTATCACATATACATATACTGGAATATTAGGTACTGTGGAATTCATCTTTTGAAGACTATTTAAGGACATGGAACAATATGTCCTATAGAAGTAAGCTCCAGGAACACCTGGGTGGCTCAGTCAATTAAGCCTCTGCCTTTGGCTCAGATCATGATCTCAGGGTCCTGGGATTGAGCGCCAAGTTGGGCTCCCTGCTCAGCAGAGAGCCTGTTTCTCCCTCTGTCTCTCCCCCTGCTTGTGCACTTTCTCTCTCTGTCAAATAAATAAATGAAATCTTAAAAAAGAAGAAGAAGAAGAAGAAGGTAAGCTCCATGAGAATAGAGAACAAATCTGAGTTTGCTCAATATTGTAATCCCAATTCCTAACACAGTGGGTCAGTGAATATTTGTTGGATGAACTAATAGATGAATGAAAATATTAAGTGAAAAAAGAAAAAATTCAAAACTATGCGTATATTGCAAATTATATTATTTCTTCTCAAATAAAAGACTCCAAAGAGATGCTGTCACTATTATCACAAACAAAAGCAATATTACCAAAAGCATTTCCTTTTTGTGGCTTTATACCATGTAAACATAATTAAAATGTGTTCACTTTTGAAAGCAGAAATATGTTTCTTGGGTGTTCAAGCACAGTTTTGATGCACGCAATAAACAAGTTCAGACTAAAACAAAAGACAGTCTTTTGATCCTAATCAATTTTTTCCCCTAATTCTATTATATAGAACCTTATTTTTCAAAATTTGTTCTTTGTTGCCATAGTGATGAGCTCCCAATGTGAAATTATATCACACTGGCTTTCTTTCAAGTTTCAATAACATGCTGTCAACACCCACTTCTCTTTCAAATCCTCTAATCTCTGAGTACCTTAAGAGCCTCACTTTTGGGGAACTCAAGTGGGAGTTTGGGGGGGTGGTTAGGAAAGGGTTATGTATGGAGAGTGAGAGTGAAATGACAGGAAAAAAATGAAATTTGAAAATAAAATTTTTTTTAAAAGATTTTATTTATTCATTTGACAGAGAGAGACACAGCGAGAGAGGGAACACAAGCAGGGGGAGTGGGAGAGGGAGAAGCAGGCCTCCTGCTGAGCAGGGAGCCCAATGTGGGGCTCGAACCCAGGACTCTGGGATCATGACCTGAGCCGAAGGCAGACACTTAACGACTGAGCCACCCAGGCGCCCTGAAAATAAATTAATTTACCATATAAAATAAGGTTTGACCTTCTCCATACAGCAATGTGCTCTTCCCATCTTCTGAAATTTTCATTTTATAAATGACATGCCAAGAGATGAAAGGAGCCTTAACTTAAAATGAGAGTAATGTGAGAATATAGGTGTATGGTCTGTACTAGAATTTATAGGTTATCTTTAATATAGAAAGGTTCTTAACAAAGCAATAAGAAAATGTTTTCCAATAGAAAAATAGGGGAAAGATATTGATAGGCAATTTACAAAAGAAAATAACAAAATGCTCAATAAACACATAAAAGGATGTTTCATCTTGCTAGTAGTCAAAGAAGTAAAAATTAAACAATGTGTCATCTTTTCTCTCACAACTGGTAAAAATTTTAAAAGATGATAGTTGCCAACATAGGTGGAGTTTATTGGAGAATTGGGCCTTCTTGTACACTGTGGTAAGAATGTAAATTGGTACAGCCTTTCTGAATATCTTTTGACTTAGGATTTCCACTCTCAGGAATTTATCTAAAAAGGGGAAAAATGGAGAAATAGGGATATATATTCACAAAGATGCATATGCAATGATACTCAGCTTTGTTTTCCTACAATAAATGGAATCAACCTCAATGCCTATCAACAGGGAATAGTTATATCAATCATGATTTAACCACATAATGAAGTCCGCTGAAACCACTGAAAGTGACGGTGGAGATCTATATTTCTTGACAAGAGAAGTTTTCATATTGACATGAAAAGATAGCCACATAACATATGGTGAAAAAAAAAGTGGGGATTTGGAAGACTTCTGAATATACCCTAAGAAAAATAAATGTGTGTGAGTCTCCACAGAAACAGGTCTAGATGCTGCTACACCAAAACATGGGTTACTGTTATTGCTGAGACAGATGCTTTCAAGCTATTTTGATTTTCTAAATTTCTGTGTTGTATGAGTATTTGTAATCGGCAAGCTGAAATCAGGAGAAAACAATAGAGGTGTGTGTTTTTGTCATACACCAAG
Organism: Neomonachus schauinslandi; assembly: GCF_002201575.2. Classification (NCBI taxonomy): domain Eukaryota; kingdom Metazoa; phylum Chordata; class Mammalia; order Carnivora; family Phocidae; genus Neomonachus; species Neomonachus schauinslandi. Next base: position 27,896,963 of record NC_058415.1, read on the forward strand.
TAAGTTTCTTAACAGAATTTTTGAAACCTAAGTTCCCAGGCACAGGGAGGCTGTTAGGACTGGAACAGGCTTTGGAAATGAATGGTCCTAAAATGAAATGATGATGATTGGGCTGGGGAAGGTTTGTGGAAATGCCGGCACAAATCTGTTACTCAACCAGTAGTTATCGAATAAGAACCTGGATTTAGCCCTTCATTTTGTAAGACAGGAAGCCCCGGCTCAGAAAAGCAAAGGTGTTTGCTCCCGTTCCCACAGTGAGGGAGGGAAGAGCTCAGATTTCTCCTTTCTGGGTCTCTTGGTTCCCCTCCCCCACCCACATGCCAACCCCACTACACAAACTGCCTGCGCCCTCCAGCAAGTTCAGGTGACTGCCTATTTTGTATAACAAAAGAAGATTTTTTTTTTTCATCGTATGATAAATCTTGAACAAAGAAAGACATAGCATGACTCAGTGAGCTGAGTTTACATAGAAATTATAGGCTGTGCGGCTGTTTGGTAAGAGTTTAGAATTAATTACAAGGTATTCCCAAAACAACACCTCTTTGGGCATCACATGCATTTCTGAAGATTTCCTGCGGATGACTGCTGGCCAAGGGCATTTCCTCCGTGAAAATCCAAACACTGCTTGTTTATTGTTACGCTCCAGTGCAAGACTTCTAGGAATGTTTCTAGGAAACAGAGACTTACCAGGGTGCATAGTCTCTCACCACTGAGCTGCCCCACTGAGGGACCTATCTGGCTAAGGAAGTATTTTCATTGCTAGTGTCAATCACCATTTCTGAATCCAAGTGATTCCAATCTGGTTGTCTTGAATACAGGAGATGAGTATAAATGGAGTCATATTAATGAGGAAAGTCCACGCTTCTCCAATTCTTGACCTGACCTGTTCTTAGAACACTGAAGAGAGTCAAAGGTTACATTTGAGGGTCCCTGGCTGCTGTCTCTTCTGGGATCCCAAACCTGACCCTCAGCATCCCCCAAGGAAGACCACCTTCACTTTCTTCCCCTCTGCCTGGTCTCTGCTCTGACACTTTCTGGCCTCAGAGACCCTTGCCCCTACTCTTAGCCTCAGTCAGAGGAAGGTCAGAGTCTATTCTCAGCCTTCCTCTGGATGCTGCCCTAGTATACCAACCTCACTGAGAGTGTGGTGGCATATTCTCTGAAGACCGCGGAGAAAGTATCACAGACTCTGGGCCCCATTTTATCACCAGGAGCTGAAAGGAGCTGATTCTCTTACCAATGACTCTACAGGACCAGCAAGGTAGAGGTCTGACAGGTACCAGACACACTCCCCATACCCCTGTCTCTCCCCTAGGCACACCAGAATCTGCCTTACCTCCCTGAAACAAGAATCAGACCCAATGCAGGTCAGCTCATGCAAATCACCACTTAACGACCCGCCCTCTGCTCTTCAGATAGGTCTGGGTAAGTCTGACTCTTGTAACAGGCTCAAGTAGGGATCTTGGCTACCTGCATTTCCCTTGTCGTTTTATATTGCAAAGCAAAAGCCCGTTTGGGGAAAATAAAACCAGTTTCCATGATGCTAAAAGAAATTTAGCGTCTGACTACTCTAGAAGGGTCTATTGATTCAGGTCAAGGTCATTGGGAAAGAAATGCAAAGCAAAACACGTAAATATTTGAATACGCCAACCAAGAAAGACACAAGAACCAGACAATGAAAATGTCACCCCTTCCTTTTTGCTTAATTTTGTCTTTTGGCTTAAATTTGTCACAGTTGTCAGAGCAAATCAAATCACTGTTTAGACAACTCTTAAAAAGTTAGCAACAGTTTAAGCTTAATTTTATTTCAATTTTCAAAGTGAACTTAAAAAATGCCTTCCGGGGTTTCCACAAATGGACCTCGCTCTGAGCACATCCTGCAGCAGCTGAAAGAGAAGGCCAGGCTCGATTCTGATGATGTATGGTTGGGCCCGCGCGAACGCACTCAGATCAATCTCACACACCAGGGATTATCTACGCAAACACACAAAATTTAGCACCGCTGAATTTGACCACTCAGACATAAATGCAACTGTTCTCAGAGAAGATCAATGTTTATAGCCTTAACTTCATTCAATATTTAATTTAAATGCAAGTTGGTTTATGCCTGAAGCCAAGGCCTGACATTTCGGGGGTTTTTTTTCATCACTGATAGGCCAACCCAGCAAAAAAGCATCATGCAAATTCCCAGGTGCTAAGGTCTCAGGGCCTCAAGCACAGGGCCCAACTGGCCAGAGGGGTCCAGGAGCAGGGTAGGAAGGCACACCTTCATATCTGACCCCCATCATGGAAAACCTGCTCACGGGCAGCACCAGCTTCTGGTTTTCTCTGCTCCCTCCTCCCACCCCCCCCCCCCCCCCCACCCCCAGCCTCCAGCAGGTTCTATGGGCCTGCCAGGGCCAGCCTTCTGGGGGCAAAGACAGGAAAACACTCAACCCACCATTTAATTCAAGGCCAAGTTAAACATTGAGGAAAACATTTCCAAAGACCAGAGTAGACATAATTGGTTGAAAATCAAAAGCAGAAAAAAACCCTCCAAAAAAGTCTAGATCCCACTGTTATATTCTTTCTTTAATTGGGTTTTGTTTTATTAGCTTGCTTTTCAAATGCCATGCACACTTATTATCCAAAATTCAGAAAATAGAGGCAAGCAAAAAGAACACCTTTGTATTCACTACTTGCATCTCCTGGGATGGCAAATTTGTATGTGTCCTTCATGATTCTTCCTGGTGGGCACACATACATATAGATCATATTTTTTACGAAACTGGACATCTGAAGTATGTGCTGTTCTGTTACCACAACTGAGGTCAGTGATTCTTGAACCTGACTGCACATTATAATCCCCTGGGAGGACTTTTAATACCTTGATAGGCAAGCCTCACTCTTTACCACTAAATTATTATAATTTCTGGAATGAGACCCAGGCTTCAATATTTTTAAGACTCCTTAGGTGTATCCAAGGTACAAAAAAGTTTGAGAATAACGGTCTTGAGAAGGATAGCACACTTTACCACCCCTAAATATGCATATGTATCTCCGGCATAAGGATTATTTTGAGAAAGTACAGACATAGGAGACATTGAAAACAGGTTAGAAGTTACCTTTCAGGGGCGCCTGGGTGGCTCAGTCGTTAAGCAGCTGCCTTCGGCTCAGGTCATGATCCCAGGGTCCTGGGATCGAGCCCTACATTGGGCTCTGTGCTCGGCGGAGAGCCTGCTTCTCCCTCTCCCTCTGTCTGCCGCTCTGCCTACTTGTGCTCTCTCTTTATCTCTGTTAAATAAATAAATAATATTTTTTTAAAAAAAGAAGTTACCTTTCAATAAGGGACATATATATATATATATATATATATACTTTTTTTTTTTTTAATCTCCATTCATTGGGACGCCTGGGTGGCTCAGTCGTTAAGCGTCTGCCTTTGGCTCAGGTCATGGTCTCAGGGTCCTGGGATCGAGCCCCGCATCGGGCTCCCTGTTCAGCGGGGAGTATGCCTCTCCCTCTGCCTCTGCCTACCGCTCTGCCTACTTGTGCTCTCTCTATCTCTCTGCCAAATAAATAAATAAAATCTTTTTAAAAAATCTAAGTCACAAGAAACTTTTATGAAGGACAAGGCAATCCTGACATTTGCATAACAACCTTGCGCTCCCTTACTGTGCTTTTCCTGGTAACTTCCCATAACGAGCTCCCTTCCTGCCCACCCCCAACATCTTTCTTTTGTCTTTAACCAAAGATGGTATTGAAGGTAGTGGTTTGGGCCATTTGCGGGAGAGTTACTCAACTTTCCTGGGTCTCTGCCACGTATATGTGAGATACACATGTTAATAAACTTCTGTTTGTTTTTCTGTCATTAATCTATTTATTACAGGGGGTAGTCAGCCAAGAACCTAGAAGGGTGGGGGGAGAATTATTTTTCCTCCCCTACATTCACATGAAAAACTGAGATAAGAAGATCAGGTGTGGGGCGAGGTAGGGCAGTGGTTGTCGGACTTTGCCGTGTATCCGGACCAGCTGGGAAACCTGGCAAACCTGCCCAGTCCCTGGCTGGCTCCTACCTCCAGGAGCCTTGGACTTGGGTTCTTCACTAGCTCTCTAGGCACTGCAGGTATACACCAACCTGGAGAACCATCGGTTTAGGTGACCCATCTCCTATTGTGTGATTACCTCTTAGGTGACCTGCTCCTCCCCCCTGCTCACCAGACCAAAGACTTCAGGAGCTGCTCTTCTCAATGGTGGGAGCCTCTACCCACGTGTGGCTATGGAACACTTGACACTGTGGCTGGTTCACACTGAGGGGTGCTGCCAGTGTAAAAGGAACACTGGATTGCGAAGCTTTAGTGCACACTGAAATCATAGTATTTTGGCTGCATTGGGTTCCTTTCTTTTTATTTCTATTTTTTTTTTCAAAGATTTTATTTATTTATTTGACAGAGAGAGACACAGCGAGAGAGGGAACACAAGGAAGGGGAGTGGGAGAGGGAGAAGCAGACTTCCCGCTGAGCAGGGAGCCCGATGCGGGGCTCAATCCCAGGACCCTGGGATCATGACCTGAGCCGAAGGCAGACGCTTAACGACTGAGCCACCCAGGCACCCCTATTTCTATTTTCAATGTGGCTACTAGGAAATTGAAATTACACATGTGGCTCACTTGAGATTTCTATGAGATCGGCTGCTCTAGGGGACAGGACCTATGTCTATTCTCTGCTGTCTTTCCAGCACGGAGCTCAGTGATTTTGCCTCAAATAGGCGCTCCATCAACACGTTTCTGAACCAGAGAATGATTCAATGAATGAATGAATGAACCCAGACGTATGGCAGACCAGCCATTCACAGTGCGATTCTACAGACAAAGGAGAAGTTTTTGGAGGATAGATGTTATTTTGGTTTGGGTTACCCCAGAAGCAGTCCCTAAGACAAAGATTCAATGCAAGTGATGAATTTGGGAAGGGATCTCCAAAACACCAAGACGGGAGTGAAGAAGTGGGAAGAGGATGCAAAATAGGGTGTGTCCTTGAGCCAGTTGCCACTGTGGGCAACTGCAGCTTGGTCCTGCGGGAGAATTTTAGGGAACGATACAGAATTTGTGCCTCAGGGTGATCTCCCCCACCAGAGTGAGAGAACCAGGGTATGTGTGCACCGTTTCCCATCGGTCTTTAGTTGCAGTCTGCTGGGAGGGTGGATGTGTGAATCCCAGGCGCCTCTGTGCCTCCGTGTGGGGCAGACGGACAAAGCCTGCTAGCAAAGAGATGTCAGTGCTAGTAGGGGGCATGTGCTATGGCCGAGGGGACAGGGGCGTAGCCAGGGACAGCTAATGGCAGCTCCTTTTTAAGCAAGTCTATTCATTCCCACATCTAATAACTAACACTGGCACTACATCACATAGGTCTACACATCCCTCAAGGTGGTCAGGAAAACCCTTTGGGATTATTTGCTAGCTCCTTCCTTGCTGACCCCACTTCCCGCTCTCCCACCCTATGCACCTAGAGGATATGGGGAAGAGGCTTCCAGCAAGCAGCCCAGGGTGGCTTAGAGTTGCCTACACTGATTAAAGGTGGTCTCAGCTCCTCTGTCACCAAGGTCACCGTTCTACCCCTCATGTCCTGTTAGTTAACCCTGTGCAGATGCCAACAGGCAATTTTCTTTCTTCCAGTTTCTCCATTACGATGCAAACACCCCAGGATGTGGCTGGCCCTTGTCTTTGACTTCAAAATACACACACATGGGCCTGACGTGGTGGCCCCTGAAGGTTTGAATAAAGCATCTCAGACTTCTAGGTTCAGAAAATAGAACTTCACTTCATATCAAGTCATTTCACAGAAACCAGACCACAGTGGTTCTGTCTGGGGAGGTTCATTCAGTCTGGTTCTAATCTGAAATGAATCGGGAGAGGCTCCAGAATAATTTCAGGAAGCACAGCGAAGCAAGGCAAATAAGCCGGAAGAAGTCGTATAAAAAATGAAACCCAGAAATGGTTGCTGCTGTTCTGTTCCAGGGGCCACTGAGCTCAAAGTGGTCCTGAGTTGGTACAGTAATTTCACCTCTACCTGATGCCACACAAATGTTTCTGTTCCCCCAGGAACCGTCCATTTCAGTCACGACCTTGATTTACTCAGACCTCTCCGGACGGGTCACCGCTGGTGTTCTACATTCAGGGCCCTTGCCCCAGTCTGAGATTCTAACATTCCCTTTTTCTCTGGACCTAAGGTGATATATAATCATCTAGCTTATTTAATTAAGCATTTAGGTTAAAAATAAGTAGGTTATTTGATTTAGATAGATGATGGAGAGAGAGAGATGGAATAGATAATCTTAGAGTCCTGCCTAGAGTTGGGCGATCACAACTTTAAGAACAAAACTAGATATTCTAATAAAAATATGACAAAAAGAAATGAATTACCCAGTCACTCCTTTTTTTTTTTTTTTTTTAACAAACACATATGGAGCATCAGGCCGCATTTTATGGGGCCTGGAGTGCTACCTGGCAGTGTTTTGGAAGCCGGTGTATCTGATTGTGACCTTGTGCTCTGAACGCCCAGCACACTGATTACCTCCCTCCTCAGCTCCCACTATACAGAGGAGAAAGTGTCTGTCAAGGGGTCTAGTTTGTGTTCAAATGTGACCTACAAAAGGGGCTTAGATTCAAGGAAGAAAAAGTGTTGGGAGAACATCGGAAGGAACTTCTTGGTTGTCTATCAGAAAAATGCGTACCTCAGCTGGAGAAAGATACGTTTCTCCTTGGAGATCCTGCTGCTTTCAACATTAACCTCCCCAAAGACCAGAGAGATTTCGTTTCTTGGGAATGTGTGTGGAGACTGAATTTTGGTTATTGATTGGCAAGAATAAAAACACAGCACTTTGCACCCACACAGAAAACAACAGCAAAGTTGGCTTCCCTTAAATGAAAATATTTCCTTGGCTTCCTCTTAGCTACATATTTTTAGCAAAAATTAAACATACACTGCAAATCGTGCCTTCATTTCTTGGGTAGGGAATAGACTCATTTCAATCGAACTTCAAAGGAGCAGCCAGAAGACTTTTCCTTCCTAGCCCACTTTGAAACACTCCCACACTATTTTATCCTTTTCCCTCTGTGAGTTATTTTTTTTCCCTCGTCAGAACGTAGAGTATGTGAGAAATCTGTACTGTTCTATTTTTGCTGAGGAATGAGTTTTGAGCTCAGAAATTGTTAGCTATTGTCTAAGACTAAATGATGGCCTGAAATTGTAAATATTATTTTTTACTTTAATTATATCTCTATAATAGCAATCATCCAACCCCACATAATTTTATGTGGTGGATCATGACATCACAGATCAAATAATAAAAATAAAAGCTACATTTATTAAGCTTGACTAGGGGCCATCCATACCTTTAAGACTCCCATTCACCCCATTAGTTAGATGCTAATAGTTGTCCCCATTTGTCGAAGGAGAAATCTGAGGCATGGAGGACTCCTGTCTTCTGCCCATGTTTACACAGGGATGGGGCTGAGATTCAAAACTGCAGAGACCATCTGTGGTCATAACAGTGTAAACAACTCCCACTAAAAATGATAAGGTTTTATTTTTTGGTTTTACTCTCCCTTTCTGGGAGTTCAAACCACATTCTACAGAGGCAGAACAAATAAACACAAATATTCCAAAGGAAAATACTGTGATCAAGTAGGTGGCCTTGTCCATCATTCAGGGGAGAGGCCAGCTAAAAGGTGAGCAGTGAATCTACCCCTGAGAATATGATATAACGTGGAAGGTGCAGACTTTGGGCAGGCGGGGGGCCCTTTGCACAAACCTCTGGACCTTATGGACCCAAACAGCATTTCTTTAATGTAGCAAACTTCATGAAAAATCATAGAAACAGAGCTTGACACCTGCCTTAGTCCATTCAGGCTGCTCTAACAAAATACCAAGACTGGGGGAAGGTGGGCTTATAAACAACAGGAATTTATTTCTCACGGTCTGGAGGCTGGAAGTCCAAGGTCAGGGTGTCAGCATGGTGGGGTTATGGTGAGAATGCTCTTCCGGGTTTTAGAGTGCCAACTTCTGGCTGTGCCCTCACTTGGCAGAACAGAGGAGCTTTCTCGAAACTTGTATAAGGGCATTAATCCCACTCATGACCCAGGCACCTCCCAATACCACCACAGTAGACATTAGGGTTCAACATATGAATCTTGGTGGGGGGGACACGAATTTGAGTGCATAGCAACACCGCACCTAATTCCCTCTTTTTACCAAAGAGACGACAGGAGTCTAAAGTCATGGAGGGGTTACCCAGATTCACAACGATTTTTGGTAAAACTAGAACCATTTATCCAGGTAAACAATGTCTCAAGTATAACACAGAGACAAGAACAGCAATGTACCGGACGTCCACTTTCTATGTGGTTTTAGAGCAGTGATAACTCAGCACCTCCAAATCTCTGTCAACTGGAACTTCTATAAAAGACGCTCATAAATTCTTCAAGACCGCACGGTGCTTTTTGGATCATTACAGGAAAGATAAAATTGTGGTCAGTGCTGTTTTGCTGTTATGCAATCTATTTTATTCCGTCTCTCCATATGGCATTTTATTTTGTATCTTCTAAACTCCAGAATATACTTATTAACCAGAGCAGCCTGGCTGAACAGAAGTGGTTTATAAGTTTGTTTGTTTGTTTTTTAAGATTTTATTTATTTATTTGACAGAGAGAGACACAGCGAGAGAGGGAACACAAGCAGGGGGAGTGGGAGAGAGAGAAGCAGGCCTCCCGCTGAGCAGGGAGCCCGATGCGAGGCTCGATCCCAGGACCCTGGGACCCTGGGACCATGACCCGAGCCCAAGGCAGATGCCTAACGACTGAGCCACCCAGGCACCCCAACAGAAGTGGTTTAAAGTCGACAGAGCCGGGTCGTCTTGTCGCTGCAGAAAAGTCAGAGGATTCTAAGTATAACTGGAAGAAAACTGGGGCAAAATAACAGAGAGAAAATAGCTGTAATACAGCATCAAGATCTCTCCAGCAGAGGAAATATTATCATTTGTGCTTTGGTGCAGGGGGAGAGCTTCTCGAAGCTTTTACATGAAACCTCAGTAAACTTACCCTCTTCCACAAAAGTAAAGCTGCAGAACCGAGTCCCATGTTGGGAAGTACTTGGAAAGAAGGTGGCCAGAACCTTGCAAAAGAATCCAGGTGGCTTGGAAGGCGTGGGGCCAGAGAATTGGAGGTTGTCCTTAGAGAAGTCCCGGAGGCCCGGGAGGGGGTGGGGCAGGTTGCATTTCCCTGGGCCCTGAGCTGAGGAGCTTGGCCTGCAGGAGGTCAGTGAGTGGTGCTCTTAAGATCAACATCTGAGGAAGGGAAGGGCAGGAGATAAGATTGGCAGAGGGAAAAGATGACCAGAGGCCATAGACAACCCCTCCAGGAGGTCTGAAGCTGGGGTGACATGCTTAGGGTTGTCCCACATTCCTGCAAAGGGAATGGGCCTTTGTAGCCCACCTCCAGGGGCCCCTGAATGCAGTCCACCCCAGCTATGGCCAGGAGGCTCTCTGTAGCCTAGAAAAGTCCCCCAGTGGGCTGACAGCTGAAGGTTTTCTGCCAGGAGCACTCCCAGCAGCTGGGAAGAGCAGTCCTTCAGTCCTGGAAGGGAGCCGCTGCGGGGTGCATCACAGTGCCATCCCAGGGTCACGAACATGCTCCTTGCCCGGGAGCAGGGCTTTGCAAGACAAGGCAAGGGCACCAGGGCTGCTGTCCCAAGACAGAGGTCAGGGTACAACTTCCATCTCAAAAGAAGGGGTGGGGGAGGGGTCAGGGGACCTGGGGCCTGGAAAATGAATCCAGGCTTCACAACAGAGCACACAACTAGATTCAGGCCTGTGATGGGGCCCACCCAGACAGAAGGGCACCAACGGGGGGGGTAGAGGTGTGGCATGGGTCCCCGGCCCTGCTGTCGTCTCTCCTAGGCCAGCTTGGTAATAAGGAAACACATAGAAGTCCCTAGGAGCTTGGTAGGATTGCCTGGGCCACAGACTCATAGCTTGGGGGGATGCAGCTAAATCCAGGGGTGCAAGGTGATTTCTGACACATTGGGTGTGGAGTGGGGTGAGACTGGTGGGGGTGAGGGCATGAGTGGGGATGTGACGGGGGTATACCTCAGTCTCACCAGCTTTAAGGAGATCAGGAAGGCAGGAGAAATCGGGGGGGGGGGGGGGGGGGGGAAAAATAAGTAATTGATAATACTTTACATATGCAGGATATTTTATATCTTACAAAATTCTGTGTGTGAGAGAGATCCCATTTTGCTAGTTAGTTCTGCCCCTAGAATGTTTATACAAAAAGACCACGGTGAATGAATGTGATAAATGCTTGTATCAAAGCCGATCAGAATGCACCCCCACCCCTCACTCCCTCTCTCAGGCCTCTGGAGGTATGAGCAACACCCCGGAGCATGTGGTTCTTGTGTGGCTGAGCCACTGTAGATCTCCTTGGCCAAGTGACCCTACTTGTCCAGGAAGACACCTCTAGTAGACTTTCCTCTCTTCATCCTTCTTTTGTTCACAATGTCAAAGAGCATCCCCACTCTTTGGAGACTCATCTAAACTGTGAGGATGACAAGGTCATGTCATCATCCCAAAGATGACACCACTTTCATGTTTAACCACACCGGCCACAGCGCCGTCAGGCACTCACGACAACCCTCTGATGTCTGCCTTCATGTCCAGCCTGCAGGACTGAAATAAGCATTTTGTGGGAGAAAACATAAAACAGGGAAAGAGAAGATCGCAGCAGTCCTACTCCTGATCAAATGTTGACTCCGCAAGAGGTGTTGTTAGAACAGAAACTGAATGCCTACTCATGTCCTCTTGTTGTGGGGTCAAAGTAAAAGGCAATTCATCAGGTTGCCTATTAAAAATAAGGGGCGGGCCACATCCCCATCACTATAGACTGGTTTGAACACCTGCAGGGAAGGCAGGATGATGAAAATTATCTACACACAACTTGAGGGACTGATGGGAAACTTCCATTGCTAGCTGCTCACAAGTGGGTCTTTGAGGTTCACATCCTTATTATCTTAATAGGAGAAACATACCACTTCAATGCCAATTAACAAATGCTTTATTCAGGTATTTCACGCTTATAACTATGGAGGAATGTCCTTGCCCAACAGCATCGCATTATCTATTTTTAGGTACTTAATTAATGGCCTTGCTCCAGGATAAACACATCGTGTTTTCAATAAGATGATGAAAGCTTTCTTTAAAAATGTATCTTGCATGCCATTATACTTGAAATTGTCCTTCAACATAAAATCGTGAACAATTACTTTAAACGAAACCATTGTAGTAATAATTGATGAGGATGTTAATTCCGTCTGTTCTCTGACGACTAATTCAGCCCTATCTAGCAGATGTTGAGAAGGTGTTTGTCCTCTAAATTGAGTGCAAGATGGTATGGTCTGTCACATCAAACCAGTACTCTCAATAACACTGTGGATAAAATTGTGCAATTCTTCTTTTTTTTAACAGCATATTTGAAATTCATTTGTTTTCAGAGTATAATTCAATGATGTTTAGCACATTTTATGATTCCTTTTAACAGTGGTTATCCCTGATAAAAGCAATTATTGAGCTTTTTCCAATCATGTGAATCATTTCCAATTCAGGTATTTTGGTGGCTCTTGTACGTAGGTTACTCATTCGTACAGAACTCACAGTTCCTGCTAGCTAGGAGAGGGAAAGGCCTGGGTTTCCCTGATGACAGATTTTTGACAAATATCTGGTTTGTTACAGCTGTATTGTAATGGGAATACAGAAAAATCTGCCTGGCTCATGCTATTGAACATCACAGAACACTCAAAGGGCAGGCCATGACATAGTAAACATTTGCAATGCTGCATATAAGTTTGTCTTGTGCGATCCTATTTTAAAATGGTTTATTCTGCTGTCCAAATACAACGCATTTAGTTGTCATTAAATCAATTTTTCTCTGCTCTTTTGGCTGGTATACAGCCATTGCCAGGTCATTGGCAAGGAAGGCCGTGAGGCATAATTTGAAGGTGTTGTAAAGTTTGCACCTTAGGAACAAACACCTGTGCCTCGGTGTGCTTAAACAGTTTGTAATGCGTATAAGAAGCTAGCTGATCTAATTTTACACTACTGTGATCCATTTGGAAAATAGATAGAACCGTGATGCTTTCAGTTAACACGTATTTAATCAGAAGGGGAAGGAAGGAAGGAAGGAAGGAAGGAAGGAAGGAAGGAAGGGAGGAAGGAAGGGATGGAGGGAGGGAGGGAAGGACTAGGAAAGAAACAATTATTTGACAGTTGTAATTAAAATCCATGTGTAGGCCATGTGTATGACACTCAGCAGTAATATAAGGCACATTCCTGAAGAAGTGAACACTACTGAGAGATGAGATCATCAAATATGGGATAATGAAGACTCTCAAGGGAACACATATTTGGAGGTAAATTGCACAGATAAAACTTAAGGGCCAAAGCAGTTTAGAGAGAGATCAATGTAGACCATCAACATCAGGGAAAGTTTCATGGAGGTTACCAGACATGAGCGGGACTTAAGGGGCGGTTAATATTCTTAACAGAAAGTTTCCAAATTTGGGAATACTCTGGTATGTACAGTCATAATTTTAATAGAGTGGCATAACCTATATTTATATCCACCTAAATTGACTTAGAAATAACACATAAATAAAAATGTCTCCATATGGCTACATACAAAACAATGGAACTGAATGATATAAAAAGTAGTTTGCCAGCATCTGGTGTTCCTCGATGTTCTCAAGTTCCTGAGCAAAAATGGGGGTCCAATCACTCAGGGAGACCTGGCTTACCAAATTCCTGACTTGGAGCACACCCCACACATTAGGATATTAAAGGTCTGAGAAGTTGTGCTGCAGAGAAACTGTTTAGCTCTGTTTACTTTAAAATTCCCCAAGCTCACCTGACCATGGAATGTTCTTTCTCACAGAATAGACATGTCAAGGAACTGAACTCCACAGGACACAGATTGGGAAATACTAATCCACAACAACAACAAACAAACCATCCTATTTTTAAAATGGGCCGAAGACCTTCACAGACACCTCACTAAAGAAGACATACGGATGGCAAGTGAACATATGAAGAGATGTTCCACATCGTATGGCATCAGGGAAATGCGAATTAAACAATGAGATGGCACTGCACACCTATCAGAATGGCCTAAACCCCAAACACTGACAACATCAAATACTGGTGATGATGTGGGGTGACAGGAATTCTTGTTCATCGCTGGTGGGAATGTGAAAGGGTACAGCTACTTCAGAAGACAGTTTCTTACAAAACTAAATGAGATTGAGCAACTGTACTCCGTGCTATTTACCCACGTTGTGGAAAACTGATCTCCACACAGATACCTGCACGTAGATGTTTACAGCAGCTTTATTCATAGTCGCCAGAATGAGGAGGAAACCAAATGAGCCTCAGTAGATGAATGGATAAATAAACTGTTGTATATCCAGACAATAGAATATTATTCAACTCTAAAATAGAATGCATTAAGAAGCTATGAAGAGATAAGAAGGAAGCTTAAATGCATATTACCAAGCAAAAGACGCTAATCTGAAAAGGCTGCGTACTGTAGGATTCCAACTTCATGACGTTCTAGAAAAGGCAAATCTGTGGAGACAGTAAAATGATCAGTGGTTGCCAGAGGCTGTGGGGGTGGGAGGGGGAATAGGTGAAGCACAGAGGATGTTTAGGGCAATGAAACCATTTGTATGATATTATAATGGTGGATACATGTCATAAATTTGTCCAGATCCATAGAACGTACAACACCAAGAAAGAACCCTAATGCAAACTATGGACTTAGGGTGACAATGATATATCAATAGATTCATTGACTGTAACAAATATACTTCACTCTGGTGAAGGATGGTGATAATAGGGGAAGTTGCGCATGTGGTGAGGACAGGGGCTATAGGGGAAATCTCTGTACCTTTGTCACAATGTTGCTGTGAACCTTAAAATGCTCTAAAAAATAAAGTCTATTTTTAAAAAAAATGCAATCCAGTCAGGCAGGCATTGTATTCTAGTGAAATCTGCTCTGCACACATTTTTTCCTACTTTACCTGTCTAATACTCAATACAAAACAAAAAAAAAAAGGAGAAATCGGTATTGAGAGTTATTATATGGCTGTCTTAATGGCCCAGTGAGTGATAGAACCCAGATCTGCTCAACTGCTCTTGTGCTTATTCTACCTTATGGAAGCATCCTTATCTACATCCTGAAACCCTCAGAAAGACTGATGAACAGATTGGAACAATGTCACAACTGATCTCGAGAGGAAAAAAATAGAAGCCTAAAGTTCAACCTACTCAAATGTGGCCAAATATAAGTTTTTTAAATGATGAAAGAAAAATGCCTTATGGTTGCAAAAATGTCAGAATTGTTCAAAGGCATAGAGATGGTTCCAATAGGAATTAACAATCACTAACAAATTCTATAAGGATTTCTAGTCTGCTTTTTAACCATGTAAATCTGTGTTTTCTCCTTAAGGATTGCGACACTTCCGCCCCATTCTTACCTTGAAATAAGAGACATTAAAGAAATGTGACTGAACTCCAAGAATGGAGAAAAATCCAGCTTAGTCAAACATACATAAGACACACACTTCCCATGTTTCATCTCTTCTTGTGTTGAAGTCCTTGCATTCCAAATTGCCTGTCACCAACAACCCTTCTCAATGTGTGTCTCTGATCTTTTTTTTTAAAGTATACGCTGGGCCCAAGGTGGGCTTGAACTCACAACCCTGAGATCGAGAGTTGCATGCTCTACCGACCGAGCCAGCCAGGTGCCTCTGTCTTTGATCATATTTAAGTTTGATTCCTTTGTTAATGTCCTTAATCATTTTAAATATTCTTGTTTTACAGCCTGTATTCAATTGCCCGGGTACCTGAAGTTCTCGGGAAGGAAGCTATCCCTGTTATTTATCAAATCTAATGATTTGAGTCTTGCTGCTTTGGTTTCTCGAGGGTTTTACAGTTTGCAGTGTTCTCCATGGCGTGGGACAAGGGGAAGTCCCAGGGCCACTTCCCTGGTATAGGTGACTCTGGACCAACATGAAGTATCAGTTTCAAATTCAATTCCATTTGAGAAGGAGGCCTGAGGTTACAAATTCTCATGCACTTTATGGCAGATCAACTTTTTGTCACTGGCCCATGTAAATGGTGGATTTTTATCCAGTCCATCTCTTACTGAAGGTTTGAACTCTTGGAGAGTGTTTTATCCAGAATTGCCAAAAGCCTCATCTCCTGTCTCACTTAGGTATTAAAAATCCAATGCCTTATATTCCTGAAGTTGATACCAGTCCCTAGCGCTGTCAAGATCCATTTTTATCTTTGTAGTTTTTTTCTTTGGTTGTGTCTTCCTTCCTTTCTTTTGGGTGCAGATGTGCATTTAAATGATGTTTGTTATACGTTATTTGTGTTTCTAGAAGCTCACCGCTAGAGGGTTTTGGGGTTCCTTATTCCATATGCTGCCAGGTTCAAATGCCTTTTGGCCTTCACTGCATGACTTCTGTTAGAGACCGAGGGAACAGCTCAAGTTGGTTGGATTTTGGTGTAACCTTTGCTTGGCAACACTGTGAGAATACATGCAACTACTCCAAGTTCAAAGTTTTCCAACGAACTGGGAAAAGCTGTTGCTTATTCTTTTCTGGGAACTTTTCCTATATGTCATAATAAAAAGCACTTGTAAATTAATGGAGGAAGCAGCAAACAGTGAAGGGAGATATTTTGGGTTAAATTTGAGATCCTTAAAAAAAAGACTTCTCTGTGCAGCAACCCTCAGTGTCAACAAATAACATGTTTTGAGGACCTCATGCTATCCTTTGAAGTAGCACTGATGAACTACAAAGATTCTTGTTGCTTTAAGAAACTTTTTTAAAAAAAGATTTATTATTTATTTGAGAGAGAGAGAGGGAGCAGGTGAGTTGGGGAGGAGCAGAGAGAAAGGGAGAGAGAATTCTCAAGCAGATTCCCTGCTGAGTGTAGAGCTCGATGCGGGGCTTGATCCTAAGACCCTGAGATCGTGACTTGAGCTGAAATTAAGAGTCAGCCACTTAACCGACTGAGCCACCCAGGCACCCTAGGAACTTCTCTAAGAGAGAAAGGGGAATCAGCTCAAACCTTCTCAGACAGATATTGGTAACCTGCCTTTTGTCAATTATTCCTCAAAAGTCCTTTAGACTCTTACTGTCCCTTCCACGCAATTATTGGTGATGAACTGTTTAATGCTTATTTTACTCACATACAATTTTATCTAGAATTTATCTTACTATAACAGTGCGGTTTATGTGATATTGAATACATGCACATGCACACATGCACACCTACCGATAAGAGTGGAGTACTGGTGGATGTGTGCCGTGCATTTATGCCCATTTTATTAGGCTTGGAGCAGAATTTTACTGTTTTGTATTTTCAGAGTTATAGTTGCTGAGTCTTGGCTTTTATAACATAGTTTTGTTTACTGCCAAAATTTATTTCATGCCAAACCCTTGGTCAGGAAGACAACCTCCAATTATCCTGCTCTTCCCATGGAAAAGTGCTGTTTTACCCTGGGCTGCATGATGTTCCAGTTCCCTGGAATGCATTTTGGTTAAAAGCAAACACTGTCTGCATATCTGAATAGTATTGTAGCTAATTAATTATACTACAAGGCAATCAATCCAAGAGAAAATATTCACTGTGTGCTACCATGTGCCTACTACCATGCTTTTCTAGTACTAGCTCTTTGAGATATTCTAAAAAACATAAAACATGGACTTCTAACACTCAAGGGGCCTATAAGTATTTTATTTTATTATTTAAAGATTTATTTATTTAAGAGAGAGAGAGCACTCGCGTGCAAGCAGGGGAAGGGGTGGAGAGACAGAGAGAATCCCAAGCTCAGCATGGAGCCCCACCCAGGGCTCAATCTCACAGCCCATGAGATGTGGCCTGAGCTGAAACCATGAGTCGGATGCTTAGCTGACTGAGCCACCCAGGTGCCCCAGAGCCTACAAGTATTTTAAAAGGTTATATAAATGCAGCTTATAATCAAGTACCTAATCAAAAAACATTTAAAAGACATGTTAGAGTCACTTAAGACATATTTAAGTCAATTAAAATGTCATTTTTTTAATATGTGGAAGAATCTCTTTAGTTAATATTTGAAAAATTAATCACCTATGCAAAAATTTAGGATAGGATGGGGGATCTATGTTGTTTAAACCTTAAGAGGGTGAGGTAGACTGAAGGGAGTGGGGGAGGGGCATGCAGGAGAGGTGGGAAATGCATTTTCAACTATTGTGCCTTTTTTGGGTAACCTTGGTTAGGGACTATTTTTACTGATTGTGTTGGAAAGTTCCATTCAGGGATTTCTTCTAGGAAACCAGCAGGAAATAACAGAAAAACCAAGTAGACCCTTTCCTTAAAAGAATTCTAAAGAAATGTAAAATGTGGCTCCTTCTAAATCATCAACCCCAGGGTCTGTCTGACCATTATTCTCATCATGCAATAAATAATTAAGTTAATGATGAGCATTAGACTATGAGAAGTAATCCTGGATTTCTAAGATGTTATAAACCCAGTGTAGTGTTCTTGAAGGGTATTTTCTCAGAAATTTTCGTCTTCTCAAAATTTCTTAAAATTGAGAGAAAATCGTAGAAATATTTAAGCAGCGAATTAAATTACACCCATTACTCTTATATAGTTTTTTAAAAAAGAGTAAATTTGGACTCACTAAGTGTATACAAGCAGAAAACACCAATTTTATAGGTGTATAAATTTTAAGTTCTTGGTGGGAGAATACATCATTGAACGGGTCAAAGATTGTTGCTCTATTTGCAAATCTTCAAACTGACAGAACCTTCTGGAATGATTTATGACAAGTTTGTCTTTTTAAAAAAGCGATGTTTCTATAAATCCTACCAAACTGCTGTGAATAAGGCTGTAAATCACTTCACTGACTTGAGTAATGGGACTTGTATTTCATGAAACCATGCCAAGAAACCCAGAGGCCTTCATTGATATTGAATCTTCTGTAATATTTAATACCTATCTGCCTGGAAAAGATGAATTTTGATACTGACTAAAAAACATTTTTTACCATAATTTTTGCTGAAAGGAAAAATAAATAGAAATCAATGGTATTAAGTATGACGGCTTTAAAGAGGTTGATTAGTCACCAGCAGAGGAAAAAAAAATTAGAAGCAATAGAAGATAAGTATAACTACATTCACTAAATCGATGTGGCTATAAGTTCAGATTTTATCTGCAATCATGATTGGTACATCCAGTTCTTTTTTTTTTTTAATTTTTTTTTAAGATTTTATTTATTTGCGAGAGAGAATGAGAGACAGAGAGCATGAAAGGGAGGAGGGTCAGAGGGAGAAGCAGACTCCCCGCCGAGCAGGGAGCCCGATGAGGGACTCGATCCCAGGACTCCAGGATCATGACCTGAGCTGAAGGCAGTCGCCCAACCAACTGAGCCACCCAGGCGCCCCGGTACATCCAGTTCTAATGGATGAATAATCTTGAGTGTTTCTTTCTGGATGGCTTTTTGGTGGTGTTGTTGTTTTTTCTTAGTCTTGCTTTGAATTTGTTTGACAATGGAGAAACTCCTTTGAATGTTCTACTCTTCTTTCCAATTACAGCCACGCATTCTCAATAGGGAAATGTAGAATCTGGTAGCTAACTACACTAAAACCCACCAGTGGGTAACTTCTATGGGGAAAGAAGGATACTTGTCCCACAAATTCCACATTTGCATATAATAATCAAGTGAGTTAAGTGTATGCTCTGTAGAGGCAGCCCTGTGTGCCTTTAGTTAGGGACCTGACTGACATTCTGGGCCATGAGTTTTATAAGTGTTGTCAGTGTTACCAACCTTTGCTTTAGGTAGTGTCAGAACCTAGAAGAAATTGGGCCAGGCACAAAAGAAATCAGGCTAAGGGCAAGAGTAAACTTTGTAGTCCCAGATGTTTATAATGTCCTGTGGCCTTTCAGATACTGGTCAGTGATTTGCATGCATTTATGTACACCCTACTTGTCTTCACAAAGGATTTGATGGGGGTCAGAAATGCATTCAATACCTCAGGGCACAATAAATGAAAACTGGAAAGAAGCTGAGTCAGAGGGGAAGTCAGAGGGGAAGTAGGGGTAGAGAAGTAGGCAAAATCCATACTATGGGCTCTTCAATCTGAGGTCGCGTACTCCAGCTCAGAGGGCCAGGGAGGCACTATGAAGCCCTAATTTTTATACCCATGCACTACAAAAAAAAGGTGAGTCTGGAGCAATGGTGGGAAAAGGGGTCAGAAAGGTGCTTCGAATAAGTCACAGGAAGGACATGTGTAACCTGCATTTGGTATTTTGTTTGTGCATATTCAACTCTATTATAGAAAACAAGAAAATAAATGAGATGGATGAAATTCACAAGATGTATTAGCATAGATAAGGAAGTTAGTAACCTATTAGACCAAGAAGACAGCAAATATTCACGGTGTACTATATATACACAGGCGTGTAAGGCACTCAGGATTCATGAGGTCTTAATTCACTACCCACTGGTGGTGCCCGTTGTGGCCCCAAGAAACACAAGTAAAACCCATAGCTGCTCATCAGGTTAGTTGGCAATTTATAGCTACTGACCAAGCATACTTACCCCTCTGTATTTGCTTGGGTTGATAGTTTCTGTTCCCAAGAGTTCTGCTCCAAGTGCTCTTTCTAGTCCTGCATCCCGTTTCCATCTACTTCATGTGCTGGCTCCCCTGGTGTACACCAGAATCAGCCTGTCTATCCCATGGGTGCCCATCTCACCTGGATATCATCTAGACGCCCAGGACACCTCAAGCTTCATATCTCTAAGACTGGCCTCATCTTCTCTTCCCCGTGCAACTTGTGCACCTGTATTTCAGCCTATATAGCAGCAATATTTTTCTAATCACTTAACCAAAAGCTTGGATATTGCCCTGATTCTGTCCTTTTCCTCAAGTACAAAGTCCTGTGATTTCTACCTCCTTAAAGTATCTTGTTGTTGTTTTCTACCCACCATCTCTGAGCATGTGCCAAATTAATGACATAATGGACAAGGCTGTCAAAATCTACCTTGGTTTACCTCTCTGCTCTTATCTAGGTCCTGGGCATGGTGGATAAGACCCTTTCTCTGCTCTTACTTTTTGCCATTTCACTGCCTGAAGTTTATTGCTTAGAACTGAATGATCCATTATCTACCTCACGTCTATGATTTTACCCTCACTATTTTCCTCTGTCTCAATGCCCTTCTCTCCCACCTGTGGTGCCCCCCAATCCACCACCCCATTACCCACCATTTTATTCTGCCAATTCTTAATCTTTTTTTCAAGTTTTATTAGGATGTCAGCTCCTCTAGGAAATTTCCCTAAAACCCCAGGATCACCCCTATCATCACCCTCCACCTTTGGCCTTTATCTGAATTAAGTGCCCTCCCTTTGTGTTTTCACAGCAGTCTGAGATTCCGCTCTCCTTACACTAGCAATCAAGGTCCCAGAGGAAGGAAATGGCACACTCTAATTAGGATGATTCAGAGAGGTGTGGGAGGGGTGCAGGACAACCATAAGGGATGGGGTAGGAACCCAGGTTAGTAACAGTTGATCTGGCACCAACTCTAGGTCCAAACAGACAAGGTGAGAGACTGGTTACCAACAGCCTGGACAGAGAAAATCATGTGGAAGAGGTTATCTGATGAAGAGCAGTAGACCTTTGTTTGACAGTGACCAAGGCAACCTTTCTGTGAGGAAAACAGGAAAGTAACTCTCCTGGCTTCATTCTCTTCCCTCCTTCTTGACCTCATACCAGGGTTCCCCACTGGCCAAACCAACCAGCAGGAAGAGGACAAGGAAATGAGTGAAAATAATCTCACAGCCCAGCCTGCCAACCTGTAAGGTTGGAGAAGGGTCGAGACTGGCTCTAGAGGAGTGAATGGATTATATCTAGCACAGTCACACTGTAATGGAACAGTCTTCATTGTTCATTGGGCTCCCTCATTAGACTGAGTTACTTGAGGATACAGAATGTTTCTTTCATCTCTGCATCCTCAGTATCTAATATATACTAGAAAACACATGCTTATTGATTGACTCAGAGAATATGGTGAATTGGACATTACTTAGAGGACTATACTTTCTGAGATTGCCACATGCTTTTTGGAATCCAGGGAAAATGGAAAACAGAATGAGCTTTATGATTTTCATTGTCTCACAAAAAAAGAGATGAGTTATCTTAGAACTCAGTACTGGGAGGGATTGGGTGCAGTCATGTGACTTCCTACATAAGAGATACTCGGCTGCATAATGGGCAATCCCTCCAAGGGAAGCCACAGGTACAGAAACATTTTTCTGGGGAAAATGGGCAGTTTGAAAATATAAGCCCCTTGGGGGTGCGTGGGTGGCTCACTTGGTTGAGCATCCAACTCTTGGTTTCGGCTCTGGTCATGATCCCAGAGTCATGGGATTGTGCGCCGAATTGGGATCTGTGCTGGGCATTGGAGTCTACCTGAGAGTCTCCCCCTCTCCCTCTGCCCATGCTCACGTGTGCACGCTCTCTCTCTCCCAAATAAATAAATATTTTAAAAAAGCTTAAGGGATGCCTGGGTGGCTCAGTCAGTTAAGCATCTGCCTTTGGCTCAGGTCATGATCCCAGGGTCCTGGGATCGAGTCCCGTGACACATCTGGCTTCTTGCTCAGTGGGGATCCTGCTTCTCCCTCTGCCTGCTGCTTCCCCTGCTTGTGCTCTCTCTCTCTCTCTCTCTGCCAAATAAATAAATAAAATCTTTAAAAAAAATAAAATATAAGCCCCTGTACATCTGAGCCTTACATAACACTGTATGTTAACTACACTGGAATTAAAATTAAAAAAAAAAAAGCCCTTGATAAAAGCCAAAGACTTGTTATTAAAAAGTAATTGGAAGGTGAACTGAGCTAATGTGGTCCACTCTGATATGTCTTAGACTATCTTGCCCACAAATGGTTAGGCCTTAGACTTCAAACCTGACGACCCCCTTAATAAGCTTCCAGTGTAGTCTTCTCTGGATTCTCTTATCAGCCAGTAGAAGAGAAGGATCAAGAAGAACCTCGCATGCACTGAGAGAACATGGATCCATCAGAGGGCAGAAACTTGGCTCCCTGAGTGACTCTGGGTGGCGGGGGGTAGCCCTCTGTCTACCTATCTAGCTCCTGCAAACCTCAGTGCTGAGAGTAAGAAATAAACTTTTAATTTGTTAGAACTCTAAGTTTTGTTGGGCTTTATATCAGTAGTTATTTTACCCTAATACAGATATGAAATAATGTTCTAACTTCTACATCTGAGTCCGTTTTAAATGCTGGCATCATGATTATCATAATCCATTGTCCATATTCATAACCATTTATTTTCACAGACGTCCTTTCCAGCTTAAATCTCATGATTTGAGGATTACTGTATTGCTGGCTTCCATCTGAGAGATGCCTCTTGGAGCCCTTCTTGCTCCAACACCCTGATGTATTTTATAATGTACAAAACCCTATTTCATGCAGTGTCTCTCTCTGTTCTCCCAGCAAGTCTGAGGAATATTCAAGGGTCTGTTATTGTCCCCATTTTGCAGGTGATGACACTAAGGTTAAGTATAAAGCAAAAAAAAAAAAAAAAAAAGTGAGACAGCTAATGTACAGAGTTCTTTGAAGATTAAACAAGAGAATAATTTAGTCTACCTGGCATCCGGTACATGTTAAGACTTTTCTTATTTTCTTCCTAACTCTCTGATAAGTTATGTATTGCTCTGTAACAAACCATCCCAAAAGAATGACTTAAAACAGTAACAATCATTGATGCTGCTCCCAGAGCCTGGGCTGTGAAAACGCGAGTAGCTGGGGGGGGGGGTGGGGGTGGGGTGGGGCATGGGGCTGGAACAGCTGGCTTCCTTGGGCTTCTTTCTTTCTGTGGTCTCTCCACATGGTCTCTCCACATGGCAGCCCGAGGGTAACCATGGCAGCTGAAGGCAGAGGGAGTGAGAGAGTAGCGGGAGAAAGAGAGAGCCAGAGCGAGTTACAGAGGAGAGGGTGAGGCAGAAGCTCGTAAAGGCCTTATGACCTAGCCTTGGAAGGACGTTATGCTGTGTCATTTCCGCCACATTTTCTGAGAAGTGAAGCATTAGGGCCAGCTCATGGTCATGGGGAGAAAAATTAGACTCCACTTCTTGATTGAATTTTTGGCCATTTTTTTTTAACTACCACATTTTCCTCCTCTAAAATGCTTGCCTAAATTAACGCAGACATGAAGCTTGGAGTGTAAGGAACACATCCAAGGTTGTTCAGCCCTTAAATGGTTCCACCAATATTAGATCCAATTTTGTGACACCCACCTTCATGCACTTCCCAGGGTCCCAGAAAATGTCATGTGATTAGCACGCAGAACATGGTAGGCAAGACATGCTAGCCCCCAAACAGAGCCAATTCATTGCCTTGGAAAACACACTTACATTTATTTTGCAGGAAAAATATTAGCCGGAAAGCAGTCGTCCATGAGCACTTTCCAAGTTTCTCCCAAACATCTGTTTTTAAATTCCCCCGCCAACAGATGTATTCATTTACATTTCCCCCAGATGAGTCGCCTTTTCTTTTGTTATTTTTTGACTGTATTTCTCACCTCTCAAGATCCTTTGGTATTAATTCTCAAACCCACCACTTAGGTTGGTAGTATCTCTTAATTTGGAACCTTCCCTTACTTCTATCATCATGAACATTTGCCCTTCCTTTGGGCCACTAAATGAAATGTTCTTTAAGTGGATGGTCTGAGGGGCACTTGGGTGGCTCAGTTGGTCAAGCATCCCACTCTTGGTTTTGGCTCAGGTCATAATTTCAGGGTGGTGAGACTGAGCCACACCTTGGGCTCCTGCTCAGCAATGAGTCTGCTGGAGATTTTCAATCCCTCCCCTTCCCTCTCTGCCCCTCCCCTGCTCTTGTGTGTGTGTGCCCTCTCTCTCTCTCTATGTCTAAAATAAATAAAATAAATAAAATCTTAAAAAAAAAAAAGAGGACAGTCTGATATAAGGTCTGAGGGGCATTCTTTTTTTTTTTTTTTTGGCAGTAGGCCAAAATTTCTACAGTTGAAACTTCTGTTGACCCAAAATGAGTTTAAACCTCATTTTAGAAAATCTGGGTTATTTGAATAGTGATATAACTCTGAAATCTCAGAGGGCTCACATAGTGCCTACAATTCTAAGCAGTAAGGCAGATTTCCCTGTAGGAACTTTTCTGTTTGGGGATCCCCGGGAGTCCCTATGGGAAACCATCCTTTCTGTTTCACAGACCCAAAGCACTGGTGGGAGCACGGGGTAAGAAGAAGAGAAAGTGCATAAAGAGTCTCCAGGAGGTATGGGGTCTCTGTGTAGACCAGCACACTCTTCAGAGACATAATGCAAGCCCCAAAGGTATTGTTATATTTTCTAGTAGCTGCATTTTAAAAAGTAAAAGGTGAAATTAATTTTAATAATAGATTTTATTTAACTCAGTATATCCAAAATGCTATCATCTGAACATGTAGTTATTACAAAAATATTCACAAGATACTTTTCATTCTTATTTCTAAGAATTTTTTTTTTTTAAGATTTCATTTATTTATTTGACAGAGAGAGACACAGGGAGAGAGAGAACACAAGGGAGGGGGGGAGTGGGAGAGGGAGAAGCAGGCTTCCTGTGGAGCAGGGAGCCCTATGCGGGGCTTGATCCCAGGACCCTGGGATCATGACCTGAGCCGAAGGCAGACGCTTAACGACTGAGCCACCCAGGCGCCCCTCATTCTTATTTCTATACCAAGTCTTGGAATTCGATGTGCATTTCACACTTCTAGAACACTTGGAGACTATCCACGTTTCAAGTCATCAATAGCCAATACTTACTGAAGAGCACACATAAACCCTTCCTTTCTGTTGCTCATTGGTCCTCTGAGACCTCAATCTTTTCTTCCCTTTTGCATACCTTCTTATCTTTCAGATCTCAGCTCAAAACACCTATTCTGGAGAGGAAAGGCAAGTAATGCGACCCACTCCCTCCCTGCCCTTCTCTATCCCGTTCTTCTGTGTTACTGTCTCCATAGACCTGATTTCTTCTAAAATGGTCTTATTCATTTGCTTACATATCTCTTTTCTAGCTTCTCCACCAGAATGTAAGTTTCACGAGGGCAGGGATTTTTAAAAATCTATTTTGGTCTCCAAGTTCCCGGTGCCGAGCACCGTGCCTGGCACACGCTGGGCGCTCAGTACACATTTGGGGACGAAGGAATCGCATTTCTCTGGAACGCGGCCGAAGGGGGCAGCCGAGCGGCGTGCACAGGTGGGTCGCCCACGACGCGCACGGCTGCGCTCCCTCGGCTCCAGGGTGGGTGTGGGTGAGTGGGTGTGTGCGGGGGTGTGCGCGGTAGAGCGCGCCAGAGAGCGGGGAGCGCCGAGCGGGGAGGAGCACTCAGCGCGGCGCAGAACCTGCAGCGCCGGCCGGGCAGGGCAGCTCGGAGGTGGGTGGGCCGTGCCGCCAGCCCGCCCGCGGGGTCCCCATTGGCCGCCTGCCGGCCGCCCTCCTCCAGGAAAGCGGCGAGGAGCCGAGGGGCTGCTCCCGAGCCGGAGGGGGAGAGCCCCACCGAGCCGACGCCGGGGAGGACGCGTGGGATCCGCGCCCCCCCATTCGCCCCCTCCCCGCGCGCCCGCCGCCGCCCCGCTTGTCTCCGGCGCTGGCGCCCACGGTCGGCCTCCGACAGCTCCGGAGGGACCCGGGCAGCTCCCGGGCGCCCGGGTGAGTGGCCGCGCGCGCTCCCCGGCTCCTCCCGGGCCCCGCCGCCTGCTTTTGCTTTCGCGGCGGCGGCGCGGCGGGGTTTGCCCGGGCAGCGCCCAGGGCAACCGGGAAGGCCGAGGCGGGGGCGGCTGGACTGCGGGGAGAAGTGAGAAGTGGGGTCGCAGCCAGGAGGCTCCCTCTGCCCCGCGGGCCGGGTGGGAACAGGTGGCGCGGGCCGGGCCGGGCCGGGCGCTTTGTGTCGGGGCGCGGAGACCGGGAGCGGGCGGCCGCGCCTCCCTCGGCCGCTCCCTTTCCTCCCCTGCTCCCCCGGGCGGCCGTACGCCGGGTCGGCCGGGTAACGGAGCGGGAGTCGCCAGGAATGTGCCTCTGGGGACTGCCTGGCTCGGGGGAGGGGAGGGGGTGGCCGCGCTGGCCGCGCTGGCCGGGGAGTGCGGGAGCCGAGAGGTGGCGCGGGGTCGCCGTGCCGCCGCAGGCTGGAGGGGGATGCTTCCAGCGAGGCGCGTTCCGCCCGGGCGAGGGCTTCATTCTTCCGCGGCGCCCCCGGAGGTGGGGAGCTGGGTGGGCGTGTGTGTGGAGGAAGGGGAGGTGGAGAGGCCAGTCACTTCCGGAGCCGGTTCTGATCCGCGCGAAGCGTGGTGCTTTCGGGGACGTGGACCTTGGGGTGCGGTTGTGCTCAGCTCCACGCGCGCGCGGGCGATGCGGGGCTGGGGACGTCCCTGGCGCGGGTTTAACAAAGGGTGCGCCTCTCCACCCGGCGGGGAGGGGCAGCTGGGGAGAGGGGGTCCTCGGCGAGCGGCTCTTAGCTGGGGAGGACTCCTTCCTTTTCGGGTTGTCATTTTACTGTTATTGTTGCTATTATTTTAAAGGACTGGAGACTGATGCATGAGGGGCCCAAGGAGGCGCAGGAGCGGTGGTGATGGTGTGGGAAGCGGAGCTGAAGTGCCTGGGCTTTGGTGAGGCGTGACAGTTTATCATGACTGTGTTCAGGCAGGAAAACGTGGATGATTACTACGACACCGGCGAGGAACTTGGCAGGTACGGGGGGGTGCCGGAAGCGCATGCTACTGAGTGGTGGAAATGCATAATATTGGGGGCAGTGGGCGGTAAACAAATGCAGTTTGAATCGGGAGGCTCCCTCTCCCATCCAAGAGATGTGCAAATTATAGAGAAAAGAGTTACTAACCCAGCACGGGCTGGGGTCCAGAAATCAACCACCTAATCCAAGGGGCTATGATAGGCAATTTCAGTGTTAGATTATGTTGCAAAGGGTATTGATCAAGAGCCCTGGACAGGAACAGATTTAATTGTCTGCAGTAACTCTTGTCAGCTTTTGCCGTTCCGAGATGAGGCAAAAGCTAAGATATATTTGCATCTGATGTTAGATCTTCTATGTGATTTAAGCAGATACAAACTAATTAGTAGGCTTTTAAAATCTTAATACTTTCTTTCTGAATTTTCAGAGTAACCTGAGCAAGTATTGGTAGCATGCTTGCCAGATGTTGCTGTCGGGTTTGGATTTTGAAACTTCCTCCAGCCAGGGATTTAATTACCCAGTTGGTGTTAGTGGTTGCTTTGGTTTCGTTTACCATGTTAAATTTTTAACAAATAAATGATTGAGAGTCTAATATGGCTATCTGGATCCAGAGCGTACTTTCACCACTGTGGGAGCTGTGACTCTGAGTGCAAAGTCGTTCAGTTTCTAGGTGAACAAAGAATGATTATTTTGAGGCGTCTCAGCACTGGCTCAGTTTCCCCTTGACTGGGTATTTGACAGGATGTGTTGAGCTCTGGTCTAAGTAGCACAAAGCCCAGTTTTCACACCTAAATTTAGATTCAACGTAAGAATTTGGTTTTAGTGGATTTGTATTGAGTAAAGGATCTTGAAACAAAGAGAAAGTGTGTATTTACTTACACCTGTATCAAAATATGTATTTTTCCATATTCACCTGATGTCCTGATCCTAAGCTTTTTTTTTTTTTTTTTTAAATTAGGAAATTCAAAAGCACCCACACCCTAGGTTACCTAATGGGAATTTCCAGTGTGGAGCTTAACTAAAATTTTTTACAAGTTCCAGTAAGAGTGGGGAATAAAAGCCATTTTTATTTTATTTTATTTTATTTTTAAAGATTTAATTTATTTATTTGAGAGAGAGAATGAGAGACAGAGAGCATGAGAGGGAGGAGGGTCAGAGGGAGAAGCAGACTCCCCGCCGAGCAGGGAGCCCGATGTGGGACTCGATCCTGGGACTCCAGGATCATGACCTGAGCCGAAGGCAGTCGCTTAACCAACTGAGCCACCCAGGCGCCCTAAAAGCCATTTTTAAAAGGATACTCTAAGAGAGTATTTCTGTATGTGTTTAGTATCAACTCAGGACATCACTGAGAGCCTGCACTTAGGAGGAGCTTATGCTATATTATTGGAGATTTCCTGAGGGAATAAGGAAGAAGGAAAGCTCTCAAAAATCATACTTCATGGATATGTTTAAGATTAAGGTTTAAGGGTATGTGGTTGAAGTACTTGGTTTAACTAGAAATAAATCACTTTATTCCTGTGGTTTTCAGCAAGACGAGTGGTATATGAAGTTTTCCTTTGAGTTTCCGTACTAGGAAAAAAAGGTGAAAAAATGTATTTTAATTCCATTTGTGTAGTATGGCCTGATTATATCAATTCTCTTAGAAAGAGGGGTGATTAAAATTAGGTGAGCCAGTTGCTTTATGGATTAAGTATATGACCTTATTTTCAGTAAGATCTTTTGGTAAAATTGTGTGTTATGAGAAAGAAAAAAAACAAAGCCTCCCTGAGGCTGGTGGGGGAGTTTGTGATCTTTACTTCCGTGGGCGAGATGACAGGCCCTCTGCCTCTGAGCTGAGAGGTGGCTTGCTCAGTTCTCACTACATTTAGCTTTGATTTTTGCCTCGGTCTCCGTTTCTGTGTAGAACTTTCTCCCCACTGTGCAAGACTAATTGACACCTGGTTGATGGGCTGATTTAATTTGTGTGACCTATGGATTTGAGAGAAGGGCTCTGAGAAAATGGGAGTTGGGGGTTTTTAAAATAAAGTATATATGCCCATCCATCTGATACAGCTGCTTTTGCTTTGCCTAAAAATGGGGAAAATGGTTGATTTGAGGGGGAAGTTTTTTTTCCAAGCCCTGTGATTTTTACATCTGCCTGGGAAATAGCCACTTCCTGAAAACAAGTCCTGACCTAAGATAGATATGAAGGAAAGAGGCTGCTTCATGTGTCACAGAAATGGAAATGGGCAGATAATTGAGCACAAATGCAAGGCCCTTGTAAGCAGTGAGTTATACACAGACCAGTGTGTACATTCTACACTTGACTTGCATGTCTTTAGGAGTCATCTAAATAATAGGTACTCGTTTAACTTATGCATATGCTGAGACCAAGTCCATAGCCAGAGGAGGGAAGATGGGTGCACTCAGTATTATTACTATTATTACTTTACTTTTAGGAAAGAGAGTACATATGTATGAGTGCTTGTGTGTGTGTGTGTCTGTGTGTCTGTCTATGTGTGTTAGTGTGTGTCTGTGTACTGCCCAGGACTGCTGTAAAAGCTCTCTGTCCCTGTAAAGAACGTTATAAAGTATTCTGATGATTGCAGTAGTGATCCAGCAGACAGACCACTGGACAGACATCCTGGTTCAAAACCTGGCTCTGCAACTTGCTAATCACCTTGAATAAGTTCCTCACCCTCTCTGACTCTCAGGATCTTCATTTTTAAAGCAAGGGGCTTAGGGGTGCCTGACTGGCTCAGTCAAAAGAGCAAGCGACTCTTGTTCTTGGGGTCATGAGTTTAAGCCCCATGTTGGGTGTAGAGATTACTTAAATAAATGAATAAATAAAAACTTAAAAAAAATAGAGAGGCTTAATGCTTATGTCATGGCTGTTGTGAAAATCACATAATCTAACACATGTAAAAGTATTTTAATCAGCGGTAGAGTTAAACCAAGGCAGATATTATCTGCAGGACTGACCGAGACATGTGGGTGTTCCAGCTAGGCTAATAATTTGGCCTGCAAGTCCATTTTTGTTCAGGTATCTGTTTACCAGTTTGGGGGAAGGGAGGCCTTCTGGGAAAAGGGTCATGCGTCGGGGAGGCACGTTGATGTTGCCCTTGGCCTCCCCACTCTGAGTCTGAATAAAGCAGCTCTGAACTCGAACATGAACCCGTTGTGAGCAGCCACCCCTCCCTTTAGAAGACTGTTTGGTGACCTTTTGTGTTGACTCCGGGAGGCCCTTTGGGGTCTCACTGTCCATCTCAGGAGGTGGAACAAAGCCCTGTTTCCATCCCAGGGAGTGGTTTCTGGGAGGGGTTCTTATGCGTGCAGATTTCTCCATCTGCCATTATATCTGGGTCATTTTTAGTGCCCCAGGATGCCTTAGACACTCTTATCAGCGGGAGCTTGGGAGGCTGCATGCTGGCTTGTCCCACCATCGGGCTCCCCTTATGTGGTTGGCCGTGGTCCAGCCTAACCTGTGAGCCTTCTGGACATCTCTCTGAGCACCACTTTCCCGGGGAACTGGCCTTCTTTCCTCTCCCGCTGTCTGACCTTACATGGTCTTAAGACCCGGGTCCTACCTCCTGAAGAAATTCCCTCCACAGTGATTTCTCCCTTCAGACTTGCTGTCTTGAAGCACTCTACTCTGTTGGAACATGACCGCAGACTGTGTCATGCCATGCCATGTCCTTGCTTTGTGCTGTCGTTATTCTTGTGTTGCTTCTTTTTTTTTTTTTAAAGATTTTACCCATCCATTTGACAGAGAGAGACAGCCAGAGAGGGAACACAAGCAGGGTAAGTGGGAGAGAGAGAGAAGCAGGCTAGCAGGCTTCCCACCAAGCAGGGAATCCGATGCGGGACTCGATCCCAGGACCCTGGGACCATGACCTGAGCTGAAGGCAGACGCCCAATGACTGAGCCACCCAGGCGCCCCTCTTGTGTTGCTTCTTGTAGCCCGCTTGAGCGTTCCTTCTGGTGAGCTCCATGGTCTTTTCTCCCCAGGGCATGCAGTGTGCCCTGTAACACCAGGCGAAAGCTCCATCAGTGCCTGGACAAGCCAATGCAGGTTGGCAGGTGCAATATTGGGACCAGCATGGGGATTTAAGACCTAAATGATGATGTGGATGCTGATGCTGATAGAGAGGCAATGTGTGGTGTGAGGCAGCCTCGGTACACTCACTTGGAAAGTGGGGAGACACCGACCTTTAAAGGGTGTTGTGGGAATGAGAGACCGTGGCTGTAACCACCTGACACGCTGTGACTGCTTAAGGTATTATTTTTAGTAACTGTTGTCCCCTACCACATTGTAGAGTCATTGTTTATTTGATTACCTGCATTCCTCACAGGTTGTCACAAGGCTGTGACCTTGGACTTGCTCATCAGTTTGTATCTCTAAAGCCACTTAGGTACTTGTTGGTAGAGGCTCAATAAATGCTCGCTCTTTGGATGAGTAGATTGATATATGTAAAGCACCGTGAACACACACACACGCTCGTACGTACATATGGCCCTCAGTGAGTGATGACCCCGGGGAGATGAGCTTGGGATGTTAAGGGCTGCAGCTTATAAGAGTAAAAACTGCTTTTCCTTCTGTGTTCTCTGTGACTGGACAGTTACATGTCCAAGTTACATGTCCAGCTTTAAACAAAACAAAGTGGAGCATTAGATAATTTACATCGGTTCGGATGGTGGCTGGAAGCTTAATCATTCAAATTTAAAACTTTCTCATTCCGGCGTACAATCCATAGGCATTTTAATTGAAGTAAGGCTTTGTCCTAAACTCCCAAGAGTCAGTGTACATCTTTCATTTGGTTTACTGAGGACCACAGAGTGGGTCCTAAGAATTAGGGCAATCCTGTGTGGGTGGAAAGAGGAAAGACTTCTTGGCCTGTTTTCCCTTTAGAGGGAGAATCACAGGCCCACCTGGTTGACTAGTGAGATCATCCTGTAGGACGGCGCCGAATGTGATTTTTTTAATTTGCATTTCTGCTTCTGTGTTCCCTCAGATGTTTCCTCTGATAGGAGAGGCTGCAAAGTTTTAAGAGAGAGAAGGTTCAAATATACATATTAGAGGTGATGTTCAGTGATTTGTTTTTATTAAAGTATAGTCGACACACAATGTTAGGTTAATTTCAGGTGTACAGCATATGATTGACTGCTCATGTGTGATGGTGTGCCCACAGTGTGGCTTCCCTCTGTCACCCATGTACAACACTATTAGGGCATCATCAACTATGTTCTGCATTCAGTGATTTTGAATTCTGTGCATTTTAGGAAAGTCCAATAATGGTCTTGCAGGGCGTGAAGGGAGGGCACGGTGATGGCGGTGAGCAGCAGTTTGGCTGGATGCTTGCTTGTCAGCACTGGGAAGGTATTTCTGGACCACCCAGGCAGGCATAATTTAGGTTCGATGGGGCCAGAAACATAGGGGGTTGAGGTTTTATTGATGGGGAGCCAAGAAGCATTGAAGCGGACTCTTTGGTCCCCCTATGCCTTGTTACCCCCAAACCTGTATCTTACCTAGCCACTTGGGAACCTAAGGTCCCATAACATTGGCTGCCTCTACAAAGCTGTGGAAAACACGCAGTAGGCTTACAGAGATGGATGCTCAGATTAATTTCAGTAATTACATATGGGAGTTATATCAGGAGAGGTGTCAGTGTCAACATGTCCTCTTACCTTCGAGCAAAGTTGTGACCCCTTAAAGGCAAAGACCATTTCCTCCCAGGTGGAGTGGGGGTGGGGAGGGCATCTGGGTGGATATCCTTGGAGGTGGTGTGGGGGGCAAGGCCTAAGCCCTGTGAGCTACAAGGTCAGTTACATTGTCTGACCTCTTTCAAGAACCCCTGTCTTCCTGCAGGGAAATGTGTTACGAACTTTCACCCTGAATTCTAGCCAGATGCTGTGTGTACCTACGCTAGCCAGGCATTTTGTCTAAATGCAATAAACCATGATTTTACTAGAAAGTTATTACTGATCATGAGACAAAGACTCTGCTTACTGGTGGAAAGGAGGGGCTTGCCTTGGTGAAGGGCAGCCCAAAGACCCCTCGGCACCCGGAGCTGGAAGAAGCTGGAATAATCAGTGGGTCCTCCCTTTCCATTTCATCTAGTCGGTGCTTAGACAGGTCAGGTGTCTCAAGCAGCTGCTTAGTAGGTAGCAAGAGGTGGGCCCCGAAACCTGGCCAGGCCTGCTTCAGACGTCCTTTACACTAGTTAGGATTTGGCAAGATTTTTTTTTTTTTTAAAGATTTTATTTATTTATTCATGAGAGACACAGAGAGAGACAGAGGCAGAGGGAGAAGCAGGCTCCCCGCGGAGCAGGGAGCCCGATGCGGGACTCGATCCCAGGACCCTGGGATCATGACCTGAGCCAAAGGCAGACGCTTAACTGACTGAGCCACCCAGGCGTCCCTGGCAAGATATTTAAGAGAGGTGATTTGGGCAGCCAGCTGATGCCAATCCGTTTTTAATATCTGCCTTTGAGAGGGTGGTTAGGAACAGCTAGAAGCCAACTTCACTGAAGGTTTGATCCCCGCCCCCCTGCCCCCCTCCCAAGCCAGAGGCTTGCTCTGAGCTCAGAACTCCCCTGGCACTTTCCTGCACACAGAAACTTATTTCCTTTTCCCTTGTGCTCCATGGTTATGAATGATGTTGGTGTGTGGCATGGTTTGACCCAACTCCCCAGATTAATAGTTCAGCTTTTTAGAAAGTTCACAG
Organism: Neomonachus schauinslandi; assembly: GCF_002201575.2. NCBI lineage: Eukaryota > Metazoa > Chordata > Mammalia > Carnivora > Phocidae > Neomonachus > Neomonachus schauinslandi. The sequence continues at coordinate 27,930,508 of NC_058415.1, forward strand.
AACACTCTTATTATTATTTAACCTTTGAGTAATGTACCGTGTTAAGTCATGGCTCTACCTGGTGGGCTATCCCCTAAATGACAAGCAGTTTCTCGTTTCATGAAGTGGCACTAGTCCGCATGGTTTAGGGCCTGTTGTATGATTGCCTGAGACTCTATGTGGAAGACCATACTTGGTTGTTTTGCTTTGGTTTATTGAGGTAAATTATCACAACAGAAAGCCCCATCTGTCAGCCTTGAGAGAGATGATATGACAGTATAATTATTTATAGTAAATCCAATTTATCACTTCGTTAACATTCTAAATGAATTCCTTTAAATGTGAGAGGAGGAAAAAAACAATTGCCATTCGGTTTTTCTACAGTATCTAAATGGGATTGAAACAACTGGGCCTGAGTAATAAATCTTTCTTAGGTAAACCAAAAAGTACTGTACCTCTCTCTAGGTTTAATGTGCCAAGAGGATTTTTACAGAGTCTAAAACCTAAAATGGTTAGTGTCTTATTTTCAATCCCAGTCCAAAACAAAACAAAACAAACAAAACAAGACAAAACAAAACAAAAGCAGTCCTGTGCTAGTCACTGATCTCGGGCAGTAGGTTGACCGGTGTGATCCTTGGTGACTCTCGTTTATAGCTTCTCTCTTTTTTAGGTGACATAAGAAGCTAGTGTGGCTTACAGATCACACTGTGGCCACTTAAGTATAATGTTGCCTCCGCCTGAGAAATGACCATGTGGCTCACCCTTCTGTCCTACGACATTTCCAGTGTGAGCTTGAGGAATTTTATTCAGCAACCTAATGTATATTCAGAGATGTCAGGAGAGGAGGTGGGGTGAACGTTGTTGATTTTTTTCCCTTTATAAACACATTCAACTTTGGATGAGGAACATAATGTTTGAGCAAATGAATGCTGGAAACTGCTGATCTCTGGTGTTTGAAAAGTTTATACTGATGGTGCTTATATTCATAAGCCTGGTGGTTTTCAGCTGGGAAATTTGGCTCTGAGTGTGGCCTCTCTTTTGGGACATATTTTCTGTCAGAACTACCTAATTATTCTTATTTAGATCTAATGTGATGAACGAGGCTGGTTTATCTCAAGTAGTGTGGATATTGTAAGTGTTCACCTGCAAGGAATGAGCTAATTTCCATTCTTTCCCGTTGTTCAGTAGTTCGTTCTGCAGCTCGGCATTTCCTGCCATTGAAACCACGCATACTTTGCCTTTGTATCTTAAAAAGTCAGGAGCTGTAAGACCTTACTTCCATCTTCCATGCTCATGTCTGAGGCCCTTGAGGGTAGAATTTTCCAGTTGAAAAATAAATGTAGGGAAAATAATCAATGCCCCCTTTTTCGATCTGTCATGAAAAGGATTAGCTCTTCCTCTGAGCTGCATGTCTGTCTATGACCAGGCTGTGTATGCAGAGGGTAGGTAGGACGTGGCTGAGGCAAGGAACAGCGACAGAGGGATCTGTTGGGACAGGGAGGGAGTGGCTTGGAGCAGAAAAGATCAGTAGTTGGAGCTGACCGAGGCCTCAGCTTCCCGTCCTCCTTTGAGAAGTTGCTTTGCCTCCTCTGTTCGGAGCTCCATTTTTTGGGGGGGGGAGGGGGCGGGGGCATCTGTGGTTTCTGGGTAAGCAGTGTGTGTGTCTCTGGGAAAGTGATGAAAAAGACCACAACCTTTTGAGCGTAGTTTTTAATAGGCTGGGGGTTACAAGCTGCTTACAAGCTGCTTCACTTTACAAACAACAACAGCAACAAACTAAGCTAGGGCCACTGCAGGTATGTACATACAGTCGAGAAGAGACTTTTACAGCCAACTGCTGATGTCTGAGATGCTGAATTGCACATGATACACGGAGGAGCTGTCTGTAGAAATTTGGTAAGCAAAACCAAACCCAAAAACACTGAGAGGTCACCTGCTACCTAACAAATACCATTTTATTGGTATATAAATCAGTATAATTGAAAACAGAGCCTGCCAGGGGTTTCTGTTATACACCTGGGGTGTGACTATACAAAGCTGTCTCTCTAAATATTGTCTTTGCCACTCAGAGTATCTAGAATCAGCGTGTGAGCTGTTGTTCGTGAAGCCAGAAACTTCTACTGAGTTTGTCCTCAGGAGCTCCTCTGGCTCCTGATGATCACGGGTTAGTTTCCTTCCCCACTGCAGGGTATGAGTAGCCCCTTTCCCGGCTTGCTTGCGCCGCTCTACAGACCGTGAGTGCGGTTGCACCAGGGTGCTCAGGGCAAGGCCCGGCTGACTTCAGGCACTAATGCTCCTTTTTCTCCCGAATGTCATTTTTTCCACATTGTGCCGTTGGAATGAAGTAGATTCCTCACCTGTCATCCCATCTGGCCGTGAGCCTATCAAGTGACTGCTTGGGATTCTGTTCTTGGCATTTCTTTGCAGCGTAATTCAAACAAGCTTCAGGATAGCTGGAAGATATTTACAGTTTTCCCTTCTAGAACTGATGAGGGCTGGCTCTAAGTACCATCCTGTATTTTTCCTCACGTAGAACTGCAGGCGGCTGATTCAGTTGTTTGGGAGAGGAAGTGAGTGAGTACAAGTGGAATATTTTCCAGGATAAAGTTTTATCAGTCCGTGCTCTCCCTACCCCTCCCTTGCCACAGAGACAGCAGAGCTTGGCAAATCCAGCAGTGGACAGGCGAGGTAAGCCTCGGGGCGGTGTGTGTGGAAGCACGAAGTCCCTGGGTTTTGCCAAATAAGATCCTGGTGCTGAATGGGTATGCCCTGTTTTCTGAATATTGCTGATTAGTAGGGACCAGCCTCAGTAGGTCTCATCTTCAGAAGCAGTCTTCTCTCTTTGATGAAGATAATTAAAAAAAAAATACCTACATTAGAGAGAAGTGATCACCTGGAGAAATAGAAGCAAATAGGAAATGACCTGGCCAGTGTCAGCCCATAGCCTTCTCCAGAGCATGCCCCCGGCTCTTCCACCAGGAAGACTGTCTTAGTTTTTATATTCCTTTTTTTTTTTTTTTAAACATTTTATTTATTTATTTTGATGGAGAGAGAGAGACACACACAGCGAGAGAGGGAACACAAGCAGGGGGAGAGGGAGAGGGAGAAGCAGGCTTCCTGCGGAGCAGGGAGCCCGATGCGGGGCTCAATTCCCAGGACCCTGGGACCATGACCTGAGCTGAAGGCAGATGCTTAACGACTGAGCCACCCAGGCTCCCCTAGTTTTTATATTCCTTAATAATTTGGAATGAAGCAGTGGCCACTTTGGTGTACTTTTGCAGTTGGCTTCTGCATGTGCTTCTCGGCTCTCCCTGTGGATTGTGCATTTTCTGAGTGTAGAGAACATGGCTCTTTGTGTCTCTTTTGTTGGGTGGGATTAAGCTAAGCACACAGTGGGTCTTATTTATTTGCCTTATGAAGGCACATATGCAGAAATTAGAATATGGTTCAGAGATTTGGACACAAATCCCTGATTCCACAATGCACACCAGCTGTTACCTTGGGAAACTCACTTGACTCGGTTTTTTCATCTGTTAAATGGGGATAATAATCATACCTATCTCATAAGTTCGTTGCGAGGTTGTAGATAATGTATGTGAAGTGCTTGGTCTGGTACCAGGCACACAGTAAATGCTTGAGAAGCGGTTGTTGGTTAACAAGATGGAGAGAGCGAGAGGGAATGAGGGAGAGGGGGACTGTATAACATGCTTCTGAATCTATGTGACAGAACCCTACCTTGCCTCCATTCATTCCTTCTTTCCCTGCTCAGGTTCTGGCCTGGACACCTAGCAGTAGGGTAGGGGTGAGGGCTCACTCCTTAGTTCCATCCTTCCGCCTTCTCTTCTCCATTCTCCTCTACCTTTGGCTCAGCCTGCAGGGTGGGCTCATTCTGCCAAGTTCGACTTTGTTCATCTGATCCGTCCTTATAGGAGTGCCTGCCCCAAGCCCATGGGCGCCAACCCAGGACTCGGTTTCTGTGCTGGGTTCCCTCAGCGAGTCTGCCTCATGTTGTGGTAGATGGTTCTTCGAGTTCCTGAGAAGCAAATTAGGAATTGAGCTGTGCATTCAAAAATGGGCTGCTGGGGATAAGATGCCATCTTGAAAGTCCACCCAGGGGAGCCTGGGTGGCTCAGTTGGTTGAGTGTCTGCCTTTGGCTCAGGTCATGATCTCAGGTTCGTAAGATCGAGTCCTGAATCGGGCTCCCTCCTCAGCCGGGAACCTGCTTCCCCCTCACCCACTCCCCCTTCCCCTGCTCATGCTCTCTCTCTCTCTCAAGTAAATAAATAAAATCCTTAAAAAAATAAAATAAAAAAGAAAGTCCACCAGACGCCATGGGAAGAGGAAGGGGGAAGCTTCTGTTAAGGAGGTCCTATTAAGATGGAAAGAGATGTGTCCAGGGAAGCCAGGGTCACTAAAGCAGCAAGTCAGCCAGGAGTCAGCTGCTCAGAAAAGCTCCGAGGGGTAGCCCTTCTGGCATTGTTGGGGACCCAGGACATGTCAGCACGCAAATTCAGCTTTCCTATGCTGTCCTTGAGTTCCTGGAAAGCCTATTTCATTTTTCTAGCTGCTTTTTAAGTAAAAAATTGTCCTGAGCAGCCAGCAAAGACCCCAGGAATTTGATCAGAGACACAAAGCACGGCTTTTTGTGATAGATCTTTATGGAAAAAGAGGTCTGAAATGAGGGCCCCCGAGTGCCTGAGCAAGACGAGCTTGCTACAGAACACCAGACCTATGGCAGATCCTATGGAGCCTCCATTCAGCTCTGACACGTACTGATTTAAGATGTGAAAATGAGTGTTTGGCCAAACCCAAATTGCCCATGCCAGGAAAAGCCTATTAGGTTGGTGGCTGAAAGACTGAATTGTTAGGTCTCACTTAATGGCCAGGAGGCTCTGCCAGGTGCTGGGGGTGAATGCCCACTTAAACCCGGGAGTGCCCATCCTTGTTCCCCTAGGTGGGGGTCTCGTCTGTGCAGGGAACAAGGCTCCTGCCTAAGAGGCCACTTTTAAAGGGTGCTTCCTCATTCTTCAGGCCCACTGAGCGGATAGCTTTAGTTTCTAAAAGTGACATTAGAATTTGAAAAGAAAAATACTTGGAAACCGGGTCTAGAAGGTGAGTTCAGCTGAAATATATGGGAATGGCGTAGCTGACTGTAAACAGGCAACGTATGTGGACCGTTACGCAAAACTATCGTGTGAGCCGAGCTGTACTATCTGTTCATCATTTATTCCTTCATCCAGGGTTGGCTGGACATGTGAATGACCCAGCACTTGCTGAGGTGTTTGGTAGGACCCTTTATCTCAACAAGTTTCTAATCATGCAGAGTAGACAGACTTTACACAGCCAATGATAATAGAAAGCCCAAGTAAGAAGTGAGAGAAACCAAGTATGGACACCTGTTTTTGGAGTTCGGGCAGGGAAAGGTCATTCTGACCTAGAGGGGTCATTGCTTTTTTTTCATTCATTTATTCAGATTCTTGTGGCGATGTAAAAATGTAAATAGGTGGGTGCCTGCTCGGCTGTGTGTGTGCGTGTGTGTGTGTGTGTGTCTCTATCCTATTCCCTGGAAGCTAGTGGGAATCAGGCATGAAGCAGGAGACAAGGAAACCGAGGTTTGCTGGGAATCCATCTAGACAGGGGGCTGGAGGTAGGTATCATTATCCACATTCTACAGATCAGAAAACTGAGGTTCGAGAAGACATCGGCCTTAGATAATGTGTATAAAATGGCAGAGGCGACTGCTGGATGCCCACACTGCTAATCCATGTCTGGAAATTGGGTGGTGGGTGATGCAGCTCGCTTTGTGTCCTATTTCTTGGTCACTGTCTTGGAAGGGAGGTTTAAAGAACTTTAAAACAGCCAGCTTAGTGTCAGCTCCTCTGACACGTTCAGTGCAGGTTTCCTTTGTTCCTTCTACACCAGGCATTGCTCAACGTGTCTGTTGAGGGGCACCCCCTCCCCACTGCCCATTGAGGATGACTGGGCTCCAGGATCAAGACAGGGAAGCATTGACTAATGGGCCTAAGGGTTGGAGCTAGTAGTAGGCAAGCAGGATGCTGCACCCAGTGGGCAAAGAAAATGCCCTTGAAGGAAGCTACTGAAATTGGTGTCCAGAGCTGGGGAATGAATAGAGCGGGCAGCCAGGTGGTGTGAGCGGGAGGTCTGGGGCAGGTGCTGTCTGATGTGGATGGGTCTGCCGTGTCCCAGAGGCCTGGCATGGGACTGACAGGAAGACCTAGAGAGGCTGCCGGTCAGACTTCCAGATGTCACTCCCCTGGGCGTGGGAGCCCCCCGTGGCTAACGCCTTGGTTTCCGCTGTGCCCCTCCCTGCTGACCAGGGTGCTGGGAGTCACAACCAGGCTCCCGTTGCTGCCTGACCACCGTCCGCCCCACTCTCTCCCCAGGGTGGCATTCTGCTCCTGTCTTGAGGACTCTGTTTTTAACCTGCTTAATAGGTGTTGGCTTTTTTTTTTTTTTAATATACTGATTGCTAATTTTAAGTCAAAGCTAGAGAACTCCTACTTTTTATTCTCTTTTCATTTCTTTTAGCCCCCGGTTTCTGCCTTTCTAGCAGAGTGGATGGTATAGCATGCTGTGTGCTGTGGGGAGCCCCTATGGCTGACTTCCTGCCTCCTAGGTCCTTCTTCCTAGCAGGGGCTTTTAAAGGTAGAAGGTCAGGTCTGGGGGCCTCCTCGACAGGAGGTGTGAAGAGTGCTCTGCCCGGGCTCCCAGCGCCCTGGGGACAGGCCACTTGTGTAGAGTGGGGAAGCTTGCCAGTGGGGGAGGGTGTGAAAGGCCCCTGGCTTGGGGGCTGTTGTGGAAAAGGGAAATGTGTCAGTCAGGGTGCTGGCAGGAAATGCGTCCTCTCCCAAGGGTTCAGGTGAAGGTTATGGGTTGGCCAGATACACAGCAGTCTGGGGACCTGATACCTGCAAGGTCCCCATATCACACCACTCCCTGCAGGGGAGGATGTGGACAGAGCAGCTATGTCTTTTCCACTGTAGCGCAGTGATGATGTCCCCAAACTCTGCTGGTGCTTTTGACCATGTCACATATTCTCAGTGTCATATATATTTTAAAATGTTAAAGCATGGGGGCGGGAGGGGAGTCTAGTGGGAATAAAATGGGGTTGACCCCGTTTCAGTGGCAGAGGGGGAGATATGAAGTGGAGGCAGTACCAGGTACCCATCTGTCCCCAGTCACAGCTAGTGTGGTTCTCGGAGAAAGCAGCGCACGGCTGCGCCGAGCCTGGGAACAGAGCCTCTCCAGCACAGCTGTGTGCCCTGGAATATTTGCAGTTTTCGAGTGGAAACCTAAGGGACTTGGTGGTAAACCTTCTTGCAGTCTGCAGTTGCCCGGCTGTCGGTCAGTTCTGTCAGCTTTGCTCTCGCTTTTATAACGCTTGAAAATTGGGGCGTCACAAAGGAAAAAGGAAGTCTTAACCTAGAATCGACTTCTTCCTCAGTACATGTGAATTGATTCTAGTACACGTAGAAAGGTGTATCGCGTGTTCTGAAAGGATAGGGTTTAGCTCTTGTTCCTGGGGTTGCACTTCCTCTGCGGTGATGAAGAGATCACAGGTGAGAAGACAGGTGCTCGAAAGCCCCACAACAAGGGGGCAGTGGTTGAGAGCAGGTATTTGTAAAATCAGCCACTGTGGGGTGGGAAGAATCAGGATATTGGTAACAACTGGAATTCAGCTTTGTTGTTTCTTATCGACCCTTGAAGGTAGGTGGGAAGTGTGTTTTGTTTTTTTGTTGTTGTTGTTAAAAATTTTTTTTTTATTCATGTGACAGAGAGAGAGAGAGGAGAGAGGGAATATGAGCAGGGGAGAGAGGCGGAGGGAGAGGGAGAAGCAGACTCCTCGCTGAGCCAGGAGCCTGATATGGGGCTCGATCCCAGGACCCTGAGATCATGCCCTGAGCTGAAGGCAGACGCTTAACCATCTGAGCCACCCAGGCGCCCCGGGGAGTGTGTTTTTGCGCTGCTTTTACAGATTGGGAAACAGAGCTCAAGGCAGCGGAGTTCAGTTCCGTGGTAAGTGAAATGTGGGCGTGTGTGTATAGACACACATACCTGTGTGTGTAACACATGTACACATGTATGCGTATCCACATGCATACGTGCATTATAAATTTGACTGAGGTAAAGGACGTACAACACACAATTTACGAGTTATAAAATATGCATAGTGTATTGTAGATTCCGTAGAGCCAGTTGAATCTCACGGAATGCGTTCCTTGATTTTTGCGTTGGCTGACCTATGGTCCACAGTGTTTTGACAAATGGAGCTGCATCCCTGTCTGCGAATTATTTTCCCAATAAATTTAGCACCACTGAATCTGACATGTGATCTCCTGTTGGACTCTCTCTCATCCTTGTACAAATTATATTCATTAAACTCAACCGTTTTTCAACTTCACTGCCAATTGCAGTCGTGCTGTCTTTTTAGCTTTCGGTGTCCTTGCAGGGATTGGGACTTTGGTTCTATATTATTATAGCAGTGGCCGTGTTTAATAAGCAGCTCTCCAGATTCCTGCAAAATGAACAGGGCGCCCTCGTGAGCTGGCAAAGGCAGGCTGGAACACTTCCCCTATTCCATTGTTAAAATCTGAGAAGGAGGTTCTCGCCTGTCTTCCTCAGTCCCCAGGATGGTGCTGAATGTCTGGTTAGAGACTCGGGAAGTATTGGTAGCTTGAGTGAGTGAGGTTTCGAAGCTAGGACTGGGAGCCAGTTCATGAGATTTCAGTTTGTACCCCATTGTCCTTGGTGAGCAATGAGGAAACTCAGGAAAGAAGGGGGTCCAGGAACTGAGTGTGTCCGTGGTCGGAACGGGCTGACAGAGTCCTGCCCTCTGGTGGGATGTCGGCGCTCGAGCAGCGTGATGCAAACAGGAAGAGAGAGGACAGCATCTCCCATGCCCTTTCTTGCAGCTCATGCAACCCGACATTTTTCTTCCCCATCTTCTAGGAAAGGGAAGGCCTTCTCTTCTAGGAGGGTGGTGACTTCCGTTAGTCATCGGTAGCCAGTGGGGATGACCGGTTATGGGGAACAAGAGAGGTAGAGCCCTTTATGTCTTCTGGAATGGCTGGTACATTCACATGGCAAGGAAGTCAGAGAGGGTAGGCAGGGAGAGGTAGCGTCCGTCTGTCTGTCTTCCAGGCACCAGCAACTCGGCTTCTTGGGGTCCATCCCGATGCAGTCTCTGCATATTAAAGTCAATAAACATATAAATATTTTCATGTGTTTTACTGAAATGGTATCATGCTGTTCACTTTGTTCTACACTTTTTTTTTTTTTTTTTACCTCACAACATATCTTGAAAATCATTCTGTTACTGTACAAAAAGGAATGCCTCTTTTCTGTTCTGTGGGTTTACCGTAATTTGTCTGTCTCCCAATCTCGCAAAGAACTTTTAGGGTTCTTTCCTAATTTTTGTATTACAAATAATGCTGCAATGAATACCTTTGTGTAAAATTTTATAGTTATCTGTAGGATAAGTTCCTGAAAGTGGAATTGCTGGGTCCAAGGTTAAAAGCCCTTGTCATTCTGGTAGATATTGCCAGGTTGTTCTTTTAAACTACCCTGCTACCCACAATCAAGAGCCGATTTCCGTACTGTCTCCCACAACTGTTGGGTTCTTGCCATTTGTTGAGTATGGTTTGATTAATTTTTAAATATGAAGGAATGTAAGCTTCTTTTCAAGTGTTTAAGAATTGTTTGTGTTTGCTGTGAACTTTCAATTCATACTATTTGCTCATTTTTCGGTAGGTTTGTAGACCTCTATTGATTTGTAGGGGCCCTTTATATATGAAAAATAGCTTTCAGTGGTGCCTGGATGGCTCAGTTGGTTAAGTGTCCGACTCTTGGTTTCGGTTCAGGTTGGGATCTCAGGGTCGTGAGATCGAGCCCCACATTGCGCTCTGTGCTCTCCCTCTCCCCCTCTCCCTCCATCCCTCTCCCTCCCTCAAAAAAAAAAAAAAAGCTTTATGTCTATGACATGATTTGTACGTCTTTTTTCTAGGCTGTCATTTGTCTTTTGGCTTTGTTTCTAGTGTTTTTCCTCCATGGATACATTTTTGTATTATGGTAAAATTACATAAAATAACATTTTCCATTTTAACCACTTTTAAGTATGCAGATCATTAAGTACATTCACATTGGTTGTGCAATCATCCCACTGTCCAGCTCCAGAACTTTTTTATCATCTCAAACAGATGTTTTTTTTTAACATGTCAACTTTATCAAATTGTTTTTTTCATCTTTTGTGGGTTTTGTGTCAGTTAAAAAGTCCTTTCCCACTTTGAGTTTATTAGTAAATAGTCTCTATGGTTTCTTGTAGTACTTTTGTGGTGTGTTACTTAAATTTAAATACATGATCCATCTGGAACTCATTTGGGTGTAAAGGATGAGGTATCATTCCAAATATATTTTTTCCGGATAGTGAGCCCTTTGATTGCCATTTGGTCATCAAACATGGTTTGAGAACAAATTGGATTCAATGGGGGTGTGTGTGGGGGGAGGTGGTGTCTGGCACCTCGGTAGCTATCGGGAAACAGCAGAGAAGCCATTTTGAGTAGTCCATGTGAATGGTGGGGGGCTTCAGAAATAAGCCTGACCTAGATTGAGGAAATCTCATTCTAGGAAAATTCGAGCTCCTGGGTATTTATGTTTGCTAACCTCAAATAGAATCACAGACACACTCGTCAGTACTTCGTCTGAACTTGCTGAAAGACGGTCTATTTGTATCCCTGCTGACACAGTTGGATAGAATCTGTGTAGCACGCAGGACAGAACTTCCCGTCTCTCAGGCAAGGACGAGCACTTCGTGTCCTGCCAGAGGTTCTAAAGGAGGCTAGGAAGGGGCGGGCATCAGGCCTGAAATCCAGCTGAAGCTCAGGGGCCTCTGCCTGGAAGAGGGGCACCTGTTTGTCATTCACCCAAAGGCTCCAAGTGGGCCAGAGGTGCCCTGACCCTAGAACCCAGTTGCCTGAGTCTGTAGACCCACTAGCAAGTACGCTTCTGGATCTGTCCTCCCAGGCTCCTCAAGAGGAACATCAGGGAGCACCCTTGCATTCCAGGTGTGCTGGACTGCTGAGCCCCTCACCCTCAGGGTAACTGGCGGGACTGGGGCATCAGAGCCCTCAGGCTGGTTATCTCAGGCGGCAGGCAGCAGAGACATCATTTCTGTGTCTTCCATGAGGTGGGGTAGGAAAGGTTGAGAAGCCTTGAACTTGCATCTTTCTCAGAAACCTGAGGTGAAGCAGGGGTGGGTTCCCTGATGGAAGCACCTTGTCAAAGAATTCCAGAGGACACCAGTCACAATCCATTCACATCCCAAACAGTGTGACTGGTACGTCCTGTGGTTTCCCCGGGGTCGCCTTTTTATCCCATGGGAGCCTGTGGGTGGCCCTATGGAAGCAATTGGGGTAGAAGAATATGTCTTTCTGTGTGGGCGGGGAGTTCTAGGACTTTCTGCATCTCTATTTTTCACTGTGCTTAGTTCAGAAATGAGTTGAATTAATGAATGACAAAATGCCAAGTTCCAAAATAAAGCAGAAATAGTTCCTTTGTCAAGGCAGCTGGGTCTAGGTTGTCTAGGACTTCTGGTCTACCTCCTTTTCAGTGTGTTTTCATCTCCTCTTGCCAAGAGCTCTCCAAGGTCTGGCACACTGTGCCTGGCACCCCTGGAAGCTTGAATGTTTGAGGAGCTTAATTCCCTGTCCCTGTTGCCCTCACCCCGGGGTGAGAAGTCACTTGTTCTGAAGGACATGACCAGTCAGTTGAGCCATAGCTGTACAGAGAGATGTACGTTTGTTTTGAAATATTAAAATGAGATTTACCTGGAAACATTAAATATTTAAATTCTTTGTTGAGTTTTGCTTTTTTTTTTCCTGATCACTAGATTTTTTTTTTTTTTTGCCTTTTTTTCCAGGTATAATTTGCATGCAGTAACATTACACTTGTTGTGCCGTTCTAGGAGTTTTAACAAATGTGACCTCCAGCACAGTCCGAATATACAGTGGTTCCCTTATCTCCCCAGATTCTCTTCTGCCCCTTGTAGCTAGCACCCTGCTTCCCCCAGCATGTGGCAGCCACTCATCAGTTTTCTGTTCCCATAGTCTCCTTTTTGAGGATGAGCTAGGAATGGAGTCATACATAGTTTATGTGCCTTGTAAGTCTGCCTTACGTAGTGCATTTGAGATTCATCTATGTTGTGGAGATGTCAGTTCTTCCCTTTTTATCATTGAGCAGTATTCTATTGGATGAATATGCCATAGTTTATCCATTCACCAACTGAAGGACATTCAGGGTTTTCCAGTGTATTATTAGTATTTTGACTGTTTCTGTCTGTTAGTGGGTGGGAAGCTTTCTAGAGAATCGCTATGGTACTAACCAGTTATGTTTGGTATCTTTCTTCAGGGCAAAGCTTTTTGGGCAGCATCCCCCAAGACACCCTCTGTGATGTGCACTAAGTGGTCCTTTAAAATGATGGTGGTGGTAGTGGTGTCGCCGTGTCCCCATCTGGTTGACACCTCACCACCTCAGCCATCCTCCATTATTCTCTCCTGCTCTCTCTCGTGAGTGACATACCTCCTTTGATGTGGGGCCAATTAGAAATGTTATAAAAGCATTTCTCTGAAAACTCAGAGCCCAAACTAAACCATCTCCATATGCTCTTTTCTACTTCAAAGGCAGTTGGAGGATAGTTTGACACAATTTCTTTCCTTTAGAAGAGGGGAAGGCTCTTCACCGTGGGGCCAAGGAGGAGGGGATAGAAAGAAGCCCCTGAGGACATCCGTCTCGGGCAGCCTGGGGAAGTGGACACCTGAAGGGTAGAGGACCAAAGATGTTGTTGGTTGGCTGATAGAAATAGAATTCTGTAGCGAAGCTTGGTATCCTGGGTATCACACTCCAGGGAGGAGAACTGATGTCTGCATACTTCACTGACAGGTTGTGTCATTTCGAGCGACCCTCTGTCTCCCAGTGGCTGGAAAAACATCCCAAGAGTGGCATTGAGGAAACTTAGATTTTGACCTTGACAGTGTCGTCTTCAGCACTGTGTGTACTTCAGTTTCTCTATGTTAGGATGAGGGCCTTGGAAAGGATGGGCCTCTTGGGTCTCTGATGCTGATCTCACCCTCTCAGATCCCAGCATATGGTTGCTCTCTGCATCTGGGTCTGTGAGTCCAGAACCTCGGGGATGCTGAGCCGCCCTCATTGCTCACCCCGCGTCTGAGGGGGATCGTGCTCTGTTGCAGGACAAGCCGCAGCTGGCTGAGCCACTCCAGTGGAGTACAGATGAGCATGCTCCTGCCAGCGTGAGATTCGGGGGAAACTTCTCCGAATCCAGCCCTGTAAGGAAGGCGATCTGGCAGAAATTCCCTAAAGACTTTGAAAGCCCATTATGTAAATGCGATACTGTCTTCCATTAGCAAATATATCAAAACACAAACCTAATGCTTGTGTGACCAGACACGGAGCTTCCTTTTGAGCCGTTACTGGCTGTGTTAGTGGGACTTCCCTCAGGCAGTTATTTCATATCCTCTTTGTCCCGCAAGTGACATTTAAAATACTTCTCCTTTGAAGCACACATGTGAGTCCAGGGGAACATCCGAGAACGGAACGGGATCTTTTGGCCAAGATATTATCTGCAAGTGATCATTTGCCAACCAGACTGCAGAAATCACTAATCCTCCTTTGCCACGACGTTCCTAGCGACTTGGAAATGGAAAGTCAGATTTCAGAAGTTTCCCCATGGCACCAGTGCATCCCCGCATTGTTTCGTGCACCTGTAGACAGGTAGTTTGAATTGTGTACGTGGATACATCAAGCCATGTTTGTACAGAGCCCATGTTGGTAGCTCTAATAACTGACATGCAGTGTCACATCCTGGCTTAGACACTCACCTAAGTCAGTCAGATTTTCGAGAACTTCAGCATGCCTAAGATATCAACGCTTTGTCCAGTTAGAAGCCTGTTGTTAGAATACATTGTCTGTTCCTTCTTCCTGGTATACTCTTCCCGCAGAGAGCTACACACCAACCCTCACCTCTTTCATCCTTGGCTCAGATGTCACTTTCTCAGTGAATGCCTTCTAAAAATCAGCTCTCACCCCACATCATACCCTATTTTCTGCCCTACTTTTCCCCAGCACTTAGCACTTCCTAACACACTACTAACATAATCTAACTATCTTGTCTTTTAAAAGGTAAAGGGCATTATTTATTGTGCAACTCTTTCATCAGAGATCTCTGTCTGTTTTATCCCAGGTATCTGGAACAGTGCGTGACACACAGTAGGTGCTCCACAGAAAGTTATGGAGTGAATGCGCGCATAATGAGGGGATGCGTAGCGGAGTTCTTGGGTTATTAGTTTGCTTTCATTTCTTGACCGCAAAGCTGGAGGGAAGGCTCAGGTTGCATTGGAGGGAGAGAGTTCCACAGCACATGGACTGCGGCCTACATCCCTTTTCCTGCGGGCCCAACTGACTGCCTTGAGGCTGCCTGGAACAAAGAAGCCTCCAGTTCCATCGGGCTCAGGCTGGCCCAGGAGAGCCCAGGAGGAGAGCTCCTGGTCACCTGGCCCTCAGTGCACGTCAGGCTCGCTCTGTCCTGCTGGGATCTGGTCTTCTGCTGTAAATCACCTCCGGCCCTTTAAATTTAGGGTTTCATGAGAAGTGTTGGTGTGGGGGAGTATCTGATGGCTCCCTAACTTCTCAGAACGCCTGCTTCCTCATCTGCAAAGCAAAGATCAAGGGAACTGCCTTAGACATCTGTGGACATTACATCAGAGAATCTACATCACTTCTTTTTTTTTTTTTTTAAAGATTTTATTTATTTATTTGAGAGAGAATGAGAGAGAGAGCATGAGAGTGGGGAGGGTCAGAGGGAGAAGCAGATGAGGGACTCATGCGATGCTATCCTGGGACTCCAGGATCATGACCTGAGCCGAAGGCAGTTGCTTAACCAACTGAGTCACCCAGGCGCCCAAATCTACATCACTTCTTTCTGCAGTGCTATTCTTAATTTTGAAGCTCCCCACTCCCTCCCCACTGTTGTCTTGTATTTAGAATTAAAAAGCACCTGCCCCCTGTCTTTGTCCCAATAAGAACCTACATGGTTTTTCTCATGTTCTGTTGTGATTATTACATTTAGCACAACTTACACCATAGCAACATAGCATTTTCCAGAATGTTGAGAAGTAAGCTGAGCATCTGAGCCTGTCACTTTCAGGCAGGGTCAGAAGTCCAGAGGAAGCAGTGGAGAGCTCTTGTAACTTTGGACATCAGCCCCAGAGACACATTGCCAGCCCGGGTTATATCATCAGTTTATGCATTCAGGTCCTTCACAAGGTAGCTTGATTTTAAATGTGCAAGTTGATTTCAAGTTTGTACAATTTATATGAAGCACGTTACCAGCCTCAGTCCCTCTGAGGGGCAAATAATGTCTGCTTTTCTGCATCCATTTTGAAATTGGAAGAGAAAGTCTGTATTCTGCTCAGCTGCGTGCACTCATTTTTGTTTTACTAATTAATGGATGAAAAGTTCTTTCATCCACTGTGCTTCTTCAGAAATTCTAGAATGATTCTCCTCTGTCTGAGGAATAGCAAATTGGCTCTTTAAAAAGATAAACATGCTCTTGAATTTTTCAGCCAAACTTCATATGAATTCTGACATTGGGGGACAGACTGAATGAGCCAGTTTCCCTTTCTTCAGCTGGGTTTGGGTGGTGCCACGCGAAAAGGATGTGCAGAGGGAAGCCTTCTTGTGGCAGGTGGGAACAGACATCCAAGGAAATCCCCCAGGGGCCCTTTTAAAGGTCAACATCCCTGGAACAAAGTAGTCATTGGGGCCAGACCAGTGACCTCTTCATATTCATGCAGGTCTCCCCTTCAAAGGAGGTTTTTAAGTAATTTCCTTCCTCAGGGGGTTTGGAGCAGCTGTGAGCCAAGGATTAGCATCAGGCCTTTTAAAAATAGAGAGTAATGAATTTAAGAAATGCTTAGCCTTTGGAAAGTGAAGTAGAGCCATGGATATGTTTTAAAGTTATCTATCTGGGGCACTTAGGTGGCTCAGTTGTTAAGTGTCCACCTTCAGCTCAGGTCATGATCCCAGGGTCCTGGGATCAAGCCCCGCATTGGGCTCCCCGCTCAGCGGGAAGCCTGCTTCTCCCTCTCCCACTCCCCCTGCTTGTGTTCCTTCTCTCGCTGTGTGTCTCTCTCTGTTAAATAAATAAAATCTTTAAAAAAAAAAAATAAAGTTACCTATCCATCCATCCATCCTTCCATCCCTCTCTTTCAAAGACAAAGGAGAATGAGGGAGATAGGGGAGCCAGAAACAGAGGGAGACAGCCTGGGCGGGGGGAGGGAAGTATGCATTTATGGGAAGAGTGGGGGTAGGGAAGAGAGGGAAAGAAAGACAGAGAGAGACTTTGTCAAAAACATTATTTAGGGAAAAGAATGGTCTGATCTTTTAACGTTGCATGCAGTGGGTTAGGTTCAATGTGCTTTGCATTTCTACACTACGGTGGATCTGGGCTTGCTTATGAGCACCCCTCTTGTGCATGGTCCCCTCTGAGTGGAAGGCTGGGCCCCTCAGCCCACTGCCAGTAGCTGGGCTCGAGCTCACTATCCGTGCCACCAGGCTCTGGCCGGTCATTCAAAAAGAAACAACATTTGAAAACAGGCCTGCTTTTTTTCCTGTGGGCTTTCCTGCATTTTCTTCATTGAGCATGGATTGCTTTGTAAGTGGGGAAAATGCATGAAGGAAGAGTCACGACGTGAGACTGTCTGAAGGCTTTGTCAGTGGTGAGTGGGAAGGCTGGGGTGAGCACCGTTCACCTCTGCTTCAGACCAGCGCAGACCTCCTCTGAGGAGTGACCCACGACCAGAGACAGATGCAGAAGCCTGCTCCTTCAGCTGAATGCTCAGAAAGACACCCCTCCCCGGCAGAGGGCAGGAAACCCCTCAGGATTCCATACAGGGACGTATATTGCATATAATTTGAAAGCCTAGTTGCTTGGAAGTTCAGCTCTATCTTGTTCCCTACGGCGTATAGGAATACTGGGCACTGTGGGATGTCAGAAGGGCCGGGTGTCTGAGAGATGGCCATCAGCTCAGAGAAATCCCTACAGATTGTCTTACTGATGCAGTTTTCCTTCTGTGTGCCCCCGGGGTGGGCATTTGTGCCCACGAGCTCTTCTAGGTAATGCTGAGACTTTTCAGGACTGGCTCCTGGTTTTCCTTTTGTGAGGCACCATCATCATTACCAGCGCCTTCCTCAACGGGCTTCAGTGCCGAGGTCGGCTTGCTCCCTTCCTGGCCAAATTGTGATTCATGACACCTTTGATCCTCTCCGTACTGTGACTCACTGGTGCCACACAGGGTCAGGGTCCCGTGTTGACATCAGGGGTCACAAAGTATGACGCTCAGGCCAAGTCTGACCCATGGCCTTCTCTGTACAGCCCACGTGCTCAGAATGTTTTTGTTTTTTTTTTTTAAGATTTTATTTATTTGACAGAGAGAGACACAGCGAGAGAGAGGGAACACAAGCAGGGCGGGGTGGGAGAGGGAGAAGCAGGCTTCCCGCGGAGCAGGGAGCCCGATGCGCGGCTCGATCCCAGGATCCTGGGATCATGACCTGAGCTGAAGGCAGATGCTTAACGACTGAGCCACCCAGGCGCCCCTGGTTTTTACGTTTTTCAATGATTGGGAAAAAAATCAAAAGAGCAATAATATTTTGTGACATGTAAAAATCCTATGAGATTCAAATTTCAGTTTCTATAAATAAAGTTTTATTGGAACATAGCCACACTCATTTGTTTATGGTCGGTCTCTGGCTTGCGTTCACATTATAGGAGCAGAGTTGAATAGTTGTGATGGAGACCTGGGGCCCTGAAAGGTGAAAATATTTTGTTTCTGCCCTTTACAGAAAAAGTTTGCCAATCCATGGTTTAAGTCACTGGGCGGGGAGGCGTGCTGTATCATTATCCTGTGCTGATTTTGTTAACGTTAAATTAATTCCATTCATATTATAATGTAACAGTTTTTATTTTGGTAGCCCTTTTCATACTCCCTGTAAGAATCCAGAAATGCTAGTCAATGAAAGAATGTCTAAACTCTTGAATACACCTAGCCAGGCATCTGTAATTTCTGATGCTTTCAGAGAAAAAAAAAATCTCATCTCTCCTTTACTACCCTCTTCTTTTCTTCTAACGTGTCCTGAAAATTTTCAAATATATGAGGAAGTCAATAGTTGAGAAGAACTTTTCAGTGAACACCGATATGCCCACCCTTTACATTCTATAATTGCTGACGTTTTACCTATCACATGTCTATTCATCTTTCAGCTCATTTGTGATGCATTTCAAAATCAGTGATAGATGCTACTACATTTGAACCACAGGTTACTTTTATTTCCACTGTTGATTAGGCATAGCCCAGAGGCTGTGGAATATCTGTACTCCCTGAATGGGGTAAGAGGGAAGCGTTAAAGGCAGCTGGGAGCAAAAGAAAAATAGAATGTAATTAACGCCTGGGTTTAAAAAAATATATGTGTGTGTGTCCATATGTATGCACATGCACATTGTAAAATTTTGTATCTCTGTGTGTATACATATGCATCTATGTGTATGTAGACGTATGTATATGGGTGTGTGTATGTCTTTATATTAAATAAAGGAAGAAAGTTGTCCATAAAGTAGGGGGGTCTTTGGGGAGCAGATTCAGGGGCAGCTGCTGGGAGAGAGCCTCACCAGGGCACTGTTGGGAAATTAAGCGGCCACAGCCCTGTCCAAGAGCAACCCGTTTCTGGCCGGGCTGTGTGGCTTCACCAGGGCGACCCTGAGTCCCTTGCTCTTTGCTGGTGAATCCTGGAGAGAAGCTTGAGCTCAGGGCCTTTGTGTTGTGGCTCCCTGAACCTATTTGGCTCCCCTCCAGGAGAGTGTCCGAGGAGGGAGGGAGGGAGGGAGGGAGAAGGGGCAGGAGGAGTGGCCTCTGTGTGAGCCTGGTCCCTGGGAAAAATGTTTGAAATCCGTTAGGCAGCCTGTTACCTAAAGGGTCAGTGAGGAACCTTTGCTTATCAGAGTCCTTTTATGACAGGAACAGTTTATCCTCAATTGACCCATTGTGTTCCTCATTTTCTTCTAGCTGTTCTGAGAGTCCCTGTCCCAGAGGCCTATTTAAACGCACGTTTGTGTGGTTAAAGCATTTCTCATGGGTAGTACTGGCCCTCACTAAGATCTCATGGATGTTATTATCCCAATTTCTTAAGAGAATTTTTTTTTTTAATTTTTCAAACTGCTTTGAATTTTTGGGAAAAAAACATAGGTCACAGGCACTGGGTCCTATCTATCTGTAGATGTGCGCACTGCTCTTTGCCGCACATGGCTGGAATGCAGATGGCTTGGTTTTGTTTTTGTGTCTCAAGGCTTCAGTGCTGCCCCACTAGTTTGGCTTGGAAGGTGTTTGTTTTTTGTTTTTGCAAGTTCTTAAATTGACAGTTTTTGCTGCACTTCCACCCTCTGCCCCCACCCCCTGAATTCTTGTTCCTGAGGGCAAGGGTACCATGTTGGTGAATCTAAAGATCGCGTTGGCTTTATTCAACAATTTGTGAGTTGGGCAGCATCCCATCTAGCAATGGGAAGGAGCTCTGCTGAGCTGTAGAAATGGAAAGGGGTGGAAACACGAAATTATTAGCAAAGAATGCATTGTTTCTGGCAAGGTCGCCCTCCTAAGGGGAATGGCAGGGGTTCTCGGGTGGAGTATCTCACTAGTGCTGACCAGCTAATTCCAGGTTGCCTGGTTAAAGATTACATTCCTGGGGAGTTGAATATGCAATTAAGTTAGGTTTTAAGTCGGTTTGCTGATGTGGGGCTTGGCACAAGAGACTCCATTTTGGGCCTGCTGTCCCCATTTGAGCAGACATTTCATTGGATCTTCCAAGGCTCTGAACCAGTGCTGATCCCTGTGCAGATACTCGGCAAATGTTTACTTTCCGTTGCATTTATTTTGAGTTATTGGTAGGATGCCTTAGCTTTGATTCCATTTCTGACCCAAGGATCAGCAAAAACAACTTCCGGCATACCCTCTGCTCTTGTCAGCAGATCCTGTTGTGGACAAGTGAAATGCTTTCCTGTTGGATACCCTTATTTTAAAAGTGTATTGTGTTCTTTCTTGGTTTATCTTCTATCATTGATTCAATTTGCACAAATGTATTAATATGAAAGAAAGCTTTTATAGAAGGCAGGTTATTTGGAAGATTAAAGAGTAAGTAAAAATACTCCTGATTTCAAGCTATACCGCAAAGCTATCATAATCACAATAGCTTGGTGCTGGCTGAACAATGCGTACACAGATGAGTGGAACAGCGTAGGGAACCCGGAAATAAACCCTCCCATTTATGGTCAGTTTTCAACAAATGAGGCAGTGGGGAAAGGACAGCGTCTTCAGTAAACGGTGCTGGGAAAACTGGACTGCCACATGCAAGAGAATTAAACTAGACGTCTTACACCAAGCACAAAAATCAACTCAAAAGGAATTAAAGCCTTGAAAGTAAGACCTGAGACCTAAAACACCCGGAGGAAAACATAGGTCGTAAGCGTCTTGACATTGATCTCGGCCATGATTTTTTTAAAATTTGACACCAGAAGCAAAAGTAAGTAAGTAGGACTACATCACACTAAAAAGAAAAGGCAGTCTAAGGAATGAGAGGGAATATTTACGAATCATATAGCCGATACCCAAAATATATAAAGAACTCCTATAACTCAATAGCAAAAAACAATCTGATTGAAAAATGGGCAGAGGAACTGAATAGACATGTTTTTAGAGAAGACATACAGATGGCCAACAGGTACATGAAATGGTGCCCAACATCACTCATCATCAGGAAAATGCAAATCAAAACCTCAATGAGATATCACCTCATACCTGTTAGAAGGGCTGTTATCAGAAAAAGTAGGGATCCGAAAGGGTACGTGCACCCCGATGTTTATAGCAGCAATGTCCACAATAGCCAAACTGTGGAAAGAGCCAAGATGTCCATCGACAGATGAATGGATAAAGAAGATGTGGTATATATATACAATGGAATATTATGCAGCCATCAAAAGGAATGAGATCTTGCCATTTGCAACGACGTGGTTGGAACTGGAGGGTATTATGTTGAGTGAAATAAGTCAAACAAAGAAAGACATGATCCCACTGATATGAGGAATTCTTAATTGCAGGAAACAAACTGAGGGTTGCTGGAGTGGGGGGTGGGGTGGGAGGGATGGGGTGACTGGGTGATAGACACTGGGAAGGGTATGTGCTCTGGTAAGCGCTGTGAATTGTGCAAGACTGTTGAATCTCAGATCTGTACCTCTGAAACAAATAATACAATATATGTTAAGAAAAAAAGAAGAAGAAGAAGGTAGCGGGAGGGGAAGAATGAAGCGGGGGAAATCGGAGGGGTAGACGAACCATGAGAGACTATGGACTCTGAAAAACAAACTGAGGGTTCTAGAGGGGAGGGGGGTGGGAGGATGGGTTAGCCTGGTGGTGCGTATTGAGGAGGGCACATTCTGCATGGAGCACTGGGTGTTATGCACAAACAATGAATCATGGAACACTACATCTAAAACTAATGATGTAATGTATGGGGATTAACATAAGAATAAAAAAAAAAGGGCTGTTATTAGAAAGATACGAGATAACAAGTGTTGCCAAGGATGTGGCGAAAAGGGAACCCCTGTGCACTGTTGGTAGAAAGGTAAATTGGTGCAGCTGCTAGAAAATAGTATGGAGGTTCCTGAAAAAATTAAAAATAGGACCGCCATATGATCCAGCAATCCCACTTCTGGGTATGTATCCAAAGGAAATGAAAATAGGATATCAAAGAGATATATGCACCCCTATGTTAATTGCAGTAGCCGAGGTAGGGAAACAACCTAAGTTGTTGGATGAATGAATGAAGAGGTGGTATATATAGTTGACCCTTGAACAGCACAGTGGTGAGGGGCCCTGACCTCTCATATAGTCAGAAATTTCCACATAAGTGGTGCCTGGGTGGTGCAGTTGGTTAAGTGTCTGACTCTTGGTTTCAGTTCAGGTCATGATCTCAGGGTCATGAGATCGAGCCCTGTGTTCGGCTCTACACTCAGCGTGGAGTCTGCTTGAAATTCTCTCTCCCTCTCCCTATGCCCTTCTTGCTCGTGCTCTCTCTCTCTCTAAAATAAATAAATCTTTTCAAAATATAAATAAATAAATCTTAAAAAAAAAGGAATTTCCATATAACTTTTGACTCCCCCAAAACTTAACTATTAATAGCCTACTGTTGATGGAAGCCTTATTGATAACATGAACAGTTGATTAACACATATTTTGTATGCTATATGTATTATGTAATGTATTCTTATAATAAAGTAAGCTAGAGAAAAGAAAATGTTAAAATCATAAGGAAGAGAAAATATATTTACAGTACTGAACTGTTATGTATTGAAGAAAATCCTCATATCAGTGGACCCACGCAGTTCAAACCTGTATTGTTTATATACATGAATGAATATTATATGTATATGAATGACTATTACTCAGCCATGAGAAAGAAGGAAATCTTGACATTTGCAACAACATGGATGAACCTTGAGGGCATTATGCAGAGTGAAATAAACCAGACACAGAAAGACAAAAACTGCATGGTATCACTTATATGTGGAATCTAAAAAAAATAAGGAAAAAAGTTAAACTCGTAGAAACAGAGAGTAGAAAAGTGGCTGCCAGGGGCTGAGGGGGATGGTGGGAGAAATAGGGAGAGGTTGGTAAAAGGGTACAAGCTTTAAGCTATAAGATCTAAGGATCTAATGTATCACATGGTGACTATAGTTGATAACATTGTATTGTATAATTGACATTTGCTAAAAGTAGAACCTAAATGTTCTCACATACACACAAGAAAAATAAATAAAAACTATTCATCAGTTCTTAGCTTGTGGAAACCATGTGATGTAAATGGATAAACAGATGACACAGAGACCCTGCCATTTTTTGTTTGTGTTCTCTGTGTGTTTCTAGCCCTAGGCAAATCCTGCTGTGGGCTGGGCTTATTATAATGGCCCCTGTTCTGTGGTCACCATGGCTTATGAACTGCATTTCCATTAGCGCCCCCTTTCCTGGGCTTACTTGACCCTGCATTATTGTTCCCTCAGCAGCTTCAAGCAGAAAATTAGCACAGAGATGCTTATGAACATGCTGCATCACCAGTGTTAAGATTGATACCAGTTTTCAATTCTAGTATTTTATATGAAACTAATCTGTTTTTGATACTGAGTTACATAAAAATTATAAGCCACACTAAATTTTGAGTGGGGTTAAAAAAAACCCGTACATTTGGAACTTACATGGGATCAGCATTTTATATTATAAATCACAGGCACTCAGAGTAACTCACAGGGGTTAGTTGCTCCTAACTTGGGAGTTCTCATGTGTGAAGGTCCCCTTTGATGTGAAATATATAATGTTCTTTTAATATAACACTGTCTATAAATATGATTTTTTTTTTCCTCTGGGAAAGGTGGTAGATTCTGTTCTAGTTCATTTAAATATATAGTCCTTTAGAGTTTTATTTCTTTTTATATCATAAGAACATAATTCTAGGTATCTTAGAGTATTTCCAGATCCATAAACTTTCCTCACCACTTCTTTACAAAATTATTTATTTATTTAAAAGATTTTATTTATTTATTTGAGAGAGAGAGAGAGAGCACAAGCAGGAGAGAGAAGCAGAGGGAGAGGGAGAAGCAGGCTCCCCGCTGAGCAGGGAGCCCGACGTGGGGCTTGATCCCACTGGGATCATGACCTGAGCCAAAGGCAGACACTTAACAGACTTAGCCACCCAGGTGCCCCTATTATTCATTTTTAGTAAAATAGATGATGGTATAGTAAATGCCTTTTGCCTAAGATACACAGTTAAGGCAACTTAATATGTTTGTATGTAAAGGGAAAAAAACAGGATTAGACAAATATTACACAGGCCCGTGGTGGTTATCTTTTGGCAGAAAATTACAGCTTGGTGATCTTTGTTTCCCTATTACTCATAAGTTTTCTAAAATTTCCACAGTGGGTGTTTTATCTTGGTAATAAAAAGCAAAATGATACTTGTTTGTTCTTTTAAGTAAAGTCATTTATGCCAGCCCTCAGCCTCTCTCCCCTCCCAAGTGAGTCAGGGTTTAGGTGTGTATTTTTAAGCTTTATTGAAGTACAGTTGGCAAGATTGTAAAATATTTAAAGTTTACCTTGTGATGATTTGCCATACATATACATTGTAAAAGGATTTCTCCCATCTAGTTAATTCCATTCATCACTCTACACACACACACACTTTTTAATTTTTTTTTTTTTTTGATGAGACCATATAAGTTCTACTCTTAGCAAAAGTGAATTATACATACAGTGTTATCAACTGTAGTCACCACATGGGTTTTAACTTACATTCCTCATTGTCTCTAGGTTAGGTTACTGCTCAGATCAATCCCCAGGTGCTCTGGGAGGTCAGGAGTAACAGCAGTTTGGTGTCACCAAAGTGACCCTAGGGGCAGACACCAGTGTGGAGAAGGCTGCAAGGCTCACTGGGTTTTAAGTCACCGAACCCCTTTTGGTTTGTTCTGGGAACAGGCTTTGGTTCTCCTGCAAAGGTGTTATCAAGATGTGCCTCAGGAGATGTAAATCATAACACACGCCTACAAGTAAAGTTGTTTTTAAGATAATCACTGTGTGAATGAGTGTGACCCAAAGGTTGTTTAATAATACAGATTCTTTTCTCTAGACAAATGCTAAATAATTAAAGCTTTTATGTGTCTGTACTGATTTTGAAAACCAGGAGTCTAAGATTCTGACAGCTTAATTTAAAGTTAAAAAAAAAAAAAACTGCAGGTTATGTGGGAGTTGTAAAAAAATAATCAATACCTGATTTTCCTATCACTCTACCTTCCTGTCGCTCCCTGTCCTTGTCAGCTTTGGATAAATTAGTCTTATGCTATATTCAGTTCATTTTGCAAATTACTGCATTTATAGCTACTCTTTCTGAGCCATTTGGCTTTAGGGCAAATGATATCCTCTTTGTGAATATTTTATTCTTATTTAAATTCTGAATTGTATTGAATAGGCACAATAACAATAAATTTATTCAAAATTCAAGAATAGGAGAGAATTTTAATTAACCTGATCGTTTTATATTTTTGTAAGGGAGTAGCAGTGTTAGCTTTATTATCTGGACAAAATGGTTGCTTTAAATTAATTTTTACTTTGAAAAACTTGATATTGGAGAAATGAGGTTTTAACAATGTTTTGGAAGCCCTATTTAAATATTACATCAGCACCCTGTCTTAGCTCACTCCTCTTGACAGGTTTGGTGCCCGGGGATGTTTCCGGGGTGTAATGTAGTGTGTGTGTTTTGTGTGTGTGGTGTATGTGATACATATGGGATGTGTATGTGGTAATGTGATGTACAAGGGGAGTGCACCTGTCTATGTGGAATGCGGTGTGGGTAGAATGTGATGTGTAGGGTGTGTGTGTTGTGTGTGTGCAGAGTATGTGATATATAGGGTGTGTGCCTGTGCTTATGGGGAATGTGGTGTACATGTGTATGTGGTATGTGTATTTGTGCCGAGTTTGTGATGTATGGTGTGTGCATGTCTATGTGGAATGTGGTGTGTGTATGTGTAGGTAGAATGGGTTCATTGTGTGGATATGTGGAATGAGGGAGTGTGTGTGTGTAGTATGTGATATATATGGTGTGTGTATGTTCACATGTTTTCGGAAGGAGCCATGGAAGATGCCACAAAAGAGGCATTTCTCACTCTCTGCTCTTAATGGAGGTTCTCTGGAAGCAGCAGATGGTATGAAATGTGCAGCTGTAAAGTTAGAAGAAAATCTCGGTGAGGACCAGATTGGTTCTGAGGCCAAGGAAGGAGTATCCTCATAAAATCAACCCTCGAAAACTATAAAATCAGAAAGCAGAGCCCAAGGGCCACCCAGGGGGTTCAGAGGAGCTGAACGGAGCACTCATTCACAAAAGTAGTGGCTGCCAGCTTTCATAGCAATCCCACAGGAATTACAGTTGTTTTACTGCTCTGGGATGCTTTGTAATTCAGCAGATGGCTTGAAGAAGTCAGTATCTTCCCATCTTTACTTTAAGGTCAAAGGGATTCTAATTAAAGCTAAAGCTACAATCTCAGTGTCATTGTTTAAATGAATTCACCAAGACTATAGTTGTGGACTTTTTTTAGAGGCAATTTAAGATGTTAATTGCCCACGGAAGTATGGTGTGCTAATAATTGAGCCAAATAATGACACTAAAGAATGACTTAGGGATCTCCTCTCTTGGAGTACATATTTTTTAAAGGAAGAGGTTTTTTCCCCTTCATTATAAAAGTAATACATGCTCATTGAAGAAGAAAGCAAGCAAACAAGCAAGCAAGCCCGCCCCACTTCTTAAAAGAATCAGTGTAAATATCAGTCAATTTCCCAATCACATTTGTAGATGTCTGAGTGTGTGTAGATGTGTGGGTGGGGGTGGGCATGTTGATTTAATTTGCAGATCTGGGGTTCATGTTGTATGTATAAAGACTAATTTGTTTCCATTCACCTTAAGATTGTATTATTTCCTCACTTTAAAAGGCCTTTATCTGAAGTCCACTGAAAGCCTCAATATGTCACATGTGTTGGAGACCTGCCGTTAGGACAAAAACTTGAGCAGAATTCTTTTAAAACACTGAAATAAAGAGAGACCCAGTGTTTAAGCAAGAATGCCTCTCTGCCCAGCTGTTTTCTTGCTGGCTGGTTCTGCAGCCGTTGCCCACATAACTAAAAAAGAAATTTCGAGAGATTAAAAAAACAAAACCCTCCATCTGGCTAATTAAAAATTTAACCGTATCTGTAGTATTGAAAACTTAAATTACAAAACAACAATTTATACACTGTTGGCTTTGTTGTTGTTGTTTTTAATTAATTTTAACTCCATTTTTTAAATTGGGTGTTTTTGAGTCTTTAGCTGTGTCAGATCTTTGTACTTGCTAGATAATGCATTTGGACTCTGAGAAGGGGCTAAACCCAAGTTGGATTGTATATATATTTGGACGCATTTTATGGAGATTCTTTGTGTGTTAGCTAACATTAAGCCTTCTAAAAGTGATGAGACTTCTCTTAGGATGGTTACTGACATTTAAGCTATATAGATTTTACATAGTTTTATATAGCTTTTACTGACGTTTAAGATATATAGATTTTACATAGTTTTAAGATGCATAGATGCACAGTTTAAAATGTATAGATTATGTGTGCTGGGGAAAGCTAAGTATAACCTTTCCCTGGCTGCTGTTAAATCAGTTTAACTAGACAAGTAATGGGAGCTGATAAGACATTCAGTGAGACCTCTGTAAATAATTCCATTATTACACACATTTATACCCCAACACTGATACTCACTTACCTGTCTTTCCCGGACATTGAACCTCTGAGGGGAACCCGTGTCTTGATCACTTTTAACCCCTAGAGCTGATATGTACTTGAGATATAAATAAATAATGGTTGAGTTAATGAAACAACCTCTCATTGAACTATTTTCTATTGAGCCAAATTCCTTTGGACTATGACGGAGATACTGCAAAATCTGTTTCCATTTTCCATACCCACCTAAACCTCATTCAAAAATGAGAGTAATTTGAAAGACTTCCCAGGAGCCTTCTCATACTTTACCATATTTTAATTAAAATACTCCAGATTTCCTAAAAGTAATAATATTTTTTATGTATAAATTATGAAAACTATTTTTAGAAAAGATGTCTTCACCTGAACGTCTCCACCTGAATATTGGTTACTCCAGTGATTCAAGGTAAGTGCGTATCTAGTCCTGTGTAGTTATGTCCAGCTCAAGTAAAAGGGGTTCTTCTTCCAACACTCAGAGAATGATGGAGAAAGACATTGTAAGGCATCAGAACAGACTGTTTCCCACCAGAAGAAACATAGGACTTGCAGAAAAGTTCCTCAAAACGCTGAGGTTGGTTAACCACTGAAGAAATGGCAGAAGAGGAAATGTGAGATTTTATTTCAAATTGAAAGTAGAAGTGAGAAGAGTTAGAACCTCTCCAGGATACACTTTGGTGAACTACTATCTATGTGTTACATCTCAAAAGGTGTTCTTTGTGATTTGTTATTTTGTGAACCACTATTACATGTTACATATCAACAGGTGGCCATTCCTGGTACTAATGTGATTGGCTCATTTTTCTTTTATGTATCTATCACTTATCTGTGCAGTCCATATATATTTATGTTTTTCCCGTTTGTTACAATTAGATTTGTGGTTTTCTGCTGCTGTTTGTGTCTCAGGTCTGGGTGTCTTTGCTCTTCTTTAAAATAATACTGATAGCTCTACAGAATTTTAATATTAAATTGTATTTAAATATACATTTAAGTTGATATTTAAATTAATTAATTTAAGTTTAAATTAATTAATGGTAACATTTAGTTATTAAATGAATTTTTGAAGAAACAGAAACCAGCGGATTGTTTTAGGGCCCCAAACTTAAGGAACACAACATTGATTATACACCCTCAGCTTTGATGCAAAAGAGTCAGGGGCTTACAGAACAATGACTCACAGGGTTGGTCAGCACAGTTTCATACTAATCTGCCTCTATAGGACCTCATAATGATTTAGCTTACTTTAATCATGGATTTTTTTAAAAGATTTTATTTATTTATTTGAGATAGAGAAAGAATGGGAGCACGAGTAGGGGGAATGGCAGGGGGAGAGGGAGAAGCAGACTCCCCACTGAGCAAGGAGCCCGATGTGGGGCTCGATCCCAGGACCCTGGGATCATGACCTGAGCCGAAGGCAGACGCTTGACCGACTGAGCCACCCAGGCATCCTATAATCATGGACTAAGAATGAAAAATTAATACTGTGTATTCTAAGTTTTGGAAATTACTTATTAAATGTAATAGGTAACATTTCCTGAACATGTAAGACAAGTCAGTGTTCGTTTTAGCAGTGCTTTAGGTAACATTTCCTGAACATGTAAGACAAGTCAGTGTTCGTTTTAGCACATGGGTTGTCCCATGTGTCATTACAACAATCCTAGAGGGTCTATAGCTGTTCTGCCCGTTTTACAGATGAGCAAACAGAGGCTTGGTGAGGTGAAGGGATTTGTCGGTGGTCACACAGAGAACAAGGGATAAAGCCGAGCCGTGAGCCAGGGAGTGCCTGGCATCCCGGTCCCTGGCACTGCGCTCGCCCCACCATTACCAACTGTGTCAGCGGTCCCTGGAAACTGCAAGCATGTGCGTGCCATCACCTCACTGGAGCCACCCTGTGCTGGAGCGATTCCTGCCAGGTTTTCCTAGCCATGTCCATTCTCTCTTTTGTAAGAGAAATCAGTATTTATCAAGCACCTACTGTGTTGGTTGGCTTATAGTCACTGATTTGTTGAAGCCTCAGCAAACCCTGTGAGGTAAGAAGGATCTTTCCCGTTTTAAGGATGAAGACACTGTGACTGAGGCAAGTCGCCTAAAGGGAGATGGCCAGTGAGAAGTGAAACCAAGTCCAACTGATGCCAGCATGCTTGTCCTTGCCCAGGGCTGCCCAGCTGCAGAGTCCCGGGGAGCCTCTCCATGCGGGGTGCACACTCCTTGCTCTCCCCACCCCAGCGCTCACTGAAATACGCAGAATAGCATCATGGTCATGAATAGATGTTCAAGTGACTTGGGTCATTGTTAGCACGTCTTTTTATAATAAATATCTTAATGTGACCATAGGGATGACAAATTAGAAAATAAATGTTTATTGCTTCTACAGTAGACATAATATAGACGTTTTGTAAGAATTCTTTTAATAATTAAATATTTAAAATATGGCATAGGTTGTGGAGAACAAGTTAGGGAATGTTAACACAAAAGAGGTTTTTTTTTTTTTTTAAGGTTTTATTTATTTATTAGTCAGAGAGAGAGAGCACAAGCAGGGGGAGTGGCAGGCAGAGGGAGAAGCAGACTCCCCACCGAGCAAGGAGCCCGATGTGAGACTCGATCCCAGGACCCTGGGATTATGACCTGAGCCGAAGGCAGATGCTTAATCAACTGAGCCACCCAGATGCCCCCATAAAAGAGGTTTAAAAAGTACTATTTAAGGGGCGCCTGGGTGGCTCAGTCGTTAAGCATCTGCCTTTGGCTCGGGTCATGGTCCCAGGGTCCTGGGATCAAGCCCCGCGTCGGGCTTCCTGCTCAGTAGGGGGCCTACTTCTCCCTCTCCCACTCCCCCTGCTTGTGTTCCCTCTCTCGCTCTGTCTCTCTCTGTCAAATAAATAAATAAAATCTTTAAAAAAAAAAAAAAGTACTGGGCGCCTGGGTGGCTCAATTGGTTAAGCGACTGCCTTCGGCTCAGGTCATGATCCTGGAGTCCCGGGATCGAGTCCCACGTCGGGCTCCCTGCTCAGCAGGGAGTCTGCCTCTCTCTCTGACCCTCCCCCCTCTCATGCTCTCTATCTCATTCTCTCTCTCAAATGAATAAATAAAATCTTTAAAAAAAAAAAAGTACTATTTAAGATTTCATATTTATGTACAAAATATGTACTGCTTGGCTGTCTAGTTCTGTTTGTCTAGAACAACTGATCTGATAAGGAACATGTCTTATCTCTGAAGTGGGGGCAGGGAGAGAGTTTTTATGAAAAAATAAAATGTTGGTGGCCTCCTTAGTGGGCATACGGTTGAGGCTTTCTCAGTGCTCCTCACTTACAAATCAGTTTTCATAATTTCCATTGCTCACCAATTAAGTATAACTGTTAATCATTTAGAACCCGGTTTTTTAAAAAATGCATTGCTATTAATAAATGTTTTCTGGCAGTAGATAAGTGGATTCTGACATAGTTTATAAAAACAACACAATCAGCCAAGGATTATCTGTTCATTTCATGGAACTTTCTGCAATTTCATCATTTGTCCTTATCCGGGGTTTTTTTGATGTTGCTTCATTAAGTATTGCATTGCTTGGTAGAAGATATTGTGAGCTGATTGCAAACTTGGGAAAAATGTAAAAGCCTCATTTTTTTAAATATCCAGATTAAATGCATGATAGTCTTGTGTGTTTGGGTTTTATTTATTATAACATTGTGCTGTAGGTTTAAGGACCGAGAACTTGGAAGATTTCATGTAATCTTAATTGGCAATTTCCCATATTTAAAAATAAGCTCGTGTTGAGATAATGAAGGTAGAAGTTGTAAATACATAATCCCCCGGAACGCAAGGATTCTGTCCATAAGAGTATTTAAGGTAATGTTTCAGAAGAGGAATATACATGATTAAGTATATAAATTTATTAGCTTCAGAAAAAATATAGAAGTAACATAATTCATTATCCAAATTTTGGAAAAAGAGGAGAAATCACTCGTAGCCTCATTATTTCAATAAATTTCTTTGATGATTTTGGTTTAGTAAATGCTTTTTGACAATGAAGATAAACCAGTGAGCTCACCACATTTTTATTGTTAAATATTGCATGCTTGAGCAGGAAGAAATTTTGTAAGTACCATTATACTCAAGAATATATGGTACTGGAGATATATGGTGTGTACGTGTATGTGTGTATCCGCATTTCAGAAAATGTGTCTAATGTTCTTCCAAAACATAATCTGCACCTTTTGCAACTAAGTAGTTTTGCAGTTTATTTAGTGACCCTAGCCTTTATTTCTAATGGCAGGACTTGGGTGGTCCTTGCAGATAGCACTGTCCTCCAAGCTCTCCCCGGCGAGATGGATTATGTATGTATTGCCTCAAACAGGAAAGGCGGGAGGACTGGATAATGGTAACTTTTATTTTTTTAAATTTTTTAAAGATTTCATTTTTACGTAATTTCCACCCAACGTGGGGCTCGAACTCACAACTCTGAGATCAAGATGTCCTACCAACTCAGGATAATGGTAACTTTTAAATGAGAGTTTAAGATTGACACAAAGCGAATTTCCCCAGCAGTATTCAAACTGCAGGAAGAAAGGCATTTTTCAATAGAGTGAAATTGAAAAATGAAGATTTTTATTAGCGCCAGCCCCCACCCCCCGCCCCGGAAGTAGAATTGGCATTACAGCTCTGCCTCACCAGGGAAATGACTTCATTTCACCTTTGCAGCCCATTCCTGAGCTTCCCACACTGTGGGCGGTGTCCCCACACACTCTAGGTTATTTTCGGCATCCCATTGCTTGCTTTTCCAATCTGCCTTCCTCTCTGAAAGATGGTATCAGCTGCCTCCATACTTTGCATGCAAGGACAGAACTCCTGAAGAGCAGGGGTGGTCAGACCAACTGCTAACATGCCAAAGACCTCTTCTTCAGAAAATCAGAGGCCTCCAGTAGCTTGGCCTCCCTGCCTCTCTTGCCTCCCTGGTGAAGCCTTAGGAAGTGCTTAACTTTAGAAATGGTTCCTGAAGCAACAACTGAACTGTCTATTAATAATGTCAACTCCAGCAGTTACTTGGGATGAAGAGATCTTAATGGCTGATTTAATTAAAATACACATGATACTGGAGGATCAGCAGACCACAAGCAAGAATCTAAGTCCTTTATTAGTTTCTTTGAATTTTAGATGAATGTGGAATGGGCTGAAAAAAATATGCGAGATAGACATCAGTCAGAATGGCTTAAGTTCAAATCCTAGCTTTGCCCCTGCCTATGAAGGTGACCTGGGGCTAGGCATTTCAGCTGTGAAGTGAGGCTGTTTATCTGATCACCTGAGAGCTAAGTTTGATTCCACTTGGTCCCTAAGAGGGACCATTGTGGTGCATTCCCAAAAAGTGTGAAAGAAGAGGTTTTTTGTTTTTGGTTTTTGTTTTGTGGCACTTACGTATCCTCAGTAGCTCTCACAGCACAGATAACACCATCCGGCTTCTTGGCTGGGAAATTGATTTTCAGTTAAATCAACTTGAGATTTCCCCATGGTGAGATTGTGATCAAGGAAACATTTATAAAATGTAGATTTTATTATTCTTCAGGTATAGTGAGGCCAGCAGGTGGGGAGATGACTGTCCTTGAAAAGAGAGTCTGTCACTCACCATTCCTGAGAGGAGGGGCACACCCCACCCTGGGGGCCACGCCCGGAAGCACCTGCGTCCTCCTAGGGCCGGTCAGGAGGCAGAGGGGTTGAGGGGAAAATGTGGGCAAGAGCCTCTTGTGGTTACTGCAGAAAGGAAGGAATGAGCAAGCAGGGTGAGCAGATTTAGGATCAGCTGGTTTGAATGGTTTCTGAAGGCTCAGGGGCAAAGGGAAGGTCCTGAGTTGTCTGATCCCTGGCCCTGGGGTGATTGAGACAGAGGAATAGTGGCCCCGGGTGTGAGAGCCTGGTAGAGGAGAGGAGGGGTCTGAGCTCTGGGTTGGGGTTTTGCATGGGAAAGGTACACTGCCAAGTGAAGTGTTTATCTCTAGGAGCCTCCAGGGTTAGCAAGACCCCAGAGACCAAAGCGTCAATAAAATTAATAAAAGGCATGAGTAATACAGACAGATAACATGTTGACTTTGGATGACAAAATGCATGTCCCCTCTCTCTTCCCACATCCTCTGTCTCTGCACCTCCCTTTCCTTTTTCCTGCCCATTCTCCCTCCCACCTCATCTCTTTGTTTTCCTGCCCTTCCTTTTAACAGAGGGCTCAGCACTGACTAGAGCAATCTGCAGTCCACTTTCCTTTTATAAGTAAAAAATTCACAGGGGCTATTAAAATCCTAATATGATGATGATGATGATGATAAAGCCAAGACCCACACTGGCGTCCTAACACACTTTTTACCTGTGAACCCCTGGCTGCTTCCTCGGGAAGAGGTTCATTTCCTTCTCTAGATGAGCACGGTCCAGTGGAACTTTCTGTGATGATGGGAATGTTCTCAGGCTGCACTGTGCAGTCCAGCAGGCACGAGCCATGTGTGGCTATTAAGGATTTAAAATGTAACTAGTGAGACCAAGGAACCAAATTTTCAATTTTGGCTCATGTAAACTTAAATTTTAAGTAGCCACCCGTGGTTAGTGGCCACAGTGTGGACAGTGCAAGTGTAGAAACAATCTGGCTGTAGAGTGCCAGACATTTTTCCAAGCGCTTTATTGGGGCTCCATCAGATAAGAGCTGTCATTATACATTCTATAGAAAACATTAATGGAGCACCGAGTAAGTCACTTGCCCAAGGTCACGCGGCTGGTAAATCAGGATTCACACCCAGGCAGCTTGGCAACAGACGTGGTGCTTTACGATCACCTCTTTTGAGCCTTTCTTGGCTTTGAGGGGCAGACTTCTTTCCTAAACACCAACATTTTTATCTCACAGGGCCGAAGCGAGAAGACCTGTGAACCTCTCTGAGCCGCAGTATCGTCATCTGTAATACAGGAATGGTCATTTTCTCCCCATGGCTTTTTTTCAGAGGGAATGGGTGAGAGAGGCCTGGCTTTTTGTTTTCTCTCTAACCATTTTGTGGACATGTTTTCCTATTCCTGTGTCCATTCTGCAAAATATAAGCTTGATGACGTTACCAATGAAAGACATTTGGTTATTGACAAGTTGGATTTACATCCTTTTTTTTTTTTTGAAGTGAATACTAAAATGCTGGAATTGCTTCTTTGATTTTGCAACAACCAAAGTTGCGTATTCAGAATTCCATTGCTTACACAGAGAGGAAGGCATGGCATTGTTCTCATTTGTTTACGTGTTTTCTTGTGGGAAACCATTTCTGAGCCCATGTTCCCTGTATTTGGCTGTCGGCCTGGGGAG
The DNA here is from genome assembly GCF_002201575.2 of Neomonachus schauinslandi. Classification (NCBI taxonomy): domain Eukaryota; kingdom Metazoa; phylum Chordata; class Mammalia; order Carnivora; family Phocidae; genus Neomonachus; species Neomonachus schauinslandi. The sequence continues at coordinate 27,965,258 of NC_058415.1, forward strand.
CGCGGAACTGATTTTCCTCTTGGTGGGCATGCTCTGGGCTTCTCAGCCGCCCGTGCCTTCCCCCGTGTGTTTCAGAGTCTGGTTCTGCTTTGCGGGGGCTGTTGTCCATGCAAGGTTGTAAAGAATGCACTTAGGAGCTCCCCACCTAGTGGAAATTAAATCCTTATGTAGATGGTTGGCTTGGGCTTTCCTCAGGATATTTAAGAATAGACACCTCTGAAATGAAGAAAAAGTTCTCTGTACTTCCCATACTGTCTTCTGGTTTTATTTATTTTTTAATTTTTTTTAAAGATTTTTAAAATTTATTTGACATAGAGAGAGAGAGCACAAGCAGGTGGAGGGAGAGGGAGAAGTAGGCTCCCCGCTGAACAGGGAGCCTGATGTGGGACTTGATTCCAGCACCCTGGGATCATGACCTGAGCCGAAGGCAGCTGCTTAACCGACTGAGCCACCCAGGAGCCCCATGGCTTCTGGTTTTAAAGAGGCATTTCACAGAACTTTAATTAGTTCTATCAGCAGGATAGAGTGGAAAAACGTTTCTCATCCTAAACAGTGAATGTTTTAGCCTAAAGTACTGTTCCCTTTCTCCTAGAGTTAAGTTTCCTTTTAGAACACCTTTTATTAACTTAGCTTTTAGATCCTTGGTAGCATCGTCATGCGATCATACCGTCAGTGGACCCGCGAAAGAGATCAGGCTGTGGGCCTGGTAACTTTTCCACATTTTATTTTGAAGATTTTCAACTATAGACAAAAATAGAAAAAGGAAAAAAAAAAACCTGTGTATCATGAGCACCCATGTATGTTGTCTAAGGTCACACAGTATACATGGACCGAGGTTCCAGAACGAACGTTTTGCTGTATTTGCTTTATCATATATCTGTTCATGCATCCAGCCCTGTTATCACACCATCTTTGTTTTTAATGCATTTCAGAGTAAACTGTGGGTATCAGTCCACCTCACGCCTTAAACACTTCAGTGTGCATATCATCCCCTGGAGTTCAGTATTGGTTCATGGTTCTTTTTATGTGTGGTACATTTTATACATGATGAAATACATGAATCCTTAGTGCACCTTTTGATGAGCTTTGACAAGTGCATCCGTGTCCAGATAATCACAGAATATTCACATTGCCCCAGAAAGTTCCCTCCTGCTGCTTAGTCATTCCCACCCCCACTCCAAAGGAAACCACTGTTCTGGTTTTTTTCACTGTACTTTCGTTTAACCTGTTCTAGAACTCGATGTAGGTGAAATCATATAGGATGTCCCCTTTGGTGGGAGACCTCTGTTGCCAACTGGGTGAGTTTGCTAGGGCTGCCGTAACAAAGTACCCAAGTGGGAGGCTTAAGTAACAGAAATTTGTTGTCCCACAGTGTTAGAGGGTAGAAGTCCAAGGTCAAGGTACAGGCAGGGCCATGCTCCCCTGAAGGCACTAGGGAAAGATGTATTTCAGACCTCTCCTCTACCTTCTAGCGGTTCCTTGGCTTGTGATGCATACCTTCAGTCTCCACCTGGCGTTCTCCCTGTGCACGTGTCTCTGTGTCCAAATCTCCTCTTTTTATAAGGACACCAATCATATTTGGATTAGGGCCCACCTTCCTACAGTGTGACCTCATCTTAGCTAATTACATCTGCAATGACCTCATTTCCAAATGAGGTCACATTCTGAGGTGCTGGGGATTAGGACTTAAACATAGGAATTTTGGGGAACAGAATTCAACCCAGAACACCAACAAATGATTCTGAGATTTGTCTAGGTGGTTGCCTGTGTCCATAATTTGTTCCTTGTTGCTGAGTAGTTTCTCATTGTATAAGTAAACAGTTTTTATTTTAATTTTTATGCTTTTTAAAATTCAAAATTTTTTGAGTGTAGTTGACATATAATGTGACAGTAGTTTCAGGTATACAACAGTGATTTGACAAGTTATACATTATACGCTATGCTCACCCTGAATGTTACCGCCACCTGTCCCCATACATCGCTATTACCTTATCCTTGACTATGATCCTTATGCTGTGCCTTTTATGGCCATGACTTCCTCACTCCATAACTGGAAGTCTGTACCTCCCCCTCCTCTTCACCCATTTCACCACCCCCTCCCCTTTGGCAACCATCAGTTTGTTCTCTGTATATATAGGTCTGATTTTGCTTTTTGTTTATTTCATTTTTTTTAAGAATTCACTTATGAGTGAAATCATATGGTATTTGTCTTTCTCAGTCTGACTTATTTCACTTAGTGTAATACCCTCTAGGTCCAGCCATGCTATACACGATCTCATCCTTTTTTTGTGGCTGTGTAATATTCCACACCTTCCTCATCTTTTCATATATCGATGGACACTTGGGTTGTTTCCATATTTGGCTGCTCTCTAGTGCTACAGTAAACATAGGGGTGCCTGAACCTTTTTGTGTTTTGTTTTGTTGTGTTTTTGCTTTCTTTGGGTAAATACCCAATAGTGGAATTATTGAATCTTATGGTGTTTCTATTTTTAATTTTTCGAGGAACCGCCATACTGTTTTCCACAGTGGCTGCGCCAGTTTATCATTCCCACCAACAGTGCACGAGGGTTCCTTTTTCTCCACATCCTTGCCAACACTTGTTATTTCTTGTCTTTTTTATTTTAGCCATTCTAACAGGTACAAGGTGGTATCTCATTGTGGTTTTGATTTGTATTTCCCTGCTGATTAGTGATATTGAGCATCTTTTCATGTATCTGTTGGCCATCTGTCTTGTTTGCAAAAAATATCTGTTCAGATCCTCTGCCTGTTTTTAATTTTTTTTTTTTTTTGGTGTTGAGTTGCATAAATTCTTTGTATATTTCACATATTAACCCCTTATTGAATATATCATTTGCAAATATCTTCTCCCATTCAGTAGGTTGCCTTTTTGTTTTGTTGATGATTTCCTTTGCAGTGCAAAAGCTTCTTATTTTGATGTAGTCCCAATAGTTTGTTTTTACTTTTGTTTCCCTTGTTTTAGGAAACATCTAGAAAAATACTGCTATGGCCAATGTCTGAAAAATTACGTTCTCTTCTAGAATTTTTATGGTTTCAGGTCTCACACTTAGGTTTTTAGTCCATTTTGAGTTGAGTTTATTTTTGTGTCTGGTGTTAAAAGGTGGCCCAGTTTCATCCTTTCATTCTTTTCACATGTCCATAAACTACAGTTTGTTTAGCTGTTACCTTGTTGGCGGGCACTCATTTTGGCTGTTGTGAGTAACGCTGCTAGGAGCATTCCAGAACACGTCTTTTAGTGGACACATGCTTTTGTTTCTCTTAGATACATCCCTAGGTGTGGAATGGCTGGCTCGTCCCCTTCCAGCTGTCACCTCCTGAGATTCAGTGGTAAATCTCTGCGCTTCTATTTCTACATGTGTGGAATGAAGATTATTAGACTAAATAATCACTAATAAAATAGCTCAAAACTTGTATATTTTTCTGTAACTATAACCAAGAGATGGAGAATTCCCAGCATGTCAGGTCCTATCAATTGATCATCTCCACAGTAATCCTTGAGTATTTGCTGTGAAGACAAAGGGAAAATGGAAGAACAAGTGAATTTCACATTTGCTGAAAAATGGCTCCTATAGAATGATTGATGTTTGGCCACAAATATTTCTTTACAAAATGGGAGGCACTTGGAGGGGGGTGGGAGGATGGGTTAGCCCGGTGATGGGTATTATGGAGGGCATGTATTGCATGGATCACTGGGTGTTATATGAAAACAATGAATAGTGGAACACTACATCAAAAACGAATGATGTATTGTGTGGTGACTAACATAACATAACATAATAAAATTAAATTAAATTAAAGAAAACAACATGGGAGGCACTTAATAAAATAGTGAGAAGGTCAGTTTCTACTTGACTGGCAGTGAGGGAGGTTCAACAGAATGATGGGCCGGTGGGTGATATGTGTAGTATTTAGTGAGGGTTAATTTTGCCGGGTAAATGAAGCACCAGGTAGATAAAGCATGGGGAGTTTGGGGTTGGGGGAAGTGTGCCAAAATGACCTGTGTCCTTTCCATAAAGGAACTTAAATGCATTTGAGTTTCTTTTGGATTGAAGCAGTGCTTGCTTTAGGACTAGGCAGGCATGTGGGGTAGGGTGGGGGATTGTGCACACGTTCCATCCCCCTGAGACCTTGAGGAGGGGCTGGTGTGAATGCCAGGACAGCAGGGGCACTGAGCTGTGAACTGAAGCTATTTCTCACCTCTGAAATGGAAATCAGGGAAGGTAGAGCCCTTTGAGCCAGGGAAAGGAGAGAAAAAATGGGCTAGGTGTGGTGGTGGCAAGGGACCTGAGCTGGGGTGTGAACTAAGCAGAACCTGAGGGGGCTGAAGATGTCCAGCTTCATCTGGAGATAAACAGAGCTTAGAGATGAGCAGAGAGTGATTGGGGGATCTCAAGACCCACAAGGGGGCAGGGCCAGAGGAGAAGGCTGGGCTGCCAGGGGCTCCAGACTTCCAGACCAGCAGAGGAGAGTCTGAACCCCTGGGTCATCTCAGAGGTCTGGGACCAGGAGCAAGGGCGAGATGTCCCAGCATCCAGAGCAGCAGTATTCAGGAAGGCAAAGACAAAGGTAGAAATCTTGGGGAGCCTAAGTGAGAAGGTCTCCCACCCACATGGAAGCCAGAGGGGCTGGCCCCAGGGGTGGGGGCTTATCTTGGGGCAGATGTGGGAGGGTGTTCCTTCCCAGGCCAGAGGAGCCCAGCAGGTGGGCCCCCCACCTGCCCTGACCAGCAGCCTCGAGCACTTGCTGGTGCAGAGTCCAGTCAAGGGGTGGCAGTTACAAACCATAGATCCTACTTCTTAAAACTGTGCAGAGTCTCCATGACTTTATTTAGGTTCTAAGCCAGGACCTCTTGGTCTCCCTGTAAGGTTAGTGATGAAATCCTTAAAAATCCAGTGGCTGAGGGCCTGTTACCTGGGACAGCAAAGATGAAGGGAGTTGGGGGGATTGTCCTGGTCCCCAGGGCTGTGGTGACAGCTGACGAAGGAAGGGAAGCAGCCACAATCCCCCAGAGCTGTGGGGGAAAGGGGGGGGCACGAGGGACGCTGGGCATCCTTGGCACCTGCCGGGGGAAAGTGATCGGCACCAGGAACCCCCTCAGGGCAGCTCAGGCCCTGACGTGGGCACAGAGAAGCTGTAACAAAACCATAGCTGCAGGAGGACCTTGAAGATGAGCATCAGCATGTGTTGTCATACGCTGGGGGGTGCGCTATAGATAGACACGCGAGCCTGAGCCTGAAGCAGATGCGGGGTTTCAGATGCCTCTGTGGGACGGCGATCTGCAGGTGCATCTAGATGAACCGCACTCTGGGTAATCTCAGCTGCCAGTAAGCCTGGGGCCTCCTGGGCGTGGAGTCTCTGTGATAACCATGATCAAGTTCTGGGCTGACCCAGAGGCCGTGTAACTCTTCTGTCCAAGCCGCCCCCACCCGGTGGCTCACTTTTCTGGCTGCTAGTCATGGAAACATGACGCCGTCTGGGGCCCATACTCTGGGACAGGTAGGGAGCCCAGGGAGGAGGCAGGAGATACTGAGATTAGTGGCAGCTCTTGAGTTGTGGGGAGTTGGTTCGATGAAGCTTTCTGGAACACCACATCTCTGGTCAGGGACTCCCCGGGCTTTCTTCCCAGCCCTGCCGCCATCCCAGAGAAAAGAGGGGAGAAGAGTGTGTTGGTTGGACAGTGACAGGGAAACCATTAGGGTTTATGAAACTCTTCGCCCAGCAGACATTTCCCCTAGTCAGGTATGGGCTCCAGTGACATCTCTTTTTGCCAGAAACATTCAGAAAAATCAAGACAATTTTTAAAAAAATCTGTAGTAAGATGTACATTCCATCAAATTGATCATTTTAACCACTTGTAAGTATACAGTTCAGTGCCATGAAGTTCATTCACAATGTCGTGCAACCATCACCACCGTCCGTCTCCAGAACTTTTCATCTTTCCCAACTGAAACTCTGTACCCATGAAACATTACCTCTTCATGCCCGTCCTTCCTCCCAGCCCCCGGTAATGACCATTCCACTTTCTGCCTCTGAATTTAAGACTACTCTTGAGAAGATGCGTCTTGTTCTTGACACTGATATTTCAGTTCCAGCCAGTCAACTAAGCCAAGCAAAATGCCTTTCATCAGACTCTTCAAGTACCTTCTTTCTTGACTTTTTGTCTGTTACATAGGGTGGGGTTGGGGGACTGGGACTATTTGACATCTACACAGCAATCTCTGACCTCCCCCAGGATTCTGTCTGTATGCATCTCAATAATTATAACACATGGCAGATTATCCACTTATGTGGCCTTTTCTTCCATTTGACTCTGAGCTCCTTAAAAACAGGGACCCTGTCTAATTTGTCCTCGCATCCCCAACAGGGAGCACTATGTCTGGCACATACGGTGCTTGATATTTATTTTTTCTAAAGCTCCACAGATGAGGGGGAGGAGGAGAGGATGAGGAAGGCAAAGGAGGAGCCATGCAGCCCATGGGTGGAAAGTGGGGGGGGGGACAGGAAAACGCCCCCAGTTTGTGCCTTCCACTGAATTTTGTCACGTTCAATGGAATAAAAGGTTTGGATTGGGAAACTTAGCTAAATGTTAATTGAACTCTAAACTTAACTTTTGGGGAACACCTTTAAGAATACTTTAGAGCTCTATACCCCCTTCTCAGAAAACTGGCCTCAGATACTCAAATACATAGCCCACAATCTCAGCCGACTCACAGACACACACCCCCCCCCAGGTCAGAAGTCGTGTGCCAAGGTGCAAAATATAGGCAAAATGCTTATTTTATCTAAGCTCAGTTCATAAAGAGCTGCTGATTCACTGAGATCTCGCACTTGGTTTTACCATCAGTAATCTCTTCAGCAAGTGTACGGAAGCCCAAGGAAGTTATTCTTGAATGCAGCCGTACTGATGCTTTGAAGGGTTCTTGGGTGCTGACTACCATGTTTTAAGTTATTATTCCCATTTTTTGCAATGCCTCAAGGCATATTTTAGCTCAGTAGCAATCATTAATTTAAACGATTGTGAAATACTGAAAGAAACTGTAAAAGGAAAATGTAATACCCCCCCACCAAAAAAAAAAAGGCATCTTCACTTCATGTAGAAAATTTAATTTAAAGGGAAAAAATCCTTCCCCTCTAGACACAACTGACTAAGGCAGAATGCTCCCTCTGACCCAGCAGGATGATGGGGGGCCCAGCCTACCAATTTTGTACACTAAGCCCCCCACGGCCACGTGACTTAGGGGCACCCACCTAGCTCCCTCATCAGGAAAGGACCAGGTGGTCCTTAGTAGGGGCATCCAGGGACACCGCTGAACTCCATGGCAGCCTGGGCCCAAGCAAGCAAAGCCCATCAACCACACGGGGCCTGCTGACTACTCTGGGAGGAATGGAGGTCGTGGGTCCTGCCCTGGCTTCCTGGGCCACCTCCCCCAGACACCTAGAGTAGGAGGCTTCTGCTCTTGGCTTCAGCTGGTTCTCCAGGAGGCCTTTAAAGGGAAGCTTGGCTGGTGACAAGTTCTCTGCCACAGCCTGCAGCGAGGTTATAATGATGTCTCTGCATCGGTTCAGCTCCCCCCACAGTGGAGTGGGTGGGGTGAGCTGTGCGCTCAGGCAACCTCACTATTATGACTTTTGAGGACTTGAGGGGTTTACATAACATCCCCTTTTCTCAGCAAAGCAAGTTCCTTATTTCTGAACCTCACGGTCCCAGAAGACACAGTTCCTGATCTTAGCTGTCCCTTGAGAGCGTTTCTGTAATGTGGCACACATTCTTGAGGAGATGTTCGGTCAGGAAGCAGGTCAGAGCTAAGCCTGGTCTTAACCTTCTAAAGCAATGGATCTGTCCTTCCTTTTGTCCCCTGTCTTCTCTCTCACAGACACAGGGAGAACATGGGAATGCACCCGGGGATCATCTGATACTTTTCCTCAGGAAATATTAGTAACATGAAAAACAAAAACCAATAAAGATGATTAAAAAAATTTTAAACCCCACACTTAAAAAAACAAGCACTAGCAGCACCTTAAAATTTACCGTTAAGCACAAATATGCAATCATGCAAAAGCACACTATTAGAAAATTGCTGGCAACTCAAAGGTAGGTGAGTTCCATATCAATATAATTAAACAGTGCATAGGGAAATTATTTAAAGGAATGGAGGTAGTCACCGTGCTCCACTGTGGGAGATACTGTTTTATTCTTAAAAAGACAAATAAACAAAATGAGGTATTATGGTGGAAGCTATTATGTGATCACCATCATGACTGCAATATTTGCATTCAGATCTTAGTCACGCGGACTCGTCATCTTTGGATGCAGGACCCTCAAACAGGAGAAGGCAGTTTGGCGTAGACATTTATTTCATCAACACTGACTGCCGTGGCTGAGCACCCGTGTGGGCCGTGCGTTGTGCTAAGTGCTTTTCTGTGCGTTACCTCATTGAATCCTTAAAACAGCCCTTGAGGTGAAGTACGGTATTCATTTTATGGTTGAGAAACTGAGGCACAGAGAGGTGAAGTGCTTGCTCAGGCTTCCCTCAGGAAAGCTGGCAGGACTCGGTGGGTGAAGTGCCCACCGTGCGTGTCGCTTCTCCTGCTACCATAACGGGCTTCCGTTTGCTCTCCGGCTCATACATTTATTCACTGGATGCTGGTGGAACAGAGCCACGCGCTGGTCAGTATTCCAGCCCCTGGGGCTCCAGCAGTGGACGAGACCGTCTGACCCCATGGTGCTCATGTCTGGGGCAGCGGAGGTAGCTGGGAAAGGATGGGGCGGGTAAGGCCTGCTCACACCCTGCAAAGTCACCTCAGCTGCCTTTTCTCAGGGGGGAGCCTTGGGCTCGGAGAACTGGAGTCATTTGCCCAAGGCCAGGATACCTAGAACACGGTGGGGAGGATTCCACCCCAGGCCTAGGGGGCTCCACAGCCCATCCCCTCAGGAGGAGGGATTGCCTACTGAAATCTTTACTTAAAGAGGCAGCAGACGTGCTTTTCCTTGTCATTGCTCTCAGCAAGGGACAAGGAGCAGAAATGACGTGCCCCTGTCTGGTTGCATGGAATAGGGCTGAGTCACACTGGTAGGGCCCGTGGGCTTCGACTCAGGCCATGTCTGAGTTGCTGTTACGTCAGGGCCCAGCCCAGTAGGTGGGGTGCAGGCGAGAAGAGCTTCCCTGAGCCTGGTGGAGGAGGCGGATGATGGATGACCTCCGGCCTCCAGCTGCTCACCGCCCCTAAAGGGTAGAAAAGAGGAAGGCGGAGGCCTAGGCCTAGTCTCTACCGCCACTCTCCCCACCCACCAGTGGTTTGCCGCGGGGAGGGCCAGTGCCTTTTCCAGCTCAGTGTCTGGCTCTGTGAGACCAGTGGTTTGCACACCCTCTCTGGTCCCAGAGCCCTTTATTCCGAGAGATTGTTACCTGGCAGCCTCACATCGGCCAGGCAAACCTCTGAGGAAAGCAGAACTCCTCTGAGAAGAGTCAGGAACCCTGGGATCTGCCTTTTCCACCACGACTGAGCCAGGGGAGAATCGTTGCCCTTCCCTGCCCGTCCTGCTCCCTACTTACTCCACAGGCCACAGGCCACTTCCTCATCCTTCTGAACGCAGAGCCTTCCTTTCATGAAGAAAATTACAGTTTTCTTTCTGTGGCTCAAAGAATCCTCTTTTGTGAGCTCTAAAACCGTGCAGATTAAGAAATTACAAATTTAAGATAACAGTGAATGTCCATAGTTCTTTTCGACAAGTGATTTGGGGGACAGAGTCATTAGATTTTTTTTCTATTTCCTACAGAAACTGCTACTTACTACTTTTGAATCATTACTGCTTGTGAAATAACCTATTAAAGGAAAAATATATTGGGTTTTTAAAAATACCTATCTTTTAGCCAAGTGTGTGTCTTGGAAAAGTCAGCTAGCAGTCCTTTGAGTGTTTTCCTTCCTTCACTTACCTGGCTATGATCAATTTTTCATTTAAATTTTAACAGAATTGTGAGGAAGAGCCCAGCGTGGTAACTGGTAGTTAGCCCGTCCCGCGTCTGCTGATCGCGTAGCCCGCCCCTCGGAGGCCAGATGCAGGAGGCACGCGATCTGTCTGCTTTCATATCATGGTCACAGACTCTGATGGCTGGTGTCCTGTCTGCACACTGGGTCTCAGCCTGTCACTACCTTCCCTGAAGCGTCCCAGGAAGACCTGAAACAAAGTGGGTCATGCCCTCTTGTCACAAGCAACCCATCAGGCAGCAAAGCTCGAGGATAAACCCAGAGACCCATGGGAGAAACACAGTTAGCCTAAAAAAAGAAATGAAGAGATATATTTTAATAAATCACAAAACAATTCTTAAATGAATAAAGGATCTTGGAATCTCTTGCATATGCTCTGTACACCCAAACACACACGTGTATATGTCCACACACAAAGACACTGACCAGTATGGTCACACACATGAACGTCCACACACACACACATGCATGTGTATATGTCTGCACCCACACACGTGCATGTATGTAGCAGGATCTTAGCTATGCAAGGTGCAGGACCGTCTTTGTACGTAAACACCCCTTCTGACAGAGATGAGCAATTCCTGGTCCCAGCTGGTCCCTGGGTTTCTGCTGTCTCTTCCTGCAGAGTCCTTGTGGGGAAAGGCTGGGACCCTGAAAGTTTCTGTTGATACGGGCCGTACTTTCCTTCTGTGAATCCCCCACTTGACTCACTGACAGGCCTGCTGGAGCCGTGAGGGGGCTCATTCAGAGCCTGTTCTGGACTTCACCCACCCATGTGGGTTCTCACGCATGGTTCCTATCGGACAGGCAGTGCGAGAAGGGAGGCTGGACCACTGAGAGCCAGGTCACGGTGCCCGGTGGGCTCCCTAGAGGTGCTGTCCTTCTTCAGCACATCCTAGGGATGGGGAAGGTGGATGGTGGTGCAAGTAAGTGTTTCGTGTTCTCGCTCTGTCAGGAGTCAAAAATGCACGTGAGTTTTTGTGCATGCATGCACCAGCTGCAGCCCCTTCCCGCTCCCCAAAATAATAGCCAGTATGCACTGAGCCCTTACGGTGGGCCGGACATGCATGCCCTGCAAGGATGATCCCATTTACTCCACTTAGTTAGGTGCTAATGCTACCCTTATTTTACAAAAGAGGGAATGGAGGCTGAGAAAGGTCGTAGGTCATTACTGGTACTCCCCAGGTTCTCTTTTCGTCATAGTATAGTAAATAGTGCAGAGTCCATCCCAGTCCTGTGTAGTAGAGCTGTCTGTGATTATGGAAATGTTCTGTGCCGTCCAGTGTGGGGGCCTCGGTGTTCTTTTTTAAGGCTGATACTCCATTTTATGTGTATATACCACATTTCCTTTATGCATTCACACATTGGTGGATATTTGGGTACCCTTCTACCTTTTCTTCCTTTTCCTCCCATTTTCCCCCAAATATAATATGTAATTAAAATATCTAGATATTATTTTATTTGATGATGAGCAGTTTGTGCCTGTTTCATATTTTAAGAGCTACAAGAGTTAAGCCTATATGCTTTCTCCCATCATCACCCCAAAATGTACCAAATATGTTTACCCAGAGTGGGTTTTTAGTTTAATGAAACTGCTCGTTGACTTTTAAGTTCTCTGGATCATTGACTTTCCATAGAAAAAAGGAATTGCCCAGGCCTGCCTAGGGGATGCCCCCGTTTGGACGGTAGGTTGGATAGGCATTGTACTTGGGTAATGCTTCACTGCGTTAGGTAGTAGTAGTTCAGTCAAGTTAAAATTTTCTCTCTACGAGAGTGGGGAGGCAGTCTCTTTATGCCACTGGAGACTTGGGCTCCTCCTGGGTTTCTGGCCTGCCGTCCTTAGGCATCACTGGGATCTGTAAGGTTCCACGTGGCCACCAGAGCTCCATTCACTGTGCCCATGGTTTAGGCAAGAGGAAGAGAAGTGTGAAGAGCAAGGAGGGGTGCAAGCTTGCTTCACCGGCCCCCTTAATGGGCTTTCCTGGAAGTGCCCCCGGGGCTCTGTTCACTTCTCATCAGCCGGACTGTGTCACCACGCACCCTGACCCCAACCCCAGAGCGTGGGAGAAGCACCTTGCTGCCCCGAAAGCAGTTTGATTCTGATAGGAAGTCAGGAGGAGGGGAGCCCAGGGCAGGCAGCCAGCAGGCAGCTCCACATTGTCCTGGTGGTCTTCACCATCCACCCTCTTGGGGTTTCAGTGATGGTTCCAAGAATTTGGGGCACAGGCCCCTTTCAAATGGCTTGCCCTTGATACTTGGAGGCATCTGACTGCTTTGCTTTTGCTGCTAGAACGTTCCCTTTGTGAGTGCAGGCTCTAACTTTGTCCAAAAAGAGAGGGAAGGGGTGTGTTGTATCTCTGTCCGGCCTCCGTTTCTTTGTGTGTCTGGTCATGGAGAAGTGTGGGATAAAGTCGCGGCCTGCGAGGACTCCTCTGCATGGGTCTGTTTTAAAAATTCTCCCATTTAAATGGGTTTTAAAATGCAAAAGGGGAAAAAAGAGTTGGCCCCTTAAAGAAGTCTCTTTCAGATGATAGTTCATCAAACTGCAGTTTAATAAAGACACTCATTCATAGTGGTTAGGCCTTCGTGAGAAAGGATGGGGGAGAGTTACTGGAGCTGGTTTGCAGAGCCCGTGATTGCACAGATACCCAGGGTTGGAGCAGACATGTAACTCAATCCTTCTGGGCGCTTCAGTGTGGGTCTGTGAAGGAAGGGGCGCAGGGCTTGTTGGGACTGCAGGAAGGTCTGGGTCCTAACGGGAGTGAAGCGGCAACTGGGCGGCTGGGTCGAGCCCCTGAGGGCCCCGTGGGAACACTGGAGAATCCAGTCACAGCTTCGTTTCTGAGTGGCTGGAAGCAGAGGGCCATCCAGGAGCTGGCCTTTCAGGAGATGAAGCTGTAGGACCAGCGAAAAGAAACCTCCTGGGGCGACTCAGGCCCAGGAGCCCACAGACCAGCTGTACAGAGGCAGAAAAGGCCAAGTTCAGATTCCAGGGGAGGAAGAAGGCAGGGAGGAAGAACTGGGGCTCCACACAGTGCATGCATTAGTGGTGGGGGATGGGCTAGTCTACAGGATCTGGCCCAGGAAAGCAGCCTGGGTTTTAGACCTAGGTTTGCGACTTACTCTAGGCAAGTGGCCCACCCTTTGCCTGTCAGGGTCAAGATTATGAATGAGATGACCTCAGCGGGCAATGTCAGTATCCTCTGGTCCCATGATCCGGACTTGGGGATGGCTATCAACGGAGTCAAGGCAAACGTCCTGTTGTAAGGAAGGAACTTGATATGCCCCAAGTTCTCTCCCTTAACCCAGTAACTTCTGTGGCTTTCTTGCAAAGAAGGGAAAGAAAGCAGTTTCCTAAACTCAAGGCAAGCAAGAAGGGAAAAGTAGGAGTGAGTAGCCAGAGGGAAGTGAGGAGTAGAGCAGTTACTAGCATTTAAGCTACTCTAAAACCAGGAGCCATCTTGCTTAAAATGACCCATCACTTTCTAAAACATAGCAGTTAAAGATAGTTACATGTTCATTGTAGTTACAGTGAGTTAGGATGGGTAGAGTCATGCCGCTGTGTAACAAACAACACCGATGGCTAACGTGAGTTAGTTGGAGGCTCTGTCTCACATATTCTGACTCAGGGACACAGCTAATGGAGCCCTTACCCTCTGGAAAATCTCAGTCGTGTTGGTGAAGGAGAGCGAGTGGCACATTGAGCACTAGCTCCTGAAGCTCTAATTGGGAACCAGCACAGGTACTTCAGCTCTCATTTCATTGAGTGAAAGAAGTCACATGGCCTCACCTCACTTGAAGAACATGGAGGTGCCCTCCCACCATGTGATGGTAGAAGGGACTCTGAATAGTGATGGATAGCATTGCCATAGTAGTTATTTTTGTAAAGAGTTAAATTTTTACAGAAAAAGGGTCGGGAACTGGGTCGTTGCTAACCCAAGAACCTACATTATTTATACCTGAAGAAAGTTGAGATTGCCCATATAACCTCTTACCATATTATTTCACTTAATCTCAGGCACGGTGTCCAGAAGGAGATAAATCTTGCCAAGTCTAACTCATAAAATGATAGCTTGTCAGGTGCCCAAATTAGGAAGACCGATTGAAACAGCAGCCTGCTCCTATTGCAGAGCAAAGACAGTTTGCTCTATATTAAGCCTAAAGAGTGATTTAAAGAGGATTCTGCCTGGACATGATGACTTGCTCTGCTTTTTTTTTATGGAACCTAAAGCAGACGCTGACCTCTTGCCCTTTGTTATGTCCTTCCTGACAAATGATGGGATTTGGAGTGAAGGTTGGAAGGAGAGCAGCAGCCCGCCTGGAGACTTGTTCCTGGTGAATTTCAGGCCAGATGCTCTTTGTGAAATGGTCATGTTCTTCTTCTAAGTCTTCTTGACATTTTTTGTAAGCAAAAGAGACTTTTTATTCTTTATGAACTGTACCTTTGAGCATTCTCTCTTGGTAAACTCCAGTTCCTAAGTTTATTGAGTATGTGCGTTTGTGAGAATTTAATTAATCCACATGAGTTTATTAAGCACCCACTAGAAAGAACCATGGGAATCGCTGTTGGGGGTACAAAGGCAAACAGAACTTTAAGCTCCTTGAATGCTTCTGAATTTAATGGGCTCACAGATAGTGTGAATACAGGTACTAATCATGTATCTTTCCACTCCGGTGGATTGTAATATTCATAGTCCCCAAAGAGCCATGCCTTCCCGTGCCCCACCCCTTGGCAGTTTGGCTCCACTGTTCTTCCCCACCCCTTGAATCCAGGCAGGCCTGTGACTTGCTCTGACCAGCCGAGTCCTGCAGAGGGATGTTATGTGACTCCTAAGGCTAGGCCCTGCTCTCTTGGAACACTTCACCACCATGTAAAGATGATCTGAGTAGCCTCCTTGGAGGAGGAGATACATGTGGGGCAAGAGGCCCAGCTGATAGCCAGCATGCACCACCAGCCCCAGCCAGTCCCACTGGACTGCAAACCCGTGGATGAGCCCAGCTAGCACCACAAGGTGTGGATGACCTGCCCAGCTGAGCCGAGCCCATGCTGCCACTCCAAGGACTGAGAGCCAGTCACAGTTGTTATTTGGGCCACTGAGTTGAGTGGTTTTGTGCCCTGTGATTGAGCATGATGGCCACACAGACCTTCTTACCATTCCCAGTACGTCATGATTCTTGGCATCTTCTTGCCCGTGTTATTCCTTCAGTCTAGAATTTCCTTCCTTTGAACTTCTTCTTCCTGTCTTCGAGACCCAGGTGCCTCTCCTGACTCCCCAGGGCCCTCTCCTGACTCTCCAGGGCCCTCGAGACACATCTGCATTATTGGCACTTTCTCCATGGCCCTGTGGCTGTTTACAGGTTAGTATCTCCCGCCGGATGCTAACCTCCTAGGGGAAGAGGCTGTTTCCTGTCCTTCACTGACTCTTGGGCCCCTCCTCAGATCCTGGCACACCATGGGCATGGGGGTCTATTGGGTGACAAGGTGTGGGGAATAACTACTGTGTGAGGGTGAGCACTGTGCTGGGTGTGGGGACGTGGCTGTCAAGTCCTGGGTATAAATGGAGACCATTCAGCAGTGCTTCTGAAACTTTATGAATGTGCACATGAATCACCTGGGATCTTGTCAAATGCAGGGTTTGATTTCGTAGATCTGGAGAGGGGCCTGAGAATCTGCATGTCTGACAAATTCCCACAGTCCACACTTTTCAGTGGGGAGGCCACAGAAGATAACTCACATGCCCAAGAAAGATGATCAGTGGTTAGCGTAGGTCTTCAGTGGTTCTTGGAGAAAAATAATAGGGATGAGCCTTGACAGCAGTGCCCATGGCCACACAGTACAGAATATGATGACTAAAGGGAGCCTGATCATTTTAAGGGTACTCCAATTGCAGAGAGATGGTAGAAGGAGATCAATATTTTGGGGGAAAGGAATGCTCTAAATAAAGGCCTACCAAAAATAAAGTGGGGAGCATCAATTATATAAGTACTCTTCACTGCAGAATTAGCCTAGATGATACCTGGCTGATGGTGAGAAATATAAATACAGAAACAAACAAAACAGTTTGTAGACCTATGTTCTGAACAAGAGGAACTAGGAGGGACAGATAGATACACTGGCTGGGGTCTTAGAAGGATGAAAGGAAAGGAGTGAACATGAGGAGTGGTCGTATCAGGCCAACCTGATTTTCTTTTCTTTTCTTTTTTTCTGAAGATTTTATTTTTTTAAAGAGATCTCTACACCCAGTGTGGGGCTCAAACTCACAACCCCGAGATGAAGAGTCACATGCTCTACTGACTGAGCCAGCCAGGCGCCCCCAACCTGATTTTCTTATTTGTGGACAGCTGAATAGAGAAAAGTCATCCTGGCACACAGAGGGTGTCAGTAGGGTGTTAGTCAGCGTCCTTCCTGGGACAGATCCTTGTGGTCTTGTATAGAAAGCACGTGAGCTGATACCTGTACACTTGGGTGACTGGTTAAAAAGCAAAATAGCAAGAAAGCTGGTTAATGACGGTTTACCAATGCAAAGAGAAGTGCCCAGAATTCATGTTGTTGGTAGCTTATCTGAAGATACAGATGGACTACAGAGTTCCTTCCAAAACAAATTACTATGAGATTAAGATATACTCTTTGTATTGGCAAAGCAAGTGAAGGCAAAGTGGAAGGCACATGGCGGACTTTAGAAATGCCTGGTATCTCCTCCAGTGGCTGCTGGTGCCAAGTCAATCTGTAGCTGATTATTGTCTTGAATATGTACTCAAATTAGCTGTGTAGCAGGCCATCTGCTGTCTCCTCCAGACTCGGTTGATAGGCCCTGGAAAGGGGAAATCCTGCCAAAATGCAAATAACCTGACTAAACTGATAATATAGAGAAAGATAAGGTCTGTTGGGGGAAGGGGAAGGAATAAGGGACTAGCTTCTCAGCTCTTCTACGTCTTTCCTTCCTCCTGTGTTTCTTCCTGTTGGAGAAAGACCAGGTGTGGTTCAGGAGACCCTGTCTCAATCAGAGATGCTGGATCAGTCAGGAGGTAATGAGGGAATTAGGAGGCTTGGTGGTGAGAATGCATTTTGCAGCCTCCCAAACTAGTTTCTTTGTTTAAGCTCAAGAGTGGGCATCCTCTTGATTTCCACTGGTGGGTTTGTTATGCTCAGCAGATTTGCATTCTTCTAGGCACGGGGTTACAATCTCTGCTCTCATGGGACTACCGACTAGAGTACCCAGGTTGCCTTCTCATTAATCTGTGACCCACTCCACTGGGACCGCCCTCATGGTGTTCCTGCCCACACATGACTCACATTTTCAAAATGGCAGCCTTGAACGGATTAAACAACTGTCAGTTACGTGTGCATACTGCTTTATAGTTTCCAAACACTTTCATATTCACATTTAGTTCCTTTTAATACTCATAAACACCCCGAGAAGCCATCACTGTTCAATTGGAATAGTAATGCTAAAGAAACAGAGGCTCCATCCCAGGAGGACAGTGGCCATCCAGGGTCTCATGGCTAATGAATAGAAGACCAAAAATGTGATTACAGATCCCATCACCAGTTCTGCCCTTTTAGGGTCATTGATTAAAGAAGAGTTTGCAAACTCAGATGCCTGTAGTAAAGTAGACTAGACATAAGGCAATAGGGAACAGTGAGGCCCGTATCCAGCTGGAGAGCACAGGGCCATCCAAAGGGGGGGGCAGCCATTTTGCACCATGTGGTTATTCTCCCAGCTCTTCCAAGTCTAGGCAATGCAGAGAATTAGATTTTAAAATGTTGAGAGTGGATTCAGTTCTTTTCAAGATACCGTGGCTCAAAACAAAAATCATCCACATAACCCTCCAGTTTTGGTTAGTGGGTTAAAGTAACACTCCCTGGTGAATGAAGCTTAGTTTCTTTTGAGGGTTACTTGCATTTTCAAAGAGTTTTTTTGAAGCAATTTAGTTTCTAATTAATCCAGTCCATGGGGGAGATGTTTTTTCATGCGTGGCACCTTCTTGTGCCTGCCCTGGTCTCCCAGCTTCAGTGAATCTTGGCTAAAGAAAGTGGGAAAATGAGGCGCAGCATGCATGGTGGTGCCTGGTGCCTTGCAGCTCAACTGTGCTTCCCCCATCCTGTCTGCTCCTGGGTCTGAACCCCGAAGGTGGCAGCCTGCCAGGATACAGGAGGGGAGGCTCTCTAAATGTACTTCGGGTGATGCACAGAATTCGTTTAAAAACCATTTTCTAAAATTCCTTGGGAAGGGGGAAAAGAGCTGTCTGAGCCATAGTTTATATTTTGGGGTTGTCACAAAACAGGTGCACTTTTAAATTGAGGTTTGTTCATCATCTGTGCCCTGTGTTTGAAGGAGGAGCTCTCCACAGGAAGGGGCTCCTTCTGATCCTGGGCCGAGGCTGTGGGCCGATGATGAGCAGGCTTCATACCGAGAAAGGAGTTTTTATAGGAACACACATCAGCTCCTGAAGGGAGGTGTCAACCTAGCAGAAGTGATGAGAAAAACATTTGAGGAGAGGGGGCTCCTCTTGATGGAGAGACCACATTTAGGCCATCCTTGTTTTGCATAAACAGTGCAGAGTTTGTGTTACCCTCTGGTTCTCAGCCGGGAATCTACTGGGAGCTTTAAAAGCCACTGCTCCCTGGGTCCAGCCTCAGAGATTAGGATTTAATGGGTCCCAGGCCTGCCTGGGCACCTGCATTCTCAGCGGCTCCCCAGAACTCTGGTTGAGAACCTCTACTCCAGGTCAGAGCGCCTGGGGAGCTTGTGAAAATGCCCAGTGCTGGGTCCACAGAATCAGCCCCTGAGGGAGGCCCTGGAATCTATATTTTTAAAGCCCCCACCTCTAGCCTTGCACAGATGATCATGGGCTTAGGTCGTGAGTGGCATTTTGTACTCGCTGGAGTGGGCACCCACCCGCAAACACCCATCCGTGCCATTGACAACTGATACATAGAAATTCTTGACTGTCCGTCTTTGGGCAAATACTGGAGGGGAAACCAGAGTTCCTGAAACAGATGTCAGTAAGGTACAAAGGCTGTGGCGCCCTGATTCTTCCCCACTTGGGGGGGAGTGGGGTCCGACAGGCATGTGTGGTGGGGGGTGGGCGCAGCTTGGATCAGGCGGGGCATGTGGCAGCCGCTTTCTGGTTAAACTGGGGCTTTCCCTGTGGGAGCTTTTGCAGCCCACTGGCCTTGTGTCCTCGCTTCCTGCCCGCTGCTTTATAGACATGGTGCCAAACAGCTGTAAACACAAGGCTGACAGCTACTTAGTCCTTTGTTTTGTTCTTCTTAAGACTCCAGACAACTTTGACCAGTATGGTAAGTCGCGTTGTAATTATTCTTTTGGATTAAAGAAATCACCATAAAATACAGCTTGGAGACCTCTGAAAGGTATGCTTTCAATTCCAGCGATAGAATGATCGTGTTTCTGGGTCTTAATGAGTTAGGAAAACTTATGAAATAAAAGCATTTTGTTTTTCCTGCATCTGCTTCTTTTGCCCCTTATCTTGAAAGTTTGCATCGTACTTTTTGTGTTGGTCCTTACATAACTGAGTCACTTCCTAACATTTGTTGTTGTTGTTGTTTTGTGATAAGAGAAGAACTTTTGGGGGGTTGCAGTCCCGAAAGGAGCAGGTATAAACATTGCGGATCAAATAGTACCCCAGGCCATATGGACTCCTGACCTCATTTCTCTCCCGTATTTACAGGAGACAGACCTTATTCTGACTGTGTAGGCCTCTCTGTGTAACCTCCCTTCTGATTCCAGCCTTGTCTAATTATTAACACTGAGAAATACTACAAGTTGGTGGTTAGAAAAGGAGAGAAAACTTATGTTTGGGGAACCGATTTTATTATATCTCAAAAGTGGCTTTGATGTAAATCTACCACGTGCGTCTTTTTATATATTGTTGAACACTTTGCTTTAATGCCAATAATCATATCCTTTAGTTGGGCCATGCTCTTTTCCATCCTTGTTATTATTTTGTTAT
The DNA here is from genome assembly GCF_002201575.2 of Neomonachus schauinslandi. Classification (NCBI taxonomy): domain Eukaryota; kingdom Metazoa; phylum Chordata; class Mammalia; order Carnivora; family Phocidae; genus Neomonachus; species Neomonachus schauinslandi. The sequence continues at coordinate 27,985,238 of NC_058415.1, forward strand.
GCAAGTGAACAGCCAGTTGCACAGAGCGTAAATAATACAGGATTTTCGCTGCGGGGCTGTCTGTGGTTCACACTGCACCTACAGGCTGAGGGCTTTGGGGTGGGGACTGAAAAACTTGTGTAACACATCCGCCTCCCCCGTGTTTCTTTATGGAAAACAGTCACCATTCATGGCAGCCATTTAGGAGATTTGATTCCAAAGACTGAATCTCCTGTTCCAGTGTCCAAAATGCCTGATTCACCAGATTCTGGGGACAGGCCAGGGAGAGAAACCATTCTGGAACACATAGGGTCTTGGGTATGAGTCTCAGTGATTTTTTTTTTTTTCCATCCAGAGGGTCATATGCTCAATTTCTTTTCCTTGCTTACATGTGCAACTGACCCCTAAACGTGCTGATAACAGAAGAATAAGTAAGTAAACACTCTGCGGGTTCGAGGCTGATAGAAAAGTCACTTGGTTTCAGGGGACTGGGCTGGAACATGAGCCTTTTGTTTGCTATTGAAAGTTTAGCACTTGAATTTCGGGTTGGACTGTTCATTTCATTAAGGAAAATGTGGACACCTCGTGCCAACGCCTGTTTTCTTTAGTCCCGGAGAATGGAAGGTATTGTGTATTGGGTACACACACACACGCACACGCACACACACACACACACAGAGCAAACAGTGACTTAACTGTGCCCTGAGAACAAAAGCTATTACCTGGGGACAGGATGGGAGACCCCAGGCTTCAGATCACCCTCTTTCAGTGTCTTATAAAAGCAGCATTGCTAGGAGCAAATCTCCGAACTGTTGCTGGTGTTTGAAATTGTAATCCATGGACTCATTTCTCCTGACACTTACAGATGAGAGGAACGTGCCAAAGTGGGGCTTGGCTTATTCGGAAGAGACCGAGAGTCCAGGCCCTAAGCACCGCCCCGCTCCCCCACCCCCCAAAGACCAGGTATGAAGCAGAAGGAGGAGACTGGAAAGGGAGAAGAGGGAGTTGGGTCCCCCCCACCCAATCCGCCTCTCTGCAGAAGCCCCAGTGACACAGACTGATGGCTGTGTCCCATGGCTGCCCGTCTGCTTTCCCGCAGTTCAGCTTTGGTTAAATCCCTTTAAAAAGCAGTTACCCACTGTTCCATATCTGCAGGCCATGGGTGAGAATTAGGGGAGCATTCAGCACTTCAGGTGGATAAGGGCAGTCCCTTGATTTTTCTGTCACATGAATGTGATGTCACTCTATTTCCTTGAACAGTGATGTCAGGATCAGAAGCCTCTTTTCTCCTGAAAGCGGTCAAGGGGTTGGCTTTGCCATTGGCTTGATCCAGTGCAACGGTTGATGACCTTGAGTCCCAGGCCGTTCGTTGTGTTTTCTTTTGCCTTTTGGAGTATCTGTTAAGACAAGATTTCAAGTGCTTTTTGTTCATTGGGAAGAATGTGGGCTTGCTAGGGGTTGGAAATAAAATGTTTCAAGTATAAAAAGAGTTGCTTCAGAATTTGAAATTCCTATTCCCCCAGTGGTTCTCTTGAGTTCTGGTAAGCCGAGGCCAATGAATATGGCAGCTAACAGTAACAGTGGTAGCAAAAGCAAAGCTAGAATTGATTGGCCATTCATGCCCTTCATGCCAGGCCCTTTATAAACATTATGACTTATCTCCTCACCACAGTGGTTTTTATTTTTAGAATGAAGCAAAATGGGTGCCTGGGTGGCTCAGTCGGTTAAGTGTCTGCCTTCGGCTCAGGTCATGGTCCCAGGGTTCTGGGATCGAGCCCCACATCGGGCTCCCTGCTCAGCGGGAGGCCTGTTCTCCCTCTCCCACTCCACCTGCTTGTGTTCCTGCTCTCGCGGTCTCTCTCTCTCTCTCTCTCTGTCAAATAAATAAATCTTAAAAAAAAAAAAAAGGCAAAATGGAAAGCAAGTACTTATATTGGGTCCCAGGACAATGACTAAATATATTCTTAAAGTCATGACATCACAGATGTAAGCCAGCTTCAGTGTGCACGCGAATCACTTGGGATCTTGTTAATCTGCAGAATCTGATTCAGTCAGTCCGAGCAGGGTCTGAAAGTCTGCATTTCTAGTCAGTGTAAGGCTGCAGGTCCACAGAACACACTGGGTGGCAAGTTTCTAAGTCAGAGATTTCCAAACCTGGCCGATCATTGGAATCACCTGGAAGGATTCTGAAACGCACAGCTTCCCTCCCACCTTCAAGATGCTGATTCTTAAGACACCAGCCTCCCTCTTATAAAACAGTCAGCCAAGTGGGGGCCCTGAGAGCATGTGAGAGCATCTGGGATCTCTACAAGATCACACAGTGAGAACGCACTCTTTCCTCACACTACCTGTGACTGGTATCACGTGCTGAAAGGTGCACACACGTCCACGTCTTTCCTCCTCGCCGAGTCTGAGACAGCTGACAAACCACCCTGGCTGCCTGGGAGGAATGAGCCTCCCTTCCTGCTGAATAAACTGAGCTGGTCTTCTTCCCCGGCAGGCCCGTCACCTGCTGCACAGTTCTCCCCAAGTACACAGCTGTGGGGAGGAGGGAGCAGAGAGGGCGAAGGTGGAGTGAGTCTGGGGTAGGACTGTGTGGCTCGGAAGGAGGCCTGCTGTGTTTGCAGGGGTGGGCAGCACAGCGGGGGGCTTCTCCCGACCCAGCTGCATTATTGCTGCCCATCCCTGACCAGGAAGGCTCAGGCTTCCAGAAGTGCTCCCAACCCTAGCCAGCACTTCATCTTGGTGTCCTGTGGCTGCAAGGACTCAGACCTTCTGTAGTCACTTCTGTATAGCTCTAGTCCCTCTAAGTGTCCAGAATCTCAACAAGCTGTAGGGAATGGTCCCACAGGATTCACTTCATGTCCCTAATGTCTGTGATTCCAACCCAGGTTGTCCCCTGGCCATTTGAGGTTTTGAAGGTTTCTTTGGAAGTATCTTCATGACTGGATGTTTCTTAGGATTTGTTTTGGCTGCTTGTGACAGAAAACCCAAGATAATAATGGCTTTAAAGAAAGTAGGAGTTTATTTCTACATCACATAGAGGGGTCCCGAGGTGACGTGGCAAGTCTGTGGTATCTTAATAAAAAGTCCTTAGACTTTGCCTCTGCTTGTTTGTTTATTTTTAAGATTTTATCTATTCATGAGAGACAGAGAGAGCGAGAGTGAGAGAGGCAGGGGCAGAGGGAGAAGCAGGCTCCCCGCAGAGCAGAGAGCCCAATATGGGGCTCGATCCCGGGACCCCAGGATCATGACCCGAGCCGAAGGCAGACGCTTAACCAACTGAGCCACCCAGGGGCCCTTTGCCTCGGTTTATGATGTCACTCTGCCATCCTGAGAATATGACTTTCACTTCATGGTTTAATGTGTCTGCTTGTGCTCCAGCCATCACATCTTCATTCTACTCCGGAAGAAGAGAGGAAGAAGGGCAGGCCATTTCTTACAAGGACATTCCTTGAATGTTGTGCACAGTACTTTTGCTTACATCCTATTGCCAGGAACATAGTTACACGGCCACAGCGAGGTTGTTACATGGCCATAAGAAAGCCTAGAAAATGGAGTCTTTGTATCAGTCTTTATATCAGTGGCCAGACTTGCAGCTAAAGGTGAGTAATTCTAAGACTCAAGACAAGGGAAAGATCAAATATGGAATACACAACTGTTCCTGCCTCACCTGGGTGTTCAGGTCATTTTTCAAACAAACCCAGGGAATGTTTGGATTAAGCCCAAATGTTTTAGATTGATGCTTCCAAGCCACTTTATGTGCCACAGGAGGGTTGAGGGCATGGTGGATCTCTTAAGCAGTCTTCCAGGAGGAGCCGGAGCTGTCCCCTTACAGACTGTACTCAACTAATTACGGTTTAATAATTTAATTAATTAGGGCTGATGTGGATTGCAGAAAGAAGGAGAAAGTTGCTGTCTATAATCAAAGCTTAAAGGCAGAAGGAAAGACTCATAGATTCATGGCTGTTCTCCTGGTGCCATCTTAAGCTTGCTGGGAAAGTTTGTACATGTGTTTTGAGCCAGGCAAAGAGATGAACAACCGTAACCACGGCAAGAATAGAAAAATGGACCAAAGCCTCTCAGCACTAGAAGGATGGTTGGTCCTGAGTCAGCATTGAGGGCTTTCTGGGGCATGAGGAAGCCTAGGAATCTTCAGGAGTGTTCAGGTGCTGAGATCCTTATTTTGTAAAAAGAAAGCCTGGAGCTGGAGGTACCAGGCATGTCAGTCTTCATGGGGTTACCAAGGAGCAGTTTGAGGAGTGGCATCCATATTATTTGAACGATGATAGTGAAATAGATTTCTAGAGCTAGTGTAGTGCTGACAGGGCTAGTCTGTGTTTTTACTAAAATGTTCCATATTGTTCCTAGAAAATACCTAGAATAACTTCTGTACAGGTGAAGACTCATAAGTGGGCTAAAGGTTATCACCTCCCCCACCGAACCCCCCCCCCTTTTTTTTTGCCTAACAGCAAACACAGAGTTCTCCTTTTAGAAGAGAATGTGCCAAGAGAGGTGGAAGAAGAAGAATTTTCTTCCACCTAATCATCCCGTCCTTGAACAAAACAACCCTCGCATTCACAGGCATTAAGGAGCTCCCCTGGCAAGTGAAATCTAGGGCAGAACAGAAGGTGTGGGTAGGATATGTACTCTGGGGGTGTGGAGGCGGACTCGGCCATGCTTTGGGAGGGAGGGTGTGCATCTAGTTAAGTCCTGAAATCGAAGTAGCCAAATCTCACATGTTATACAGAAGCTTTCCACGGTTGGGTGCTTGGCCTTTTGTAACTCTCTCAGGATGTCTGTTTTAGTGTAATCCTCTTCAGTGTTAGCATTCAGTGTGTTTTAAACTTGACTGGATTTTGAAGGGTTCATTCTTCACACACATAGACACACACCAGCCAGATGCAATGAAAATATGTTTGGATTTGTGATAAAGCCAGGGTGAGCAAATGTTTTCCTGTACTGAATGCATTGCTTCTTTCCCTGGACTAAGAATTATAAGAATAAAAAAGAAAAAGCATAATGACCTCGTATCTGCTCCGATGTTTTCCCCATATTTTTTAAGTGCTGTCTTTTCAGGCAGCGTGATCTTTGCCTGTAGGAAAGGTTTTTTTCTTAGTCAAGTGAGTGTCTGTTTTCAGAAGGACAAAAACCAGGACTTGGGGGCGCCTGGGTGGCTCAGTCGTTAAGCGGCTGTCTTCGGCTCTGGTCGTGGTCCCAGGGTCCTGGGATCGAGCCCCGCATCAGGCTCCCTGCTCAGCGGAGAGCCTGCTTCTCCCTCTCCCTCTCTCTGCTGCCCTGCCTACTTGTGCTCTCTCTCTCTGTGTTAAACAAATAAATAAAAATATTTAAAAAAAAAAAAAAAAAACAGGACTTGGATGTCTGGCAAGCCTTGGTCGCATCTTGGCCTCCACCCGTCATGAGCTGCCTATCCCTGGCAAATTACCATCACTCTGGATCTCACTTGTCATTTTCTCATGATAGAAATGGCTGTGCCCTCCTCACAAAAAGATGGAATGAGCTCTAGAAGACGTGAAGGATTTTGTTGAACTCCTGGTTCACTACGGCTGCTCGCAGAATGGGCATTTCCTTTCTTTGTCTTGATTTTCCCTTTGCCATCTTTGGTAAAGAAGTCAGTGTTTAGGGGCAGAAATAATAATCTGGTTTGTCACTAAATTTATCTGAGAACCTGTTGTGGAACTCAAGGTCACCAGGGCAAATCCAAATTCTCAAAGTGTGGTCGTTGGACCAGCACTAGCATCATTACCTGGGAACTTGGTACAAATGCAAATTCTCAGGCCTTTCCTCAGACTTAGCAATTGGAAACTGGGTGCAGAGCCCATGATTTGTGTTTTAACTAGACTTCTGGATGATTTGAATGCATACTAACATTTGAAAACCACTAGATCTACATCTGGGTTTCTTAGACCTTAGATTTCCCTGGAGAGCCTTTTAAAATACTAACATCAGGGCCCTGCTCGCAGACACACTTAATTCAGCAAGTCGTGGACAGAGCCCAGGCTTGGAGATTTTTAAAAATTTCCATGGGTGATTCCCAGTGCACCCAGGATTGAAAAATTCTGCTTTTAAGTGTTTCTGTCTTGTTTTATCTTTCTCCTGGCTTCTTCCCCTGCCTCCTCCTTTTCTCTCCTTCTTCATCTAGTTTTTGGGGTCGGGTGTTGGAAATAGGGGAAGGATTCTCTTGTGACTTGAGCTCACAGGGGCTCCTGGGGACGAGGTGAGATGCTATCCACAGGCCATAGAAAAGTCCACTGCCTTTGCCTCCTTCCTATAGCACTCTGGTGCCCTTTACTGGCGGTCTTCTAATTTTAAATGTAACACATGCTTATGTAAAGTTTGAAAAAAACCTCCATAACTTTGAAGGAGAAAATAGAAATCTCCCATAATCCTGTTCCTCCAAAGATCCGTGAAACAGTAACATTTTGCTGTGTTAGCCTCATCTCTTGCACTTCTTTGTCATTGTTAATATAAAATTAGGATCACAATGGTAGTTGTATATTTTGCTTTTTTACCTAACATTACATTATGATAATTTCACATGATATTCTCTTTGAATTCCATTTTCAAAGTCTGCATCAGATTGCACCATGTGGGTTTGTCATAATTGGCTCAGTCATTTCTCTCTGGTTAATTCCAGTCTTCTTTCCTCAAAGTTCAGATATCTTCGTAAATAAATCCTTGTTTTGCTGATTATTTCCTTAGGATAGATTCCTAGAAGTAGGATCACAGAGCCAAAAGTTAAAAATGTTTCAGAGGTTCTTGTTACATTGTGCCCCAGTTGTTTCCAGAAGAGCCCTGCCATTTTTCACTCCTGCTCTGAGAGCTGCCTGTTCCCTTGTACTGTGGACATTGGTTATTATCTTAACAAACAAATACAATGTATCATTTTGCTGACAGGTGGTGGTGCCTTGTTCTCTTGTAGCTCTTGGGGAGGGAGATTTCTTTTTTTCTTTTCTTTTTTTTTTTTAAGGTTTATTTATTTATTTATTGTGGGGGGAGGGAGGAGCAGAGGAGAGAGCAGACTCCACGCTGAGTGTGGAGCCTGATGCAGGGCTCGATCTCAGGACCCTGAGATCACAACCTGAACTGAAACCAAGAGTTGGACATATAACTGACTGTGCCACCCAGGCGCCTGGGGGTGGGATTTCTAAACCTATGTGTCTTTATCTTTCTTTCATTCTTCCTTTTGGAATCATGTTTATGTTTTCATAGCTGACAGCTCTAGTTTGGGGATATTCATCTTATCTTGGGATTTCAGCTCTGCTCTCTTGTAACTCCAATCTTCATTGTATCTGGGTTTCATCTTTAATGCCTTTGTACCTTTTAACCCGTTCATATGCCATGCACATCGGTGCTTACGAGGAGGACATTTAGGTCAAGAGACCCTTAATAAATGCTCTGAGATATTGTAGCAAAGGCACACATAGCATTACAATTAAAGCAAGTTATCCTAGATCCCAAGGTGTATGTCATCTATTATCGAAGTGATACTGCACCCCACCCAACACACACACACACACATTCTCAAGTGCACTTCTTCAGTGCATGAAGGTGGAAGTCTTTTTGGACCCCCAACTAAAATAGTCAGAGAATCCGTTTCCTTAGCCTTCCTTGACAAATGATATTTGATTGAAGCACCAAATGACTTGTAACTGTACTTTCCTTTCAAACTAAATGTGCTTTAATTTGGTAGAGGAAGCGGTCGAGAACATTTCCATTGTCCACATTTAACATTTTGCAGCCATCCTCACTTGTCACAGTGGTTAAGCCATATTGATCAAGCCAAGATAACGTGTCTTTAGGTTTGGGATGCTCCTAGGAAAACTTCGTGCGGGAAGGCCAGTGGAGAAGTGGTGGAATGTCATTGTTCTAATCCATGAGGCTTCTTCTGGCATCTTCCTATCTTGTGTGCTATGCTTTTGAAAATGTAGATGTCTACTTGGCAGCCTGGATTCATGCCTTAGCTTAGAGCTCCTGGGGTCCCAGGAGAATAACAGCAGAGGCGCTACTGTTGGTGACTTCCAAGAAATTGGCATTACTAGAGAGGTGGGGGCTCTGGGGAGGGACGGGGGCAACAAGAAGGATTGAACCCTTCTCCTCCAGGGTCAAGGCCCAGCTTTACACATTCTCTTCTATTTCTTTGCAAAAGTGATTCCACTTCTTCAGTTTGGGGAAATCGACAGACTAATGCCGCAGGAATGAACTGATGGGCTTACTTTTATCCCTGTGGCTCCTGAGTGTGTCCTTCCATCCATCCATCCTTCCAGTAAAATTTGATTGAACACCTACAACTAGAAAACAGCCATTTGGGTCCATGGTTTTCTAAAGCATAGCGATAATGTGTGTGTATGTGAGTGTGTGCTAAGTATCCAGAGGCCAGTGGTGACCTGGTGTGGACTCACTGGTATATGTAGAGGTTTTTTGTTTTGTGTTTTGTTTTGTTTTCATTTAAACTGGACGAGATGACCAACAAATACAGAATTAGCCAATAATAAGCCCTTATCTGTTCAGAGATGGTGGTTGTAGCAGATAATAGCTATTGAGGAGGCAGGCAGGGAAAACCTTTATCTGGGGGCCAGAACCTCATGGTTATAGTGGTCCCATCTGCTCCTTCTAGATGATTCCTTTTAGTTCTTAATTTTAAAAGTAAATAAATAAGAAGGTCTGTGATTATCATTGGAGGGTTGTGGTAGGTTTAGATAAAGGCCCTCGGTGATGTCCTCCTCCTAATAAGGCCTGGAACCTGTAAACAGTGACCTTATACAGCATAAGTGACTTTGCAGAGATGGCAAGAGGCAACTATGTTGGGTGGGGGATCCAGTGCAGAAGCAATCTCAAATATTTTGTCCTCATAAGTATAATTTGGTTTTTAGACTACATGCCCTAGTTCGGGTTTGGAAAATGAAATCTCCATAGTATATACACAGTCATGAATTCTGTCCTTTATCCCTTTACCCTTGGAGGAATTTCTTACTCCAGAGTTTAGTTCATCAAATATTATTGAGCACTTACTGTATACAGGGCTAGTGTAAGCGTGACCACAAGGATTGATATCTGCTCTTGATCTAAGACTTCCTTTGTTTTGACTCTCCATGGCATCTCAGTAGTGATCAGATGGATCTCCCAGGTAGGACTGAGAGGTTAAACTTCTAAAGAGGTTTTCTGAAGCTTTAAGGAGAAGCAGGGCTGGGAGTGTGATTTGAACAGCCCGTGAGGACATTTAATGGGAACACTTGATCATGATTTTGGTGTGTGGCCTTTATACAACTTGGATGTGTACTCTGCTGTACAATGTGGATGACACAGAGCTCTGTGGGACCACTACACCTACTCCCCTAGGTCCAGAGTCGGGGCAGAGTGAGCGCGTGCCCCAGTTAGATAAAAATCAGGTAACTTATCCCAGTTGTTTCTCTCCACTTCTTTCAAACTCATCATGTAACACTGTGGTGTAGGCTGTTTCTCACTGTTATTCAGACCTGCCTTCATAAACACGTAGCTTTTGGAGATACACGGACATACTTATTAGTGCTTGGACACAAACTATATTCTTAAAATTGCATAGTTTTATTGTGCCTATATTTCCTTTTTTCCATTCAAGGGGAGGAGCTGGGAATAGCCATGAGTAGTGGTCTGGCTGGGATTATCCTCCACGCATCCTCATTAGCATCCTCAGAGCTCTTGCGTCTGTAGCAGATAGACTCAGGCTCACCTGAGCATGAACCATGATAACAGAACCACTCTGTGACTTTTTTAAAGAACACAGTTAATTTTACTTACAACGATATCCTGAAATCAAAATGGATTTAAAGTTGCACAGTTATCCTTATCAATAATAAAGAAAGCTGATTCTGGAGCCTGTTTCTGGAGGTGTGTAAGCCCATTTCAGTTGTGAGGCCCATGTTTTCTGTGTGTATTTCTGGCTAGGTTGAGATGTAAATTAGAATTGGATTCTTTTCCTGAACTGTTCCAGTTCCCTTTGGCCATGTGGAAAATGTGGGTCAGAAGCAATGTGCTCACATGACCAGCCTGCAAAACAGAGCCAGCCTTAAAACTGGCCTGCCTGAACCAGCCTGGAAACTTGGAGAAACTTCACTGGTGGGGAGAGGGTCTGCGGCAAGGGAACAAGCCAGCCATTCATCTCATGCCCTTCACCTGGAGTAGATCAAGGGCCTGGAGGTCATATGTATTTTACAACATTCATTCCCTCTCATTTTCTTTAATTTGAAATTTTGGGGCATAATGTAATAAGAAATTTTAACCGAAATTTAATCTGGACAGGGCCTCACATAGAGTTTGGTAACCTACAAAAAATAACTACACTCTATTAGGCCCTCAAAGCTATACCACTTAAAATAGTCAACTTTATGTTTTCCACAAAGATGGATTTTGTGCCCTGCTGGAATGTGGCCCCGTACCAGGTACATCGTTCTCCGGTTCCTTTGTTAATAAGCTGGAGGATCTAGTGAGATCTGAATTCAGTGTACATGAAGTAATAGTGAAGGAATTGCTAGAATCTTGGCAGCCTTTCTGATTGTACCAAATGATTTAAAGCAAAGGGAGGTTGGAGATGTGTATTAGTCAGCTCAGGCAGCCATAAGGAAATACCATAGACGGCGGGTTGGGGGGGCTGCTGACACAACAGAAGTGCGTTTTCTCACAGCTCTGGAGGCTGGGAGTCTGAGATCAGGGTGCAGGGTGGTCCTGGATTGCAGATGGCCACCTTCCTGCTGTGTCTTCACATGGCAGAGAAAGGAAGGGGGAGGGAGAGAGAGAGAGACAGAGAACAAGCTCTCTGGGGTTTTTCCTACTAGGGGCACTAATCCCATCATGAGGGCTCCATCGTTATGACCTCTTCTGAGGCCCAGAGGCCCCACCTCACAATGCCATCACACTGGGGGTTAGGGCTTCCATACATGAATTTGGGGGTGGAGGGCATAGTTCAGTCCATAACAAGGTGGAGTGATTTAAAATGTTGGATGTGTCCCAAAAAACCCAGTAGAGAAACAGCCATCATTAGAGTCTCCGGGACTATAGCATCTAGCCTTTTGGGGCCCAGTAATGGTTGACATCCTATGACAGTCTTCTCTGCTCTTCAGTACAGGGGACAGATCCTAAAATGTGGCCAGAAGTGGCCAGCCACATTGTTGAGCCTGCCACTTCACTTGGGTTGCTTCTGCCGCGTTCTTGACCATGCAGATTTTCTCCCTACCATGGTCACACTTTGCTGACTGCCCCCACTTCTAATGGGGTCTCTGTGCTAAAAGGGTTATTGCTGATCAGAACCACAGCAGCCACAGCACAGAATGTTCCCACTCTTCCAAAAAGTAGCTGATCCCCGGGATCATGGGACCTGTCTTCTCCAAGGCAATGGTGGACACAGTTGGCCGCTTTTAAAATGGCATGACACTCAACTTTATTATTTAATAGGGAGAAGGAAGGAAGCAAAAGAATGGAAAATAGGGAGAAAGACTCCTAGAGATTGTGATTCTCAGTTGGGAGAGGGAAGAATAATATTTCATTGTTACAGATTCCCCCTTTTGGTGATATTTTAAGCCATTTTAGGAACTATTTTAGGGGAAAAAAACCAACCCAAAACACCATACTGTGTCTGACACAGAGACAGCGCTCAAGAAATGTTCATTGAGTGAAAGAATAAATGGAGGCAAGTAGCAATCACCTGGATTCAGGCAGAGACCCCTGTTAATAAATACCTCAGCATATTTAAACTTGCCATTTGGCGGGAACACTAGGCGCTCTATGCGTAAGTGCCTTTGAGTCCCGTGTGATAGGTTTGTTGATTCTTACGACTTTCACCAACAAGGAGAAATAATGGACATCAGTCCTCTGATGTCTCTCAAGTGAGGGAGAAATGAATCAGCCCTGTATTTAAGAAATATGGTGCAGAGAGAGGGCAGATGTCTGGGAGCAGTGAAAATCTGGGCACGCAGACTTCTCTTTCACCGCCCCCCCCCCCCCCCCCGCCGCCACCATCCTGTCAGCAACTTTTACTTCCTTGCCGATGATGTAATCATTACCCTGCCTCCTAGTTTTGGGCCCCCTCATTACCAGGAACTTTTCCTCTGCTCCACAGCCACCACCCGAACAACCAAAATCTTGATTGCTGGCAGCTGTTCACGTAGCACCAGCTCCCACCAACTTGTCCACCCCTTCTTCCATGACCACTCTGGTCTCATGAGAAACTTCCAGTCCATCCACCACTTTTTCACTATCTAGCATTGCTCTCCTTTCGTCGAGGAGGAGGAGGGGGTGACTGAAATAAATATCACCTAAACTATCAATTTACCAAATGGGATCAAACTTTAAAAATCAGCTGACTCGGAATCAGTATTTCTCCCTGGGGCAGGATACATTGTAGCCTCCTGTAGAATACTGCTTAGAAATCTGCATAATTTCCTTCTTGGAGCCATAAGCCCGTCTACGCGAACCACTGGTTATACTGACAAGAATTTACTAGAGAAGCTGAAAGGAGATTTGGTAAATGCCTTCAAGTACATAAATGCTGGTTAGAACATGTGGGTTGTCCAATTGACTTCTGTGCACCATACAGCAGAGTGTGTTTTAAAAGAAAACCATTTTAGGGGCTCAGTCGGTTAAGCATCTGCCTTCGGCTCAGGTCATGATCCCAGAGTTCCGGGATCGAGTCCCGCATTGGGCTCCCTGCCCGGCGGGGAGTCTGCTTCTCCCTCTGCCCCTCACCCTGCTTGTGCTCTCTCTCTCTCACTCTCTGTCTCTGTCTCAAATAAATAAATAACATTATTTTAAAAAACAGTTTTAAAAGAAACCGTTTTAGTGCACATAAATGAAGAGTTGAAAGTGTAATCACATAGTTTTAAGATTAAAAAAAAAAGAAGATAGCAGGAGGGGAAGAATGATGGGGGGGAAATCGGAGGGGGAGACGAACCATGAGAGACTATGGACTCTGAAAAACAAACTTGAGGGTTCTAGAGGGGAGGGAGTGGGGGGATGGGTTAGCCTGGTGATGGGTATTAAAGAGGGCACGTTCTGCATGGAGCACTGGGTGTTATGCACAAACAATGAATCATGGATCACTACATCAAAAACTAATGATGTAATGTATGGTGATTAACATAACATAATAAAATAATAAATAAATAAATAAATAAATAAATAAATAATATATCTAGAATACACAGTCTGGGTCTCCAAGAGACATTTGGTCTCTTTATTCTTCTAATAAGGTCAGCCGTATTATCTTTCATCTTCCAATGATTAATGTGCCAAATTAGCAATGGTTCACTTCCCAGTGACTTCTCAAGTATCTTTTCCACTTTCCTTCTATAAATAAAATAATCAAGCTATGTCCCAGTTTTATATTAGAGCTGTAAAATTAGCATGAGGCTGTGCCATTTGTCACAACAGCCACGAGCCAGTTGCAGCTGTGGAGTCCGTGAAGTATGGCCAGTCCAAACGGAGATGTGCTGTGTGTATAACACACCCACTGGGGTTTAAGCGCCACCCTCCCCCCCAAGAAATAAGTAAAATACGGCATCATAATTTTTAATTAATTATTGACTACATGTTGAAATTATAATATTTTGATATGTTGGGGGGCGCCTGGGTGGCTCAGTCGGTTAAGAGTCTGCCTTCAGCTCAGGTCATAATCTCAGGGTCCTGGGATCGAGCCCCATGTCGGGCTCCCTGCTTAGCAGGGAGTCTGCTTCTCCATCTCCCTCTGCCCCTCCCCCCCATGCCCCGCTCATGCTCTCTTTCTCTCTCAAATAAATAAATAAAATCTTTAAAAAAATATTTTGATAGGCTGGGATAAATAAAATATATTCTAAAAGTTAATTTTACCTGTTTCTTTTTACTTAATGTGGCTACTCAAAAATTTAAAATTGCGCATGGCATTTACATTTGTGGCTTGCGTTGTATTTCTTTTGGACAGCTCTGTTCTAAATAAGTCATTGTTTTAGTTTATAAATATGTCCATTGCTTAAAACTTAAGTGTACATGTATGTCCTAATTATGAAGATTACATATTTATAATTCACTCCCTGTAGCAGAAAATTATTAGACACACCCTCTGAACAAATAATTGACACTAGCACTTAAATAGATTAATGGAAATTGAACTGACCTTTAATATAGTCAGATAGTAAGTTTTCAAAGCTTTCTAATGTGAAATTTTATTCTGTTTAAACAGTATGTATGTTTGGAACCAGTGCAACGTTCAATTCCGTTTGCTTTACCCTGAACCACTAACATTAACTCTTCTTTTTTTTTTTTTTTTTAAAGATTTTATTTATTTGACAGAGAGAGACACAGCGAGAGAGAGAACACAAGCAGGGGGAGTAGGAGAGGGAGAACAGGCTTCCCGCGGAGCAGGAAGCCCGATGCGGGGCTCGATCCCAGGACCCTGGGATCACGACCTGAGCCAAAGGCAGACGCTTAATGCCTGAGCCACCCAGACGCCCCTAACATTAACTCTTCTGAACCAGCTATATAGTGACATGTCAGTCAACCTTTCTAAAGTTAATTCAGCATCGTAAAAGTCAGCCTTCTTCAGTTTGTTTACATACGTCTTTATCAAATTCTATGGATCTAGTGATGAAAAACATCTAATTAATATTCTCTTTAGTGATTGGGCCAATGAATCAAAAATTAACCGGAGAAATTTGGAATTCCAAGGCAGAACAAATGGATTCATCCATCCCTTGAGCAAACATTTGCTGGAGGAAGAGGGTGGGAAGGTGTGCATCAGGGTCAGAACTCCTTCCTTGTCCTCATCATGTGAGTTCCATGGATTTGTAGGTAGACCCAAAGGTGTGGATTTAGGGAACATGGGATGTTCTAGTAGCTGCTCACGTTGCCTGATTCATTGTTGTCAGGCTCATGTGGACAGTTTCAAAGCTAGCGACCAGGCATGAAGCTTTCCTCCATGTTTCCTGCCTTCGTAGCAGATGGATGATAGTATTTCACATTTACTTTAATAAAAATGGAAGAACTAGATTATTTGGGGTTTTTTTGTGTTGAGTTGTAGAAGTTATTTATATATATTGGAAAACACTCATTCAAAAGAATATATGCAGCCTTGTGTTCATTGTAGCATTATTTACGATAGCCAAATTATGGGAGCAGCCCAAGTGTCCATTGATAGATGAATGGATAAAAAAGATGTGGTGCATATATATATGTGTGGTGTACACACACACACACACACACACATCTATATTCAGCCATAAAGAAGAATGAAATCTTGCCATTTGCAATAACATGGATGGAGCTAGAGAGTATAACGTTAAGTGAGATAAGTCAGTCAGAGAAAGGCAAACACCATATGATTTCACTCATATGTGGAATTTAAGAAACAAAACAAACTAACAAAGGAAAAAAAGAGAGAGAGACAAACCAAAAAATAGACTCTTAATGATAGAGAACAAACAGATTGTTACCAGGCCCACCAGAAGAGAGGTGGGTGGGGGGGATGGGTGAAATAGGTGATGGGGATTAAGGAGTGCATTTAAGTGAGCACAGGGTGATGTATGGAAGTGTTGAATCACTAGATTGTATACCTGAAACTAATATTACACTGCATGTTAACTACACTGGAATTAAAATAAACACACACGCACACACAAAATAATAATGGAAGAAAAAACAAGATTAGATCATTCTCTACTTTCTTTGAATATTTAAATTTTCCTTTTAACACTTTGTTTTCTGACAGGGAGCATTTCTGGAGGATGCTAATCTTATTTTTCTTACGCATGATGAATGTTGGACTTGAATGATCAAGGTTGCAAAGTTAATTGGAGAAATTTGAGGCTTCTTGGAACACATACAAACTTGAGTTAGCAACAGCCTCAGATGGCCTCAATTAGACCCTTTGTTCTATGACCGTCCAAGAGATGGACCAACGGGCTATAATTGCCTTGGGGCGAGGTCGCCTCATAGAATTTGACGATCCTCTCCTGAGGCAGTTAGGCCAGAAAGACCTCACAATATTAATTAAGGACCCAGGATGTGGAAATCTGCCATTTTTGTACTCATACTTTCCTTATCTTTACCCTGAATAGTTCGGTATTTTATAAGTGCAAGCAGTTAGCACCTACCCTCGTGCTAAGGTGTTCTGAAGCCAGCAGCCTTCACGGAAGGTACACTCAGCAGCCTGTGTTCAAGATGGCTTTTCCAGAACAGGGTGGGGAAGAACTTGATAGGTTTTTCCTTCTCTTATTTTCTCTAATAGGACAATATACAAGTCTTGACATGTGCCTAAGACATGTAGATGGTTTTAAGCAATTATGTGCAATAATAATTCTAATAACAGTAGCAAGCATTTGGTCCATATTATGAGTCAGGCAGTATTGAAAGAGTTTGACATGTATAATTCATTTAATCCCTATAACAACTATTTAATGTAGATGCAGTTGTTATGCTCAGTTTGCTGATGAGAAACCTGAGCCACAGAGAGGTTGAGAGGTTGCCCAACAACACACAGCTCTTAAGTGGAAAAGCCAGGATTCAAAACCAGGCCCTCTGCCAATAGAGTTTATGAGTCAAAATGTCATGCAGAAGATTAATCTGTCTGGATATTTAATTTTGAGTTTTGGAAGACTTGAATTGGCTGTTTCTAAATCCTGTTTAAAAGAATCCTTTCCTGGGGTGCCTGGGTTGCTCAGTCAGTTAAGCATTGACTCTTGATTTTGGCTCAGGTCATGATCTCAGGGTTGTGAGATTGAGCCCCATGTAGGGCTCCACGCTGGGTGTGGAGCCTACCTAAGGTTCTCTTTCCCTCTGTCCATCCCCACTTGTGCTCTTTCTCTCTCTCTCTCTAAGGAAAAAAAAAAAAAAAAAACAACAACAGAAGAAGAAGAAGAATTTTTTCCTTTCTGCTTTCATCATCCCATATTAGAGACTGACCTGAGACCCATTAGGAGTCTTTGGACATAGACATGGTGGTTTTATTCCCAGCTGTGATATCACTTAAATACTTCCAAATATTAATGTTATATTTGTTTGATAGAATGGAATATATAAGACACAATTACATCTTTTCACCACTTTTGAGTCTTAGGGCAGTCCTATAAGGTAAGCATTATTGATCTCAATTTCTTTTTAATTTCCTAAACGACCATGTTGAAGGATTAGATTAGCATTCCCACTGCTAGATGGCACAGGGGTCAGCATCCAGTACTGGTATCTTGTGGCTTAGCATTTTACCCTCCTCAAGATACATTTCCTCAGGTTGTGGGTACTCTCTTGTCACTTTGCAAAGTTAATCTTAAGGCCCATGTGCATAAAATATATTTCTAAAAAGAGCCTAGAGAAGTTGATGGAAATACGGATTTTACTTTGAGTTTCAATCTGGGGAGATCATGAGGATAATAGAGATTCAGAAAATGCATAGAGAAGACATTCTGTTGTGGAATTTCAACTGTACTCAATGATATGTTTTCTTTTAGTTAAGTGAGGAGAACAGTACAGCAGAGCCTTGATTTCTGCAGCCCATAGAAGCAGAGCATCTGAAGATTAGAAAACACCTAAGAGACCGTTGTCCCTCCTTCCACTCATTCCTGGCTGATGGCCTAATTCCTCTTGACAACCTTTCAGAAAACAACAGTTCTCCTGCCCAGAAGCCAAACCTCCTTGTTGCCCTGCCCCCACCCCCTGCCTGCCACCTACACTGCTAGCATCTTTCCTACCAAGTGCAAGTGCCCAGCCTGGGGCCCAGACTCAGACTGAGTGCAGGAGCATTGCACCCTTCAAACATGCTGGTGCCATGCCAACTGGTGTTGGCAGTGATGTGGCTTGTGTCATTTGTGATCAGCTAGAACTGTCCGTTGTTTTCTGTATGAGCTGTTGTCATATGAGGTTAATTTCTTTGAACCTAAATACAGGGATTTCTGTTTATCTCTGTTATGAATTTTCTTATTCAGTAGGGATAATTCAGATCCTAGGTTCTATCAGTGATTATAGCCATTGCTCTTAGACTAGTTCTTAAAAAATGCAGTAAGTATGCCTTCATCTGATATACTGAGAAACGTCTTACCAGGACAGTGCTAAACTCAAGAGCTCTCTAGCCTGCCACATGGTGATTCACCAGTTCATCGACAAAAATATCATGCAAAATTATGTCACAGGCCTTGCTGAAATCAAAACATTTTCTTTGTCTGTATCATTTCTTATTCCTGCTCATTTTACAACCCAGTTGGAGGCAGGGAGATTGTTCTTGCTGATTGTGCTGTCTATTGATCACCTGCTGTTTTTAATTCATCTGATCAATAATTGATTCTCAGTTTTTGCTGGAGACTAATAACAAGCTAATTGATCTTAGAGACCGAGCCGGCTTGGTCTTCTTTTGAACATCGGTATAGCGTCATTCCTCAACATTGGTCCAAGATGGCCAGCAATAATTTGAGATTGCTGCAGCCACCTGAGGTTTGACATTCTCAGACCTGCAGACTGGAATTTCTTTTAAATGCCCAGCCAGGCATCCTTTTATTATCCCTTTTATTAACTGAAGCCTCAGTTAGTTCCACTTTACCAATGTTTTCCCAACTCTTTCCTAAGTAAAGATCATGGACCTCACACGGGAAAAAATGGAAGCTCAAAAGAATTCATTCATTTCCTACTATGATACCATCCACTATTAGCCCTTTTCTGTCTGTCTTCTGTTACATGTTGATTTCTTTTTCTTTCTCAAATCTTAGTACATTTGGGCTTCCTGAATAATTTGTGCTCTTCTGTGGTATTCCTACGAGGTCATGGGTCTTGTCTTCCTGTTTTCCATTCTTTAGGAATCTGACCTCATGGAGTTTGCAGATTGCATTGACCTCTCAAGGGCCAGTGATTGCTAAATGGTTATTGACAATTCTTATTTTAAAAATATTTAGGTCGTGCTCACTTACCTGAAGTTATGGTCTAAGGTATCTGCTTACGTAAAGCACTTAGGCCCAAGGGGACCTTAGCTCCAAGGAGACCAGGAGAATTCCCTTAATTGTCAATAGCCCATATGAGGACTGTAATACACCTTTGCTTTTCAAATGAATGTACAAGATCGAATACACTGTCCCCTTAACAAGCTTCTGAGGTAGGTAGGCAACTGCCAGGGGGGCCTGTTGGGACTGAGCGTATGGCTGGAGCCCAATAAATAAATGATGGAGAAAAATGAATGCACATAGACTTCCCAGAGCTAGAATATTCTTAAAGCAAATGATGAGACATCTTTTGTGATATTTCTAATTACTGGAGCAGCCGTTCTTCCAAGTGTAGAGGGTCAACGGAAACATTTAAACAGATAAGTAGTCAGCATATAGTTTTAGGGTGACCCATAAGGTCATAGAGTCAACAGGTACAGCTGGCCCTAATACAACACAGATTTGAACTGTGTGGGTCCAATTATGCATGGGTTTTGTTTTTTTTTTTCTCTCCAATAAGTACAGTGCAGTACTGTAAATATATTTTCTCTTCTGATGATTTTCTTAATAACATTTTCTTCCTTCTAGCTTACTTTATTATAAGAATACGGTATATAATACATATAATATCTCTAAAATGTGTGAATTGATTGTGTATGTTATCTAAGGCCTGGTCAACAGTAGGCTATTGGTAGTTAAGTTTTTGGAGAGTCAAAGTTAATACTTAGATTTTCAACTCTGTGGGGGGTTGCTGCCCTAACCCGTGTTATTCAAGGTCAACTGTATTAATTAAAAAATTTTATTGAATGCACCATATTAGTTTCCTGGCTGTTAATTTTCAGAAAGAATCCTATGTACAGGTATGATACAAACATTAGCTTTTTTTTTTTAAGCTTATCTATTGGTAGAGTGTTAGGAAGCTCACATTTGGTAAGCTGATTCTTCCAGTGTTACTTCTTTGTAGTTCTAAACAGAGTCACTGGTAGTGTATCCCTTACAAATGCCTGACAAATTGTAAAGTAGCTGGAAACATGGGCTCTATTTCTGTGCCAGTCACTCGCCTGTTCAGTGGAAAGCAAGCTGCAAATCCCATGTGTTGGCCTCCTACAGCTTTCTAGCCACCACCTCCCTCCCAGAGTTCTCCAACACCATGAAGCCACCTCACTGTGCTGGAGACCAGCGACCCTCACTTCGGGGGTTGATCTAGAAGCCGTGGAAGGCAGCACCTAGAGCGGAAAGCCTAATCAAGCGGCCTGAGGTGGTGCGCCTGCCTTGGGGCATCACGAGTGTGTGTTCGATTCTTCGCTGCCCTGGGCCTGTAGCCCTGGTTTCCTTAGAGCCTTATTGCCTGCCTGGGAGTTGTGGTGGATGTAAACGGGGTGGCCTGCCTGGCCTAGGTGTTTCCGTGTGAGGGCAGGTCAGCACAAGCTCTTGAACCCAGTGGCAGGACCATGCGGCCCTGGAGGGAGGTGTTTTGGCTTCACTCATCTTTGCACAGTCAGAGGCCGTCTGGGTGGCGAGGGGTGCAGGGCCCCTTCGCCCCCCATCCTGCAGCTGAGGAAGTGGGCACCCACAAGCAGAGGGGCTTCCCACCACACCTTGACAGGGGCCTTTGTAGAGGTCGGAGCCCCTTCTCTGCTGAGATGCCTCCCTCCCCTGCCTCTCCCACCAGAAAGTTGTGTTTCCATCAGATAGAGCTTCTGAAGCTCTGGGGCTGATCACTCCGACTCCCCCTGAACTCAGACTCCACAGTTTCTTAGGAAGTGACACCCCACAAAAAGGGGGTTGGGTGTGCAGTCCCTGCTTTGGGAGGTCTCACTTTCATCCCTCAGGCACGCGAGGTGCTTTTCACTTTCTCTAGTGTTTGACCTAAGACCTGGTTGGTACCACCTGCTCCTCAGAAGTCCCACTTCTGGGGAGAAGTCACATCATCTGGGTGTTCTGTCTCCCAGCCGAGGAATTCACAGCCCTCCGCTGCCTCTGATGATAATCTGCAGGTTTGCTCAGGTCCGATCACAGGGGTGAGGTCAGCCCACGTGGCAGGCTTCCAGGGACTTCTGCTTCCACCGAGGGAAGACTCAGACTTCCCGGGAGCTTGGGTTTCTCTTTAACTTATCATCTTTCGGTTTCATCTGCGTGGCTCTTTCTTCAGGTAACTCCAGTAGTGACTTTCCCTGCCAGCCAATCCCTTGCCTGGCCTGAGGTGACCCCCTCGGCCCTCTACCTGTTTTCTCCTCTCCCCACACTTCCTCTGTGAGGTGAGTCCCCACCTGATTCGGAGCCAAGGTAGTGGATCTGTAGGCATCACGGGAAAGGACTTGGCCAGGAGCGCTGTATAAAGGACTCCTCCCAGCCTGGCTGCCTTGTCGAGACCTGGGCCTGTGATTCTTGCAAGCCCTGGGAAGAAGAACCATGAAGAAGCCGCTCCCCTCAGTTGTGTTCAGTCTCCAGAGCCAGACGGGCCTGTGTACAGGGTCTCCCAAGCGCATCGGTCATCCGAATGCACTGGAAGCCATGTCACAACAAGCATATTTGCATTTCTTCCAAAGGCACTCAGGTCCAAACCCTTCAGTGTAGGCCTGGCTTCTTGGGATAAGGTGGAGTTAATCCTTCCAGTGACAAAGCATGGCGGAGGGTCCCAAACCTGCCCATGACATGCTCACCTTGACAGCACATATACGAAACTTGCCCATGAAAACACACAAGCAAATAGTATTTCTACCTAAGCTGCGATGTGCAAACATCCAGGCATCTTTGTGAAGAGCCTCTCATGTTCCAGAACCGGGCAGAGTACAATTCGGGGAGGATTATCACACAGTTTCTAGAAGCTTCATTGAATCCATGCAGCTCGGTGTAGTATTTGCACGATTACGTGTGCCCATTAGACTCGGCTGAACTTTACCTTTCTTGTTACCTTTGGCTAGTTTTCCCCATCTTGAATCTCTGCACCCTGAATGAATCTTTCTTTTTTGGTCATGGGATAAGGGACTTCAGCTCAGCTCCTGTTTGTCTTCCCTTGCCCCATGAAGTTATATGAACCTCCTGCTCTCTTTTTCAGCTCTTTTCCCCCGAGAGCAGCTTGCTGAGTGGAGGACAGATCCTACCTTATGACCCAGTTAACTTTAGCCCAGAAGCTGAAAGGGGATGATGTGACAAAGTCAGGATGATCACATAATGGGATTGGCCCAAGGGATAGCATGCTGAAGTCGGAATGAGTGAACAAGGGACTTACCCGTCTGAGTTTCAGCTGGGCAACCCAACCCCCCACTCCATGTTTCAAACACAGTCTTGGGGCAGGAAGCCCAGATCTGCAGTCACCTGTCGTGATCACCATTGGTTAAATGGGAGGGCTGATCCTGGTGTGACACCTTTCCTTATAAGGGCCTTGTACTCTCCGTAATACTGGACTCAAAGGGCAGTCCTGATTCCAACGTGGGACTTGGTATATTTGGAGAAAAATATTTGGAGTATTGTTGTTTGTTTTATTTGTCTGTTGAAGGTCCTCTTTAGATTGCATCAAATGACACTTTTCCAATACTTGTTATCTTTTTTGCTTTCCCTTTGGCTTTAAAAACAAAAAACAGACACCAAGCACGCGTTCTGTGCCCAGCCCTGATTTCGGTAGCCCAGGTGGTGCTGAGTGGGGTGGGTGGAGTTGCTCCCAGCCCTCAGCTAGCACGGGACCCCACTCTGCACACCTCCATCCATCATATATAGCACTTGCAGATCTGTTACATGGAAATGTCTGGTTAAGCCCTGTGGGTTGTAAATTCCTGAAGTCATCACCATGTCTGAATCAGGCAAGATTAGATATGGCCACAAGTTACAGTAACCAAAGGAACTGCCCCCCCCGCCCCCCCAGAACAAGATGGCAGTGTTGCTTCTAGGCTTGCATAAGCCAAGTGCCCGGGAGGCTGCTGAGGACTCGCTCTAAGGGGTTTGAGGGTCCGGGCTCCTTCCCATCATTGCCACATGCTTTCAGTGGTGGCTCTCGTGGTCCCAGGTGGCAGTAGGGCTCAAGAGTTCTCCTATGAACTGACCAGCAAATAGTACTGCACTCTGCCTTGGGGTCTCCTCTCTCCACACCTACCCTGCCGGCTCTCAGTGCCTATCCACAATACCCGACCCAGCTGACCGTCTGAAAGAAAAGAAAACTTAGTCTCAAGTGGTACTGGGCTTGTGTCAGGCCTAAGACCATCGTGCATGTCCCCATCTCCTCTAAGCAGCCAGACCAATAGCCAGAAAGAGGCAGAGGAGTACTCACTCCTAAAACAGCAGGTGGCTTCCTCTCCCTGGCCTGACTCCGTCGGTCCCCACCCTTCTAATGGGCCAGAGTCCCGAAGGTTCTCAACCCTGCCAGGGCCAGCTTTGTACTCAGCTCCACCCCGCCGCACCCCGAGGGTGTGTGCCTTAGGCAGTAACCTCCAAATGCAGTTCTGGGTTGAAAATTAAAGGGAAACTGGGCATACAGAGTCCAGCCCCAGCTCTGAAGAAGAATTTAACTGGGAGAGAAGACTAAAGCGGACTTTCCTTAAAAAACTTGGATTTCAAAATTTCAAAACGCTCCATGACAAAAAAAAAACAAGCAAAAAAAAAAAAAAATCAAAAAAGGGTTTTGTGGCCAACAACCCAAACCCTCTGAAACGCTGAATGCTGTCCCTTCTCTTGGAGAGGGCAGAGTCTGCCGAGTCCTGCGTACAGAGACCTGTGTGACTTTTCCCTAAACTTGCTTGACCCATGACACCCTTTCTCCAAGTAGCATCTGTTTATTTGGGAAATGCACTTCCAGATGCATCTCAGACCGTCCCCGTCCAAAGAGCTAGCCCAGGGACAAGTGGAATGAGCAAATGTACTGCTACCTCTCTAATCATCCTTATTTCTGAGTCCTCACCTGCTGGGGTTTGCTAATTCCTTAATTATAATGAGGCTGTTCGAGCTGCCTGATGCTCTGTGTTTTTGGTTTCTTTGACCCACTGGCAACACCATACTTGTGTGAGAAGCCAGATCCTTGCCCACCCTTGCCTTGGGTCCTGGCTTTTGCTCTCTTCTCCTGGGCGTGGACTTCTCTATGTGGTCCTGTCCTCCAGGAGGCTGCTCTCCCCAAGGGGTCCACTCTCTGCTCAGTTCCTCCCCCCCCAGCGTGCTGCTCCAGTATCTCCCAGCCGCCCTTGGGCAGCACTTCCAGTTCCGCATCTCACTCCTGACTCAAATGTGTTGTTCTGGTTCCCAGGATGATAGGCTGGTGTTTATGCCCTTGGTAAACCCTGCCTCTCGTTGTCCATACCCTGGCAACCTGTGCTGCTTTCTTATCGGTGGGGGAACCCTTCTTCAGATCAGGTGCCATTTTTTTATTATTTATTTTTATTTTAGGGGGTAGGGGCAGAAGAGAGAGAGAATCCTCAGTAGGCTCCACACCCAGCACAGAGCCCAACGCAGGGCTCGATCTTATGACCCTGAGATCATGACCTGAGTTGAAATCAAGAGTGGGATGCTTAACCGACTGAGCGACCAATCATGTGCCATTTTGACTGAGCTTGGTAGCAGTTTAAAATCATTTTTGAGGGGTTGTGTGTTTTTAGTCATCATCATCATCATCACTGGCTTTGGTGTTTTTGTAAAAGGTGTTTTGCCCTCCTGTCGTGTGTAGCTTCTCAAAGGGCAGAGAGAGGCAGCTCGGAGTTTGGGCTGCACCACGGAAGTCTTCCAAGGGAATTGAACTTGGTGCTCAAGTTCCCAGTCCCCGGAAGGGTTAGCCTTCATTGTCTGCTGAATTCTGTGCGCTGGTGGCTGAGGATGGGAGGGGAGGCTTCCACTGGGCGGACTGAAGTGCTTCCTCCTTGGCATCGCTGGCGCCGTGGGAATGCCCTGGGCGTGAGGAACAGTCAGAGTGAGGATTAGGTAGCAGCGTGTTCACGGAGTCCTGTTGGGGCGGTGGGTGTTGTGTTTCAGGGTGGGGACCGGCTTCCCCACAGAGACTAGAGAAGGTAAACTGGAGACGAGTGGCGAGCACAGCTCAGCCAGGGATCTGTGAAGGCATTTCAGTGCGAGCCTTTGGGGTTTGTTGTCAGTTTTGGTTCTGACACAGAGATCCCTCCTAACTGCTGCAGAGCTTTCTTTGAAAGATAGGGAACTGCTGCCAAGATGAGGAGCAAAGAACCTGAAACATGAGCCCCACGTGTGGACGCGGCCCAGGGGCGGCGGGGGGAGAGGCTGCGTTCAAGATGGCCTGGGCATTCTTGCTCCTTCCCATGCCCTCCCCTCCCATCATGCCAGCTTGTGCCCCTGGTCACCTGCTGGCCTCTCACCCTCCGTATTGAATCCTTCCCCTACACAGTTTCCCAGGTCTTGGGTCAAACCCACCATCCCAGATATTTTCGTGGCTGTTCTACCTGTCCATTGCTGCATAACAAACCACCCCCAAGTGGGGAAGCACAAAGCAGCAGTTTACCATCCTCTCTCATGCTTCCGTGGGTTGCCCGAGTGTTCCTGCTTGGGGTCTTTCACGAGGTGGCACAACACTGTCGGCTGGGGCTGGAGCCATCTGAAGACTTGATGGGCCAGATGTTAATGTCCACTCGCCCGGCTGACCTGTTAAAGCTGCTGTCCGCTCGGAGGGAGCTGTGGATGGGGACACCTCCACATAGCTCGGGCTTCTCCCAGGCTGTTGGCAGGGTTCCAAGAGGGAACGCCCAAGAACGTGTGCCCCAAGAACCAGGCAGAAGTCCCCAAATCACTTTTGCCACATTCTGTTGGTCAAACAAGTCTCAGATTCCAGGAGACCAGGATGAGAGTCCACCTCATGATGGGAGAGACGAGGTCACGCTGTGGGAGAGCATGTGAGCTGGAAGACAAGTGACTGAGGCCATCTTTGCAAAGGACGGTTTGCTTCCCCTCGCTTAGCCGCAGACTAAAACTTCAGCATCTAAGTAAAGCCATAAGGTCTTTTGGGGACCAAAGGGGACAAATCAAATAGGTTTCATCCAAAATGGTTGAGTCCTAATGGGGGGAAAAAGTGTAGAGACTTAATATGGAGCTTTCACAGTTGTTGCAGAAATTTGGTGCTGCTTTTCAGCCTCTGAAACACACTGTCCCCTCTGCTTCTTTGAGAAGTACCAAGCTGAGACAGCTTGTTAATTTTCATCCCTTACATGAGCTCCATGTGCTTAGAGAACCCAGCACACATGCATGGCCTATTTCATGTTGGCATCACTCTCATACAGATGGGGAAACTGAGGCTCAGGGAGGTCACTGCGTTCCCACATTGTTGGCCAAGTTGGGGTTGTCATTGCTCCATACTGTGCAGGGCCCTGTTTGTGGGGCTGCCCTCACCCTTCTCCACCGCTCCCTCTTCTCTCAGAAATACAAAGCAGCTCTTCCATGCCTCTCCAGCTCGGCTTTCGCTCTTTCCTCCTGGACACCGTTCCTCCACACACTTTCTTCACCTCCCAGCTGGCGTTCAACCTTCAGGACAGCCTGACCTCATGTTCTCCCCTGGGGTGCTTCACAGTGGCCATGTCCTTTTTATGGCCCATCCCATACTATGGTGTTATGTGCTTGTCTCTCCCATTAGTCTGTAAACCCTTTGGGGTCTTTTCCTCTGCCGTCAATGTGAACTCATCCTTGAAAAATCATTTCTGTCACCTCATCTCTTATTTAAGACTTGTAATTCCAGTGTTCAGGCAGGATTCAAACCACTGATACTCTTTCAGTGCAGATCTTCAAGAAAAATAAATGGCCCATAACCAGCACTCAAATTGTACCGAAGGTTGATACATGAATTCAAAAGTAGAAATTATTTTGCTTTAATTAGAAACCTTATTGCAAAGTCTTGGGGGGAGGGGAGAGATGGAGCTTATCATTTGATTGAAGCCAGATCTGTTTCCAGCATTAATATAGGGAACTCATAACAATAAATAGTTACCATAAATAATTTTTAACTTACATATGCTGGGAAGAGGCATTTAAAATCAACAAAAAAAATGGTATACTGTTTTAGCCCCCTTTTTCTGAATTGGCACCCACCTTCCTGGGCGGGAGCTTGTTCCAATGTGGTGTCTAGATCAAGGTCAGCAATGAAAATTTTAGCCCCTAGGTTAGGTGCCAGCACAAAGGTACAACACATTGTCACGTTCAGTCAGGTTGCTCTTCCTCCCTTCTGAATGCAACACCTCTGACACTGTACATTCATCCCATCTTTCCCCAAGTGAACAAAAGTCCCACAAATAAATGAATTTGAAAATAAAATCTGACTGGATTAAACAGAGTTCATTCAACAGCTTTACTTGTAATGCATTAAGAAGTACAATGGACCTATAAAAGCCCACATGCTTCACAAATGTGTGCATGCCATCCTTGTGCGCTGACCTTGAGAATCTTTTGTGGCTCTTTCTAATTGTTAGTATAGTGCTTCGGAAGCACACACACAAACATGACTTACTCTTTATTGCAGTGAACTTCAGAGCATGGTGACACAATGGTTTTAATTAGTTAAAACACTTCCTGAGTTTTCAGTGGGGAGGAGAAGGCAACACTGCCCAACTGCATTCAACCACAGCCCTCCTCTCTGTGCCTCCCCCTCGCAAAGCTTTTTCCTGAAATGATTTGTAAACCCATCTATAACTTCACAGGGGTGGGCTTGTATTTCAAACAAAATGGACATAGGCCTGGGACAGCAACGGGGTTCAGTGACTGGAGCATTGGAGGCAAATGCACTTGGGATTCACTTCGCAAGTGTGGAACTTACTTACAGGAAAGATTTGAGGTAACTAGAAAAAAATCTCTCTAAGGCTTGGTTTTTTCATTGATGGAAGAGTTGATGGTGATGTGAATCTTATAGGGTTGTGATAATGAATAAGGTCATATGTGTAAAACTCCTTGCATAGAATTCTGGTTACAGTTCATTGAGTGAGTACAAGGTGATCTGATTAGATCAATGAGTTAGACAAAGACATTAGGTGGCAGGTTGTTCTTTATGAAGTTTTGCTCCTTTTATCCAAAGTTTTCTTTTTTTGATAACATTTATGATTATTTTTGAATCAAAAAAAATTTTGTTAGTATAAAACTCCTTAAGGTGGGATGTGTCTCATTGGCTTTGTTATAGATCTGGCCATTAGTGGTTAATACATGTTTATTACATTTACTTGAAAGTTTCTGTGTCAAAGTGAACTTGGCTGGCTGTACCTAGTCCAACAAACTGTTCTGTCAGTTATTAGGTGACAGAAAACATGAGTACATTTTTAAAAAACAACATACAATCGATTCTCATTATTTGTGGTGTAGTTATGTTCTATGATTTCACTGCAAACACTGAATTAGCAAATACTGGACCGTTAGTTCTGGAGAAAATACAGGGTTAAGTTTCTATGAGCCTCTGTTCATAACATTTCCATCATCAGATCAGTGCATAACCTTGTTTCATGTATGTTTCTGTTAAAGGGTCTTATGTAATACACATCGTTGATTCCTTAACATTGGACTCATGGCCAACAGCTCTGATAGCCCTGCCCAAACAAAGCTTATCTATCCATTACATGTTTTCTCCACAAGTCCATCACAGCCTCTGTACTTATGAGCGCTGGACTTCACCCTTTGGGGGCTATTTTAAATAGTGAAATCACCAACAAAAAGCAAAAATGAAAAAAGCCTGTCACTAAACGGACTCTTTAAAGGACATTTGTTTACTCTCCGGAAGCTGACGTAGAAGGCAGAGTGTCGCCTTGACCTGTGACAGCTGGGCATGTGCACCGCGGGTGACTCGGATCCTCAAATGACCGTGACAGCACTGCCAATGTTGATTATGAAGTTACAAGTACAGTTTAGGGGGTAGGTGAATTTGCAGATACGGATCCTGCAAAAAGTGAGGGTCACCTGTATTCTGTTTTGTCCCTTTAAATGTCCCCGGTATACAGTGCATTTTCTGTTTTCCAGGGACGAAGCTGCATTCCCCCATCCGTGGACCATCGCTGCAGCTGTCCATGGGGGTGTCTGTCACTGGGGAGCCTCTGGTGTTTGTAACAGGACGGAGGCTGGAGCTCAGGCAGCCCCCACCCCGCTCCCCATGTGTGGCGGTGGTGGCCCTGCTTCTCGGTGGGCATTTACTTTCCTCCCTGCCCTGTAGGAGCTCACCCTGGCAGCAGTATCGGATTGTTTCTCTGGGATCCCATGATTTAGAAGCTCTTGCCCCCAAAAGCCTAAACAATTTGTTGTTGTTTCTTTTTTCAGTTGTTATTATTGGGGGAGGGGGATCGCGAAAGAGGACCTAGCCCCCGACGTGGGTGTGAGGGAGCTGGGGGGCTAAGGGCCGCTGCTCAGGAAGGAAAGGATGGGAGCAGCAATTCACCACCAGCCCAGCCTGTGGCGGGGGGTGGGGGGGTGCGGGGGCGGGGATGTCGTGTTTGAAGGTTGAAGCCAGATGCCAGGGTTGGCTTGAGTTTTACACACTTAAACACAGTACAGCCCTGTTGCAGTTTTTTCTTCTTAGAGCTCTTTTCCGCTGGCAGTTTTGAGAGGTTGATACTTGGAGGCCTACTGCAGCACTTTGAGCTTTGACGCACAGACTGTAAGCTCGTGACTGTGGCTCCCACTGCCGAAGATGAGTAATAGCGAATAGTCGTTGAGGACATAATACTGCTGGGCGCTGTTCCAGTCACTTTCCCTGTATTATTAGCTCATTTAATCTGTCCTTTCCACCCCAAGAACCCTCCCAGGTAAGCACTATTATTCTACCCACTTGGCAGATGAGGAAACTGAGGCAGAGAGTGGTCAAGGAGGATGTAAGCCCCCAGTTACGTAGCTAGTAGGCGGGGCGGGGCACCAGCCCAAACAGGCAGCCTGTGCCCTCAGCCCCACACAGAGCTACAGAATTACAGTGAAGTGTCTTTGGTTAACACCTCTGGTTCTTTGGATCCAGAAGTCAAGAGCCGCGCATAGGCATCATGCATGAGCTCCTGGAGGAGCCCTGCATCCCATGCCTCGGGGGATGAGAGATCTGCCTGACAGGCCTCTGTCCTCGTGGAGCTGCAGTCTTGGGAAGAGTGGAAATGGGCAAGAAATAGGCAGAAAACATCCGAGGTGCTCGGTGGATTCAGGTGCAGGAAAGAGCACTGGTCGGAGCAAGGAGGTGGGGCAGATGTTGGATAGTCAGAGATAAATAGGAAAGGTGTCTTTAAAGATAGCATTGAGATGGGTGTAGAAAAGTGGTCCTTGAAATTAGTCTACACCTTCTCGACCATCTGCAGCCAGCGTTAGTTGGGACCTTAGCCACAGCCATGGGATTAGAAACACATCTTCTCCTGGGCAGGAGGTTCTATCCCACCTGCAGGCCCTTATTCCTACCTGCTTTCCCCTCGTGGGGACCCGGAAGTGTGAGTGAGGTCGACTGACCGGTGAAGGAGTGGGTTCCAGATTTAATTAAAAGGGGAAAGGTCAGCATGGAACATTTGGTAGGAAAACAGTTTGGGATAGTCTTTGAATTTAGGCTTGCATTTACGTTCTTTGAGTCTCTCCTAGCTTTTTGGTTTTGTTGTTTAAAGCAACGTGATTCAAACCATTGAGTCTGCCTTGAATCTTTACAGCCCCTGAGAAAAGTTACAGTGCTTGCCTGACAGGCATTCATGGGCCCAGCCCCTGGAAGCATGGGTTGTGTGTGGGTCAGAGGTCCTGGGTTGGACCAGGGCACTGCCCCACCCGACATCCTGGGACCCCTTGGGAGCTCTCAGCTGGGACATGATACCCTCTTTGTGAGAAGGGGGAATGTAAGTACCACTTCATCAGACTCTGCAAAGTAGTAGCCGACTTTGTTCTATAGTCAGGCTGTTTTCCTTCCCCATAAGCCCCATCTCTGCTGCCCACTTCCACCCTCCAAGAGAGAAAAAGCCCAATTCTTTGCTCTGCAGAAAAAAACGGAAGATGTTGTAATACAGTCGTAACAGATCCCATGGCTCTTTAAGGTCGTGAGTTTACAGGCAATTGGTGTTATCGTTCTGGTGTGATTTATCTTCAGCCTCTCTATTCTGCTGCAGGGGGAAAGAGAGTCTTAATAACCTGTCGTGCAAAAATTTGGCAGTGCCAAAGAAATAATCCTTTACTATGTGTTTTTCTTCACTGACCTCTGCTGCTGACGTAAATGAGTAATGTATTCAAGTATCCATTCTGTAACATTGAAATGTTACTGTTCATTTGATTTTCTCTCCCCCTTTTGTCTTCATGTGAGAATAAAGCTAGTTAAAAATAACTGTGATAATTCTCTATATAGCAGTTCTCCAGCATCTGCCAAGAAATATACAGATCCTGTGATGGGTGGATCCACCCTACTTTGGGCTCTGGGGAAGAAGCGAGGTGCCAGCATTAATACAGGAAGGGTCCTTTGTATTGTGTTTCACTTACTTTCAGGGTAGCTTACTGACCTCTCAAGACTTTCCCTGCTTATGTATTCATTTTATCATTTAGTGTTAAGTTCTGTGATTCTTTTATGTATAGGTAGGAGGCTCTGGTTCCATGCCGTGGCATAGGATGTATAGGATGCTTTCCTCTGCAAGAAATTGAAAGCCCAAATCAAACTGGCTTTAGCAGTAAAGGGAATTTATTGGCTTCTGTTGCTGAAAAATCCAAAGGCAGATGGCTTTCAGGCTAGGGTTGATCCAGCCATTTCACAGTGTTACCACAAACCTGGTTCCTTTTCTTCTACTGGCTCTGCCTCTGCAATGGTTGGCTTTAAACCAAGAGTGGACCTCCCCCTGGTCCCACGATGGCTGGAAGCAGTGACTGGGGTCATGTAGTTAAGTGTTCACATCCAGAAGAGAGAAGAGTCTCAGAAAAGGTCTTTGTCTCTGCATTCTCCAAAAGGTCTTACTTAGGTCATGTGCCTGTCACTGGAGCCAGGAAGATACAGTACACTGATTGGCTTAGCCTAGGTCACAAGATGCATATCTGTAGGTGGGGTGTGGAGTCAGCATCCTCAGAAGTGCAGGATCCCTAGAAAGGAGAGAGGGAGGTGATGCTGGAGAAGCCACCAACAAATATCAAGTGTATATGGCTAATCAATCCCTGAGGTGTGAACAAAATACATAGCTTTTTTTTTTATTCTGGATGTTTAAATTGATAAATATTCGTGCTAGAAATAGGTCACTGAAGGCAGGGCTCTATGTATTTTTCTCAGTTCGCTCATCTTGATCCCTTGTTTTCCCTGGACATACAGGAGAAAGGCTTGTCAGAAGGAGGTCAGGTTGGGGAGCTCCTTCCTGCTATCCCAGAGTCTGAAATGGGAGGGAGGAAGGAAGCACAGAAATGGAGGCATCATTCCCCATTCAGTAAAATATTCTTCAAGACAAGATTATCTGTATTGCTTGCAACATTATTCTTAAAGAAACAGGTTTAATGAAATGGAAGCGTACTTAAGAAATAACCCTGCTTGATTTGTTTATTTCCCACACCACGGGCTCTCCTACTCACCATTCCGTGGCCCCTCCTTGCTCATACCATGCCACATCCTTGCCACATCCGTGCTCAAATTCTGGGTTTTGTAGGGAGCAATAAAGAAATGTGTAAATGACCTGTAACCTCTCATCCTCTGTCTGCAGTGGGCAGTTTGCAGTCGTGAAGAAATGCCGGGAGAAAAGCACTGGTCTACAGTATGCCGCCAAGTTTATCAAGAAAAGGAGGACGAAATCCAGCCGGCGGGGCGTGAGCCGCGAGGACATCGAGCGGGAGGTCAGCATACTGAAGGAGATCCAGCACCCCAACGTCATCACCCTACATGAGGTTTATGAAAACAAGACAGATGTCATCCTGATCTTAGAACTGTGAGTGCGGTCTGCGTGGCTGTGGCGGGGCCGGGGAGGCACAGGGTTGGGGGGTCAGGACCGTTGAGGTCCGCCCACGGCTGCCCTGCGGCGGGACAGGAACGAACTCTGCTTTGCCAAATCCGAGAACAACCGCGTGCTGCCTGCCCCGAGACCCGTCTGAGGTTCTCTAGAATGATGCTGAAGAGCGGCTTCCACGAATGTAGTGCCACCCGATTTGCAAGAGGGTCCCCAAATCTTGGGGGTTCCTCTTCCATTGGTCATGATGTCATCTGATTCCTGAGCTGTCTGATCAACTTTAAGCTTATGTTCTTTTTCTCCTCTCGCTGTTCCTCTGCCTTCCCTCAGTTTTTCTACTTTTCTTCCTCCTCCCTCCATCTTAGCCCCCCCACTTCCATTCTCAGCTGTTGGAACTGTCAACTCTAATTACATGAGAGGGTAAAATTGAACGAGCATCACTCAGAGGTGATTATAGGACTTGTTTTTAAAGCCGTTCACTTATTTTCTTGGGCAGGCCCTGCCTGTCGGATGTGGTTATGGGCAACGGACTGTAGTGTGTTGTTCTGTGATGTGTCTCTCTGTCCCCAGGCCCCTGTCTGAGCGTCCCACCCCTCGCAAAGAAGCCGGCTGGCGGGGAGGAGAGGAAGCTCCGCAGGAGCACCTGGCTGGGGATGCCTCTGGGCTGTGGGGATGGAGGGGAGGCATCAGGGCCTTGAGGGCAGGAACCACGGATGGAGCAGAAGAAGCCAGGGTGACACACTAGTCCCGGGTGGTTCTTAAGCATTGATAGGCCTTGCTGGTTTCCTGGGGCCTCCGGAATTCAGATCTGCTCTTCTGCCAGCCAAACAGCTCCCCGTGTTTGCAGATCTCTTAGGGTTAGGAGGTGATTTTTGAGACCAGATGGGATGGAAGGAAGTGAAGGGGGCTTTATGGAGGGCCCAGCCTAGCCCCAGGGGCCCCACACTGCAGGCACTCTGGGCTTTGCCCTCACAGGGGCCTGAGGGTGCCCACAGCTTCTTGTCTGTCACTGGGATGTGGGTACTTTTTTTTATGGGTCTGAGCAGCAACTTGCTTAATTATAAATTGGGGTTATGATAGCTACCCCCACAGGGTCTTGAGGAAATAAGTGACTTGAGAATTGGACGATACCTAGCACAGTGTCTGATTCGTGGACATCTTTCCTTCCTCCCTTTAAACCAGAAGGTTCTCAGCCTCTGCCCTACAGACATTGGGGGCTGGATAATTCTTTGTTCAGGGACCATCCTGTGCCTTGTGTGATATTTAGCAGCATCTCTGGCTTCTACCCATAGATGCTGGTGGCACCCTTCCCACGGGCTGTGACAACTAAAACTGTCTCCAGACAAGGCCACGTGTCCTCTGGGGGCAGAACACCCCCTTCTCCCCATTGAGAACCCCTGCTTTCAGGAAGAGCTGGGCTTTAAGAGCACAGGGGATTAAGGGGCTTGCTGGGGTACAGCCAAGGAAAGAGACATGTCACAGTGTAATCCTTGCTTTATATGGCGACTCGCGAACCAGACGGAACCGAGATCAAAATCCAGGCCAATCCTTTACTGTCCATAAGCCTGCATTTCCTGTCTTAAGGCTGTTGAAAGAGGCCACGAATACAAAATTCCTGGGGAAGAAATGTTACAGATCACAGCTGTTTTGCCTTTTCAGAGAATTATTAGGTTGTGCCCAGTGACTCAGGAATGTCGCTTATCCTCTTTATACCCGAGCTGTAGGGTGATGCTGTGCCTGCCGGCCCTTCTGGCTCCCCCTGGCCTGGGCATGTCCTGGACTCAGCTGCTGATGCCTGACCCCGTACCATAGACATTTCCCCTTAGGTCCATTTATCCTGTGCATCAGTTGGGTGACATACAACTATTTTTTTTTAACCACTTGATTTTTACAATTTTTTAAAATACCATATAGTTAATCTGATGCTGGAGGAGGGGTGTGCAAGTCTTAGGACGTTAACACACGTTTAAATCAGGATTCAGAATAGTCCCATCCCCTGCCCCCCAGCTCCCTTGTCTCATTCCTTTATAGTCACACACACCTTCCGCCCCCTACCTCCTTGCAACCGCTAAGTTCTTCTGTCTTCTCAAAAATGTCCTATAAATAGAATGATACAATATTCAGCCTTTTGAGACTGGCTTCTTTCACTCAGCGTATTACTTTTGAGATTCATACACGTGTGTTTCACTCCTTTTTATTGCTGAGTGGGATTCTGCTACATGGATGCGTGTTTGTCCACTTACCCCCTGAAGGACATTTGGGTTGTTTCTAGTATTTGGTGATCATGAATAAAGCTGCTATAAACATTCACTTACAGGCTTTTGTTCGATCTCGAGTTTTCATTTCTTTTTTTTTTAAGATTTACTTATTTATTTGAGAGAGAGAGAGAGCAAGAGCAGGGAGGGAGAGGGAGAGAGAATCTGAAACAGAGTCCCCGCCAAATGCAGAGTCCGACACGGGGCTCAGTCCCACAACCCTGAGATCGTGACCTGAGCCAAAACCCAAGAATCAGAGGCTGAGCCAACTGAGCCACCCAGGCGCCGCAAGTTTTCATTTATTTTGGATGAATACCCATGAGTGTGTAACTGCATGTGTAATTTTATGAGAAACTGCTGAGCGGTTTCCTGAAGCGGCCGCACAGGATAGCAGTCCCTCCAGCAAAGGCTGGGAGGTCCAGGTGCCCCACCAGCACTTGGAAGTGTCGGTATTTGACAGGGTCAGCGCTAGAACTGTAGCCGTTCTAGGAGATGCAGAGTGGCACATCGTGGTGACCTTGATTAAAGGTTGAGGGAGCCCACCGAGAACGGCCTTTAGATGGAAGGAACAGGAGAGGCCCGAGAAGACGTCCCTTCCCCATGGGGTCAGCTGCATCTTTCTCCTCCCTGAGTATTTGCCCTTCACAGCTTCCAGCACCCCTTGAGCTGATTGTCCCTGTCTTGTCACCCACCGGGCATGTGGGGAGTTGTGATGGTGACGTTTATGTGTCAATGGGGCTGTCCAGACGTTCGATCCAATATTATTCCAGGTTGTGTCTCTGAGGGTGTTTCTGAATGAGATTAACGTTTGAATCAGTAGACTGAATAAAACAGATCACCTTCCCCAGGGTGGGTGGGCCTCATCCAATCAGTTGAGGGCCCCGGTAGAATAAAAGGGAACCTTACCCCTAATAAGAGGGATTTCCTCT
The DNA here is from genome assembly GCF_002201575.2 of Neomonachus schauinslandi. NCBI lineage: Eukaryota > Metazoa > Chordata > Mammalia > Carnivora > Phocidae > Neomonachus > Neomonachus schauinslandi. The sequence goes on from NC_058415.1 coordinate 28,021,138, forward strand.
TACTAGATGGCCTTGGAGTCTAGGACGTTGGCTTTTTCCTGCCTTAGGACTGCATTGAACCATCGGCTCTCCTGGGTCTCTAGCCAGGTTCAGCCCACTCACCCTGCAGATCTGGAGACTTGTCAGCCTCTGTGATTATGTAAGCCAGTTCCTTAGAATGAATCCCTGCTCTCTCCACATATGTACACGTACCTCCTCTTGGTTCTGTTTCTCTGGAGACCCCTGACTGATACAGTCAGAAGGAAAGTATACCCTTGTTTAGACATCACAAGCCTGTCCCGTTGGTGTATACTTACTTCGCCATGAAGAGGTGTTTTAATTTTTTTTATTAACATAATGTATTTTTTGTTTCAGGGGTACAGGTCTGTGATTCATCAGTCTTACACAATTCACAGTGCTCACCATAGCACATACCCTCCCCAGTGTCCATCACCCAGCCCCCCAATCCCTTCCACCCCCTCCCCCCTAGCAACCCTCAGTTTGTTTCCTGAGATTAAGAGTCTCTTATAGTTTTTCTCCCCCTCCAGTTTCATCTTGTTTCATTTTTCCCTCCCTTCCCCTATGAGCCTCTGTCTTGTTTCTCAAATTCCTCATATCAGTGAGATCATATGATACTTGTCTTTCTCTGACTGACTTATTTCGCTTAGCATAATACCCTCCAGTTCCATCCACGTCGTTGCAAATGGCAAGATTTCTTTTTTTTTTTTTGATGGCTGCATAATATTCCATAATAGCCAAACTATGGGAAGAACCTAGATGTCCATCAACAGATGCATGGATAAAGAAGATGTGGTATATGTATATAGAGGTGTTTTAATTTTTAATAGACAATTGAAAATATTGGGTCTGCCTGGGAGAGATAGTCATCTTCGTCTTGGAAGAAATTATTTTTCTAAGTTCTGTTAGCTTTAAGGGAAGATTAGCCATCAGTGACACATTCCATCTCTTCTTTTCTTTCTTAAGAATGCTGAGGCAAGGACGCCTGCGTGGCTCAGTGGGTTAAGCGTCTGTCTTCGGCTCAGGTCATGATCCCAGGGTCCTGGGATCGAGTCCCACATAGGGCTCCCTGTTCAGCAGGGAGCTTGCTTCTCTCTCTGCCTGCCGCTCCCCCTCGTGCTCTCTCTCTCTCTGATAAATAAATAAATAAATCTTTTTTTTAAGAAAAGAATGCTGAGGCATGGTGGTGGTTCAGGAGAGAATCAAATGTATGAATTTGTGAGAAAATAACCCTATGATGGTATAGTGGCCACTTGTCTGAATCCCTGGGTTCAGTAATCTTTCAGTGGATATAGTTGTCTGATTTATTGCTTTGGGATGAACTCCCTGGTAAGTAGAGCTTCCTTCAGGCTTTCTGATGAAACGTGTTCCCCTCCTCGAAAATTTGTGCCTGACTCCCACTTATATGTGTGAGCTGTCACCGACAGACTCCAGGGCCATCCATACAGCTGAGGTGAAGACACCCCAAGCCACCACTCTCTTCCCTTTTTCACCAACTGCCTCCCATGACCTGGGCGGGCTACGGAAATGGCCTCGTTTCTGTCCTTTGAAGAAACTACCTGGTGTCTGTGTCAAAGGCACAGTTGTCAAATCCTAGTCTAGGATCTGCCCTTTAAGAATTTTGTAAGCCTTGCAAGTAGCTTTAAAGAATGAAGTCCCCCACCCCGCAAACCTGTTCTACTGGGAAAGAATCGTTTGTTTCGCAGCCGACCTGCTGTTGCAGCTCAGCACAGCATGCACACAGAGGAGGCGTACGTGATGTCTGATCACGATTTCATGCCTTCCCCATCCCACTGTTCCCTCGTGAAGCCATGCCAATCTGGAGCTCTCCTCTGACTCTGCTGTCACTCACCTGCGCATTGTCCCATGGGCAAGCCACGACAAAACTTTGAGGTCGGTACTTGACTCATTTCCTAACCTGTTACCTCATAGAAAGCGAAACTAAGCTCTCAGAACTTAAAGTCAGTGCTAATCAGCTTCTAGAATTCCATTCTTAAACTTGCTACTTAGAAATAACTACGTATTTTAGGCTATAGATAGTGGTGCATTTTTCTCTCTAGCTCTCCTCTGTCCAGACATGGTTCAAGCCCAACGGCCTCAGAGGTCAGAGAGGTGATGTAAGTGAGCAGGTGTGGTCTGCATGAAGCCTCAGGGTTGGGGAGGCATCGGGGAGCTGTGGGGACTGTGGCTCAGCCGGAATCCTGATGCCCCACATCAGACCAATCAGTTGATTGCTGCCATGTGCAATTTTAGATCTAGTGTTGCCAAGTCTTGTAATTTTTTCCAAGAAAAGTGTGTAATCTAGGCTTTCAACATTGGCAGTTCATAGTATACATAAACAGAAAAAATAAAACCTATCTGAAGGCCATACCTGCAGAGACCTGAGACTCCAGTCTGTTTTATTATAGCAGTTAAATATTAGTTGTGGGAGAAGCAGTGTGTGATAAATACGGTTGCAGACAGCCCAGAAGAGTAAGACGCACACTTAGCATGGAAAGTGATTTTTTTTAATGTATAGTGTGGTTTAACACAGTGGTTCTCCAACTTCAGCATGCATCAGAATCTCCTGGAAGGCTTATGAAAGTGTACATTACTTGGCTGTACTTCCGGAGTTTCTGATTCGGTGGGTCTGAGTGGCACCCAAGAATTGGCATTTTAAACAAATTCCCAGATGCTGCTGCTGATGGTGATCTGGTGATCGTCTTCTGAGAAGCTGTTATGGTTGACTTGTGGCCCTCCGGGCAAGATATGTTGAAATCCTAACTCCCAGTACCTCAAAATGTGACCTTATTTGGAAACAGGATCTGTGCAGATGGATTTCGTTAAGATGAGGTCATTTTGGAGTGAGGCGGGCCCCTAATCCACTCTGGCTGGTGCCATCATAAGGAGGAGGCCATGTGAAGATGGGGGATTGGAATGATGTGTCTGTAAGCTACAAGGAGAGAGGCATGGCGCAGCTTCTCCTTCAGAGCCCTCGGGAGGAACCAAGACGACCAGCACCTTGATTGTGGACTTCAGCACCTCTGTGAGGCAGTCAGTGTTTGTTGTTTTAAACCGCTCGATATGTGTACTTTGTTAAGGCAGCCCTAGCAAACTAATACGCAAATGCTAGTTGAATAGAACTCTGTACTTCCTAGACTGGGAGCCCACTCACAGGCTAGTCTAAAGTTCTGTAAGCAAGTCAAAACTGGAACAAAATACCTGATCACGGCGGCTCCGCCAGGCGACTAAGCCACAATGTGATGCGTAAATCTTACTCCCTGCTGAAGGCCTGGGCAGAAGAGGTGGCAAGGTCTTAACCCGAAGGCAGGAGCGGACATCACCCCATCCCCACCTGCTTTGGGATGGTCATCCCTGTAGCTTTGAATCACCTATCTGAAAGTTATCATGTGAAGATTTAGAAAGTAAAAATGCTCTCATTGCCATGTAAGTAGTGACACGGTGGGATGTGACAGGGAAATCAAACCTGTTTGGGTTTTCCAGTCTTACATTTTTCTCCTTATTTGTTCTGCTTGGAACTTAGAGCAGATCTTGAAATCAGAGTAGCCCTTTTCTTAGCTAGCTTGCGCACTCACTTGCTCTCTCTTTTTGTGATAGGAAATTCAATTTAATTAGTATACTGTGGTTGTAGCCAAGTGCAGGGCATGGAATGAATAAGGCATTCTGTTAATATTTTTCAATTTAGAAATGTAAGTTTTATTTGTTTATTTTTTATTGTGGTAAAAAACACATGAAATTGACCCATCTGAACCACTTTTCGGTGTACAGTACTGTTGTTTGCCCACTGTTGTACAGTAGATCTCCAGAACCTTTTCATCTTTCAAAACAAAGTCTGTACCTTTGGAATAACAACTCCCCTTATGAGCTTACTTTTTGACTCTGGCCAGGTTAATAATTGCTGGGATTCAGTTTGCTCATTGCAAACAACCACTGAGTTATACTCAAACATTAGCGCAATCTTAGGTCACTTTAGTCAGGATCCTTGTTAGAAGTTGGCTCCCTCTCTCTTTCATCGCCAAGCGGAGATGAGCTTTTTCATCATATATCAGCACGGTGTCTGTGGATGAATTCATGCCATACTGATGTTAGAGGGTCTGGAATCACAAGAGCTTTTCAAGGAGAAAATGCAGTGATTGGAGTGATGGTCTCAAGCTACCTTAAAAGGGGCAAAGTTGTGTGAAGCAGAATGCAGTTGTAGGGACATGTGTGATGCTGGTAAGTGAGGTGTCTCTGATGCTGGGGGGCCTGCCAGCCCCTCACCCTGACCTGACCCCCCACCCCTGCTCTTGGCTCCGCTCCTCTCCGGGTCCTCACAAGACACAAAAGCACACTCAGATTTCTTCAGTGCCTTTTTTTTTTTTTTCTTTTCCCTTTTCCCCCCGGCTACCTTTGTTCCCTCTTCTCTGAGCTCACGCCAGCTCTTTTGACTTTTTGAACTTTTGGTTTTATTCAGAGAGGTAATTTCGAGAACTGTGCTGGGTTGCACTTTTGGCACCTTGCTCCTCAGATATCTGCTGTTAGGCAAGAGCAGAGAACCAAAGTGCATTTGGCGGCAGCCCTACCTTTCACAACAGAACAAAATTACATAAAATAGGTTCTCTTCCATTCCGGCGCTCTCTCCAGAAACAAAACCCTGTACCTACATCTCCCCGCACACTCTCACTTCTTGCCAGCACCGTTGAAAAGTGTTCCCTCAGTGTTTATTCAGTGGGCATTTTCGCTCACGTAAGTGGGGTATTTGGTTGCTGAAAGATCTTAGAAAATTTGGGAAAATGGAAATTATAAAAACTACATGTGGCATCTGAGCTCAAAGATGTGTTGTTGTTTTTTTATCACATATTCGTTATCTGAGTGTCTGGCTTGGTGTTCTCTGTGCTGTATACGTGAGTTAATCGGTATTTGCAATCTTTGCTTACCTCCAAGAAAGACCTGTGGCCGCTGAGGTCTGGTAGATGGGTAGCAGCGCGGCCTGCCAGCCAGCCTTACAAACGTCCGTAGCCCCACGGACAGGCTGGCTGTTCGTGGACCCCTCCCCAGGGACCACAGACTGCTTTATGACACTCTGGGGTAATCCACATCCCCGGGAACGGTTCGCCCTTCCTCTTGGAAGCCGTGGCGTGAAATCCTATTATTCTTCCTGCCTTGGTCACTAACTCCCCTAACCAACACTTCGAGAGGATGTAACGGAGGGGAATTCTGTGGGATTGTGGCTTACCTGGCCCCTCAGACATTCTTATCTCCTCTTTTGTCCTGTTGCGTCTTCCTGCGGGCCCGGTTTCTTCTCTGTGTGGCTTGGGCCATCCCAGGGACGAGTCACAGGCTCCCTGTCCTGCTTGGCTTCCTCTCTACATCCAGGGCCCAGGTCCCTCCCAGGCCAAAGGCTGCCATTTTGGTGCTCCAGGCTCAGCCCAAACCTTGCACCTGGCTTTCCTCCATGCTAGTCGTATGGCACCCACGTCTAGGCACACTGTGCTCAGAATTCTGGGATGGTGGACAGGTTCAGCTTGGAGACAGTAGCCTCGGGGGACTCATCCCCAAAAAGGAGGGCACCCTGACTCCAGGACCTGGGTGGCATTCCCTTCTTAGGCCAGTGTCTACGGCAGGTCAGTAGCAACCACTCCCGATCATCCTTGAGCCTCTTAGAGCCTCCTTTCTGCCTCATGTCATTGCAAAATGTTGCTTAAAAACAAAGGGAAATACTTCTAAAACAACCTGGTATTTGCTTTTTTCCTCCTAATTTATATTTATAAGTAACCGAATATTACCTGACCTTCTCATGTTTAGTGGCTCCTTTTCTTTCCATGAGTGGGATTTGTTTTTAATGCAGTCAGAGTCACTGTAAGTGCAGATGAGGGGCCGCAGGGCTCCGGGGGCGTGGTGGTCGGTATTTGCACGTGCCATCCTCAGATGCCAGTTTCATCTCCCGTCTGTGAACCAACGCAGTTCCCACGCGTGGCCACCGTGTGACCCGAATGCTGCTGTGTGGACAAAGTTAGACGTGAGACATGGGCTTCCGGACCTGGACTTCCCTTGGTGACAGAGGTGTCCGTGGCTTTTCTCACCCAATATTCAGATGGGGAAATTCAAGTCGAACTGATTGTTTCAGAAACATAGGGTAGAACGTTCACTTCTTCTAAGGTCCTTCCAGTTTGGTGTGGATCTTCGCCAACTGTCTGGAGAAAGAGGATGTAGGTGAAGGACGAGAGAGGCTTTTCTTGGAGAAGAGAGGGAAGCTGTGCTTCACTTGACTCTTTGGGTCAGCCGCTGTGGGGCCCCTGCCTGGCCTTACCTTATTCAATCCTTGGATGCAGCCCCAGACTATTGTCACCAGCCTGCAGATTCAGGAAGCTGGGTCGGTTCTGTCCAGATCCAAGAGTGGGGGATTCTGATTCACAGACAATAGCTTTTCAGGGAGGAAGTTTTTTTGTCTGAGTCCTAAAATTCTGCCAAGCCCCTGTAGGACTTAGCCTACAAGGCCCACTGCCCATCTTTTAAATGCTGTCATCTTTGGAGGTGGTGGGGGAGGTGAAGGACATAGAGAAGATCCCCTCAGAGCACTGAGGGCTCTCCAAGCCTGCCCCACTCACTCTCCTCCTCATCTAGAGCTAGGCCAGTCACCTTGACCATTCCCCCCAGGGCAGTGATTTTCAACTTTCAGTGGATCTAGAGCTGTATTTGTGCCTCTCAGTTTCCAACCAGTGACGTTGTAGCTTTTGGCCACTAACTTGGACTTGGAGGACCTTTCTGTTTCTCCAGCGCTGCTTCTCCGGCAGCCGTGTTGTTCTTGCCCCTCATTTCTTAGCATTTCCACGATGCTGGGAAAAGGCAGAGCATGTTCTAGTGCAGCTGTGGGAATAATGGAAGTCCAGGAGGCAGGATGGTTTTGTGGCAGCTTTGGTATTACAGCTGCGTGTGCATATTTGTCCCCCTCGATATGTTTCTTTGAGGGCAAGACCGTGGCCGCCTCTGGCACACACAGCACTTAGGACTGTGGTCCAATAAATGTGTGAGAGTCCAAACAGAGCAAGAAAAACATCATGATGTAAGGCAAGGGTCATGGGTGTCTCAAGAGCCAGTTGACCCCTGATGTAGATGTTTTTATTCTTGAGTTGCTGATCTACTTGCTTGGGCTTCAGGAAACCTACTGTTGACTAAGTCTTCGAGAGGGTAAGGAATAAAACCTAGACTACAATAGCCAAAAAGTAGAAACAACCCAATGTCTATCAACTGACGAATGGATAAACGAAATGTGGTCTATCCATACAATGGACTCTTATGTGGCCATAAAAAACAATAAGGTACAAATACTCGCTACAACATCGATGAACCTTGGAAATGTTATGCTAAGCGAAAGAAGCCAGTCTCAAAAGACCATATATCATATGACTGGATTTATATGAAATGTCCAGAATAGGCCAGTTTGTAGAGACACAAAATGAATTAGTGGTTACCAAGGGCAGACAGGGTAGTGGTGACGGGGACTGGGGGTGGCTACTAATGGGCACAAGGTTTCTTTTGAGATGGTGAAAATGTTCTTTTTTTTTTTTTTTTTAAAGATTTTATTTATTTATTTGAGACGGAGAGCATGAGAGGGAGGAGGGTCAGAGGGAGAAGCAGACTCCCCGCCGAGCAGGGAGCCCGATGCGGGACTCAATCCCGGGACTCCAGGATCATGACCTGAGCCGAAGGCAGTCGCCTAACCAACTGAGCCACCCAGGCACCCTGAAAATGTTCTAAAATTAGGTTGTGGTGACAGTTGCACAACTCTGTGAATACTCGAAAAACCACTGAACTGTACACTTGAAGAGAGTCAGTTGTATGGTATGTGAGTTTTATCTCAATAAAACTTTAGAAGACATCTCTGATGGCTCCCTACTTCCCGTAGAATGAGGCCATGATCCATAGAATGGTGTAGGATGTTTAAATCCATGTCCAGCCTCCTCCTTATATCCAACCATTTCTCCTCCACGCCTTTCACCTCTGCCCCTGATGCTCAACCCACGGAGAAGCTCTTGCCTTTACTAGATTATTCCATGTTCTTACCCCCAATCCATTGTTTATTTTCACCTCTGCCTGACATCCCAAACCTTGCCCGCCTAGAGAACTCCTACTCATCTCTCAAAGCCCAGCTCACACATTATGCTCTCTCTCTTTGGCTTACCCACCTACCCCAGTTAGATTTAATTGTTTCCTTAATGTGTGTTTTCATCACCTTTTAGAAGTGTGTTGGTTATAGTACTTACCGTAGTGTATTTTAAATGTCTATGTGTATTTCTCCTGCAGGGGACTGTGAGCTTTTCAGAGGATGTGCCAGCATTTTACTTATTTGTCTCTCTGCCTCTGTCTCACCTCTCTCTAGAGGAGGGCGTGAATACTAGCACACAGTCCATGCCCGGTAAAAGTGGTTGAAGTTGAATTTAGTCAAGGAGGCCAACGGGGAAATCCTGATGAACAGCAAAGAGGGGTAGAGTAAGGACAGTGGGAATGACAAGAGGGAATGAAGCTGAAAGTTCTGCATCATTCATGATCTGCTGAAAGTAGCCTCTCTCCTGAGAACAGAACAGTTTGTCACGCTACCTGATTACCACGTTGGGCCTGAGAGCGCTGGGCCATCTGTGTGAGCTGGGTACCTGGGATGAAGAAGGAGTAGCCTGGAAGGATAGCTGGTGGGATTCTGAGGGACGGGAACTGAGAACCTACTATGTGCCTGGCATTATGGTGCTGGATGTCAGATTGTCACTGGTGTCTAGTATCATGATGACCGTCACATGGCAGGGACTCAATCAACATTTATGCAAAAGGAAAAGAAAAGAAAAGAAAAAAAAAAAGAGAAGAGGAGGAGGTGAGCTCGTCAGACAATCAGAAGTGACCTTTGCCCAGCGTAGCATTCCTCATAGAGCCGACCTTGCTCAAACCCTGGCATGGTCCCAGGCTGCCTATGCCGTTGAAAAAGAGATCCAGATCTCAGCTCCATCTTTCTTAGAGGCCTCAGGTGGGGGTGGTTCTCTGCTCTCTGTCTCCTCTTCCAACAGAGCAGGGTTCAGGCTCCCCGCTCTGCCAGGGTGTTCAGTAGGAGGCACTCAGCTCCGTGCCTGGCTTCTGCCAGTGGCTAGAATCTTTAGTGCTCCTGGAGGGAAACTGAGGCAGGAGGTGGTCTGATAGCTTCTCTACCTGCTGAGCGAATGTCCTCTCTTTCACCTTTCCCACCTCTTCCTCTTCCAACTCTGCCTCCTCCCCCTCAAATCCATCCTCGGACACAAGGGAAGGACCACTCTGCTTTAAGCCCATTTTCAGTCACAGCTTTCCGTGTCTCAGGGGGTGGCTCAAGGACCCCCGATCTGATGGGCCAGTGGTCTGTCTTCCTGGGATATCCACGTCGTTAACAACAGTTAGCAGCTTCCATTTGAGGCCTTTGGGCTGGATTGTCAGAGAGGATAAACCCGGTCCAGGAGTGAGAGGAGCGCGGGGTCCTTGTGCTTCCCTAGATAATAGCCGTCCCTTGTTTTCAACTAGACGGGACTGATTGATTTTGGAATAAACCTCCATCTATGGCTGTACCAGCTTGGTGGACTTCCCACTGGCCTTTTGTTCCAGCACCTGCTACAGTGACCAGGCTGAAGAGATGTCTGGCTGCCCCGGCTTTTCCGTTTGCCCCCATTTTGCTTGGCCTCATTATTTCTCTGGGTCTCCAAAGCTTGGATTGAAGCCATTTAAGTAAAAAGAGGATGGGTATATGCTGTTGAGTTGATTTCCCTTTATGCAAGCAATCTGTGTAGACCAATTGGAAGCGGAACTGGTTTCTCCCTCAGCCCTTCGTCTCCCACCCACATCCCCACCGTCTTGCCCATGGCAGTGCTTCTCATCCCTTGTCATGTCATGCCAGTGTGCATTGCACGTGGTCATTTGTTCAGAGCACAGAGCGGGGGCGGGGGGGGGTGGGCGGGGCGGGGCAGGAAACAGCTGAGGCTCTTTGTGGCTGGAGACGGCCACCCTGAAGGTCCGGCCAGGCACCTCTGGGCTCCATCCAGCCCCCTGAGGGTCGGAGCCCCTGCACCTCTGCACACTTGTACCCTATTTGTGGTACCTAGGTCGGCAGGCTCGGCCGTTGAGCTCTGGGACACCATACCAGAAGGCCACTTGTGGCCTGTCTCGTGGGCTCCCTGCCTGCACCGGCCCACCCAGGGATTCCTCCCTCCCTGAGGCCAAGTGTGCCCAGCATTCCTGCATCTCCTGGCCACCGTAAACGTCCCAAGGACGGGACCGTCTTTACAGTCAGCCTCCTGTGTATCACCTTCATTGTTGGTGTGGCATTTCCTGAATGTTCTCCAGGATCCACATCTCTCTTGAAATGTAGGGCCCATGACTGTCTGCGGTCCTCAGGATGTTGGCCAGTGGGGGATAGGCCTTGTGCTTGAGTTTCTAAGTCCACACTGCATTCCCTGCACTCGTGTTAAGGGTCTACTCTCGCCCCGCACCCCCTCTCTGGCACGCCAGCATCTGTTTTTTCCTGTCTGAATTTGCTTGTAATTGCACCTGGCGTGGACGCTGCTGACTCTCCCGCTCTACCCTCCCTTTCTTCTTCCCCACCACCCCCATCAGAACGGAGGCCTGGGTGGCTCCAGATCCAACGCTTCTCATCGCTCGAACCCAGAAACCTGAGATTCTGCAAGCGTCTACACCGGGCTCCCAACACGGTCCTTTCCTGCACATTATTACCTCTCTTCAAGGGCTTCCTTTGCTCTCATGGAATTATTTGGAAAGCACACTGAGCCATTTTCTACGAAGGTTTTCATGCCTGTGGTCTTCCACTTCTCTCCTCCTTCCCTTCCTGAACTGATGGACTCCATTGTTTTTGTTTGTTTCTAGAAGTTTTCTGGAAGCTCTAAACTGGTTTTATCACTTTGGCATATTTGTATGCTCCCTCCTCCATCCGTTCCTCTTTCCCATGTCGCTTCTCTCTCTATTCAGTATGGAAACAAAACTTCAAGTAGGGAATGAGAAAACAAGCAAGTGCTCAGAGTTGGGGGGGGTGGGGAGGGAGCTGTGGCACACGGGAATTCACCGTAGGAGTGATGACCACCTACATGAGACATCCCGTAGGTGTGACATGTCACCCCATTGCCCGATCACCCAAAAAACAACCATCAGTGTTTTCTTCTCCAGAGAAGAACCAACCACGTCTCCGAACCAATAGCATGTTTTCACGAGTTGCAATCATTTTGATCTAGTCAGTGGGCAGAGGGCAAGTTGATCCTGTTCCCTGAAAGAGGAAGAGAAACAAAATTGTTTTTGGTTTGTTGGCTTGTTTTATAAATGCCTCATTATATTCCTCATAAAGCTTCTTCAATTAAAAAGAGTGGTTTTTTTTTTTTTTTTTTGGTGGTGGGGTTGTTTTGGTTTTTTAGTACCTTGTCTAGCTGAAAATCACAGCCTCCTGTTTGAAAATCTGCCTCAGCACACTGTGGCTCCATTATTCCGGTCTTGAATTTGAGCATGCCGTCATTTAAGCGAGGGGTGGATAATCCTGTCAGGGAGCACTCGGACTGGAGCACAGCTGCTCTTTCGGCTGTGGCCACAGCCCCCAGCACCTTCTTCACAACTGGGAAATGCGGTCTGCTCCTGCCTGCTGGTATTGATAAATCATGATGCATTTTTTCGTTACCAACCCAGCATTCTCCTTCTGTCTCGGGTACTGAAAAAAATAGTCCTGATTCTGCTCTTTCATCAGTGAATGAAAGTGATTGCTTTAAAATCTGCATTTTCCCCTAGAGACCATGCTTTGATCCAGCTTCGCGGATTAGTCCCTCATGATGATAGAAGACCAGATTTTTGAAGCAAGGGACCTTGGAGATCCCAACTCAATTCCAAAATGTGGGTCTTTCTACAAGATTGGAACCTTCCTTTTCCTTCCACAGCCAGCAGAAGTCATGGGTTTGGTCCCTCACACACAAAGCATACATCCCCAAAAGCATATAGACCCGCTCTCTATTTATTATTCAATACCATTTCAGGCTTTCTTGCCAAGGGCAACTGTCTGTCCCCCTTGAATCATGGAAGCCCCATGTCTGCCAGGATACAAAGGAACTAAAATAAAATTTGTAGTTCCTGGAGAGTTTGAGGATCAGACAGAGCCGCCCAGATGGAGGGGTAACATGGTGGACTGGAGGCGGGTTGGGAGTGGAGGTTTGAGACAAGTTGGGGCTTCTGTGGAGGTTTCTGGACATCAAAGCAGAAGGATTTTTGACGTTTGCTGAGCAACTACTACATGCCCTGCTCTGTGCTAAGTGCTTTTCATTTCATCTCGCTTAATGAAGAAGCCACAAGAAACATCAGCCTCTTTAGAAAGCTTGGTCTGAAAAGCAAAACCCGTAAGATAAGGAGGTGAACCATTTCCCCTATACCTGGGAGGAAACTCCAGCAGCTGTATTTTTTCTGAATAATTGCCATTCATGGAGGACATTTATGTGCCAGGCATTGAGCTGAGTACATTATAAATGGCATGTCATGTAATCCTCACAGAAGCCCAAGGAGGTGGGGTTCTGAAGCCTCCTTTCTGGGTGTCTTCTGCTTTATAACAAACCACTCCAAAGCTTAATGACTTAAAATGGCAACGGTTGTTTGTTTTGATCGCGGATCTCGATGTGGGCATGGGTCGTGCCAGCTCATCTCTGCTCCCTGGAGCATCAGCTGGGCCACCGCATGGGGCTGGATGGTCCCCTTCCCAGGCAGCTCCCTCACCTGAGTGGCAGGATGGTGCTGGCTGTCGGCCGGGAGTTCAGTCAGGGGTGCTGACTCCGCTCGGTGTGCACCGCTCCCAGAGACGCTTGGGGTCACCCATAGCGTGGTAGCCGGGTTCCTAGGCCAAGTATTCCAAACAGGAAATGGAAGCTCTCAGCGTCTTAAGACTGACACGGCATCACGTCTTCCATCTTCCGTTGGTCAAGCAGACACAGAGCCTGCCCAGGTCCGAGGTGAGGAGAAAGAGACCGGCTCTCAGTGGGTCATATAAGAATTTGCAGCCATCTTTATTCTACCAGATGCCCAGAAAGGTGAAGTGCCTTACCCTGGGTCACACAGCTAGCACATGGGTAGAGTCCCCATGTTCCGCTTATTATGGATTCTTTGACACTCCTGAATTGGCCAGAGCGCCCAACTGACCTCATTCCAGACTTCCGTACCTTTTCCTACCATTGACTGGGCCTGTGCATCAACCTCACCATAGCTGCAGACACCCAGGAAAGCACATTCTAGAAACATTCCTAAATCACTTGACTTGGATTTGGAATTGACTTTAGGAGCAACCCTGGCAGAATCCTAGGCTTGAAAACAAAAGAGCCGGGGGTGTGTGAGACCCATCTTTAGATTTGGGAATGAAGATGTGTAGGTCACAGAGTGTCTTGTGTTCTGTGACCATGTTGTTCCTGAGCAGGGTTTGGCAACTACAGCCAGTGGGCCAAAGCCTGCTGCCTATTTGTGCACAGCTCTGGAGGGGGAAAAAAAATGGCTCTACATTTTTAAACAGTTGAAGGAAAAAGCAAGAAGACTATATAGCAGAGTCGAAAAGTTGCAACAGAGACCAAATAGTCTACAAAGCCTCTGACAGAAAAGTTCGTTGACCCCTGTTCTAGAAGGCAGGATCGGGACCTGTGTTACCAGAGCTAGATTTCAGGTCTACATGAGAAGGACTTTTCTGACTAGAGTCGTCCGTGAGGAATAGCAGCTCACAGCTGAAGGTTATGCAGACAGGTGGCGGAGCCGAGGATGCTATAGATCTGTGGTGTGCTGGAAAAAAATGTGTAACAGCCGGCTCTCCAGGCAAGGGAAGCCCTGATTTGTAATGTTTGTCTATTTCTATGGTACAAATCCCACCGTGGCCAGTTTCCAGTTCCAACTTGATGTCACTTCAGGCAGAGTGGGGAGGAGACGCACGTAAGCTGCTCTTGGAGCCCCAGTTTACCACCGCGACAGGCTCAGGGGATCGACAGCATGGCATGCTGCCCCTCAGGTAGCTCCCAGGCTAGGGACACACATGGGTTTGGGGAGGAACATCAGTGTTGGAAAAGCCTTTGAAATTCCACCCGCCTCTCTGGGCTCACAGGCAGCCCTTGTTAAAATCTGCAAACGCGGGGGCACCTGGGTGGCTCAGTCGGTTACGTGTCTGCCTTCGACTCAGGTCATGATCCCGGGGTCCTGGGATCGAGTCCCGCATCGGGCTCCCTGCTCAGCGGAGAGCCTGCTTCTCCCTCTCCCTCTCCCTCTGCCACTCCTCCTGGCTTGTACTCTCTCTCTCAAGTAAATAAATGAAATCTTTAAAAAAAAAAAAAAAAAAAAAAAAAAAATCTGCAAACGCGGAAAGATGAGGACTTGCCCCGGCTCCCTCACTGCTAAGCTCCACCTGCTGTTTCATTGTCTGCACATTTGGTTTCGAAAATCTTGATTTCTGCAAAGAGTGGTAAGTTTGAGTGCATCCAAATTTAGAACTTGTTTAAAGCATCACTTTAAGCAAAGTTAGAAGACAAATGACAGATTGGGAGAAAACACTGGGAATCTAGAAGAGATCGAGGTTTAGAGTCGAGAGGATGATGGAACACTTATCAGTTGAGTAAAATTAAGAAACAGTTGACAGTCCAGTAGGAAAATGGGCAGAGAGTGTGGACGGTTTACACTCACGCAGATACAAAAGGCTGATCAACGTGAAAAATGAGCAGTCTTTTGATCTGAAAGAGCAGCTGTCTGTCTCACTGCTAGCAGGGACACGTTGGGTACAGCAGTGAGTCATTAATGTCATCCACTGGATTGGCCCAAAGTAATAATACTAAGCACAGGCGTTGTGTGGTTGGTGTTATACAAGCTGCATCACATTCGCCAGCTACAGCTGGAGGAGCATAAACCGAGACTGAAAACAAGCACATCCCAGGGCGCCTGGGTGGCTCAGTCGGTTAAGCGTCTGCCTTCGGCTCAGGTCATGATCCCGGGGTCCTGGGATCGAGCCCTGTGTCGGGCTCCCTGCTCGGTGGGGAGTCTGCTTTTCTCTCTGCCCCCCAACCCCCGCTCATGCTCTTTCTCTCTCTCTCGCTCTTGCTTTGCACTCTCTCTCAAATAAATAAATAAAATCTTTAAAAATAAATAAAATAAAAACAAGCATATCCTATGACCTAGAAATTCCAAATCAGGCTATGCATCTGAGGGTCTAGAAAAACCCTTACATCTTTAGGAGGCAGGTACACACACAAAAAATCATTGCCTCGTAGTTTGTGATCGTGAAAAATTAGAAACAACATAGAGCCCACGAGCCAGGGAATGGCCAAGTAAACACGGGTCTGACATCCCCATGGCTGTCGGGCAGCACACAAAGGAGCACGCAAGAGCTCGCACCAACGAGCATTGCCAAAGTGAGGTAGCAAGCTGCAGAATGATGCGCACAGACTCTGATACCATTTATGTCCTTAAAATGTAGTGCTGTGCAGTTCACAGAATATACAGAGAAAGTTCTGGGGGGCTACTCAGCATATTCAAAGTAGTGTACACTTCGGAGGAGGTGGAGAGGGAGAGGGCCCGGACTGGGGAGGAGGGCGATAGTCAGAGGGACTTCAGTTTTATATATGGCTGTTTTAATTTTTCTTAAGGAGAATATGTATTTCTTCTATAATATTTTTAAGAGACCAATTAAAGGGGCACCTGGCGGTGGCTCTGTCGGTTCAGTGTCGTATTCTTGGTTTTGGCTCAGGTCGTGATCTCCGGGTCATGAGACCGAGCCCTGCATCGGGCTCCGCACTCAGCGTAGAGTCTACTTGAGACTCTCCCTCTCCCTCTGCCTCTCCCCTGCCCCCCGCACCGTGCTCGCGCTCTTTCTCTCTCTCTCTTCCTCTCTCAAAGAAATCAATCTTAAAAAAAAAAGAGAGACCAAGTTAAAGTTCTGTTCTGCCCAAATGGAGTGGCTTCTGTAAGAGACTGTGCCAGCTCCCTGGGTAAGCACAGACCTGCTAGGTTGGCCATGTGGGGGGCTGCAGGGCAGAGCAGGGCAGTGTCCGGGTGTGGGGGTCACTTTGGCCCTTGAGACTGAACTTCCCTTGAGGAATGTCCCTCATCACCTCTCTCACCTCCACACAGGCCTTGGTATTCCCTTCATGCTCTTGACTGACTAAGCAAGGAACCGCTTTGTCTGAAATCTTCTGTTGCTCTGTCTAGACGGGACCATGTTAAAGAAGAGAAATAGTCACAGTAAGCGGATGGTGTTGGGGTGGGACTGCCAGCACTTCTTCCTGCTTGCCTGCGCCCGCCTCCCCCCTCAGCACACACTTTCTCCCGTCGTCCCCCTCGCTGCCCTCAAGTACATCTGACTCCTCTGTGTCCAGACCCAAGGAAACGGAGCCGAGGCCCACCTTCCAACTTAAATGTCTAAGAACCCACCTCTTCCCCAGGTTTGTGGCCTCAGGAATGTCTCCTCATTTCAGGGAAACCCTGTTTTTTGTTTTTTAAAGATTTTATTTATTTATTTGACAGAGAGAGACAGCAAGAGAGGGAACACAAGTAGGGGCAGAGGCAGAGGGAGAAGCAGGCTTCCCGTGGAGCAGGGAGCCCGATGTGGGGCTCGATCCCAGGACCCTGGAACCATGACCTGAGCCGAAGGCAGATGCTCAACGACTGAGCCACCCAGGCGCCCTGAAACCCTGCTTTTTAACCACAGTGAGTAGCCTCACGGCCACGTCAGAATCCCACCCCGTAAGCTGGCGTCTGGACGAGAGACACAGAGAGTAGCTCACGGGTTTTCCTCACCCAGACACCCGTGACTAAGTGGAGTGGAGGTCAGGGACAGCTGCCTGGAATATTAATCCAAGTGCCGGGTGCCAGACGCTCATATCCTAAGTCATATTTTTCTCCTTTCATCCCTAGTAGTAATAATGAACAGTAGGTATTATCATCCCCATTTTATAGACAAAGAAACTGTCTCTCGAAGTAACTTAACCCATCTGAAGTCACAGAGCCCAGATCGAAACCCAGAATGCCTGCCTCCAACGCCTTTTACCCTTGGAGTGACGTTCTTCCCGTAGGGATTTCATTCTAGAAACCCTCAGAAGGTTCCACCCTGCTTTCGGCACCGCCTCTCTGGGTAGAGTGAAAGATCACTCCCCCCCATGAATTTTGAGTGTCAGGCATGCTGTTCTGTGAGAATCCCCAGAACTCCTTTTAAGTTGTTCCTTGAACTTGAATTTGAGGTGAAAACAGAAAATGTATTTTCAGAGACAGCTTATGTTTTGGATTCAAAGGAGGCAGGGCTAATTCAGAGGAGGTGTGAAGATCAGGAACTCCTTTGATGCTATTTATAAGGTACCTTGGGGGCAACACGGTATATAAGCAGAGAATGGTGTTCTCAGGCCCCCAGTCTACCGCAAGCCTTAAATCTTAAACCTATTTCGCAAAATCGAGAAGGAGGGTATTGTGTTCACCTTTCCCTTTGGATTCCCAGCTTCAGTTTTGCATTCCCCAAAGTCCTCAGTTACCCAGGGGAATTCAGTTAGAAGGTGAGAGGTGAGAGTGTGAAAACCCTCCAGGGCTTCCCCTAGATTAACAAGAAAGAACATTCTGCAGGGAGTGAAGACAGTAGAGGCAGGAAGTGGCTGGGCACTTGCCCTCAACCTTCACATCACTTCCGCCAGGAGAGGTCCACCACATCTCAGAGTGTCAGGGGAATTACGTTGGGACAGGACCAGATATGCATTTCTCCCCCCACATTTTTCGGACTTGGATTAAAAGTTTTTGTAACAGTGCGTGAAGGAACCCTTCCTTCCTAGGAGAATCTGAAAGTGAGGCTAATGAAAAACATTAGTGGATTCTAATTACCCTCACCGAGTCTCATTTGCTCTAGCCATCCTGTAACGTTTTGCTTGCAGCCTGTGAGCAGCTTCTGCCTATTAGGGGTTGGATTGTACCCACCTCCTGAAAAAAAGAAAAGAGATATGTTGAAGTCCCAACCCCTAGCACCTCAGAATGTGACCTTCTTTGAAAATAGAGCCTTCATGGATATCGTCAAGGGACAATGAAGCCACTAGGGTGGGTGCTCATCCGGTCGGGCTGGTGTCCTTATAAGAGGGGAAATTGAGGCACAGACACAGACATGTGTAGAGAGAGGCCATGTGAGGGCTGAGGCCCGGAGTGAGTGGTGCTTCTCCAGACCGAGGACGCCAGAGGTTGCTGGCACACTGCTAAGAGCTGGGAGAAGCAAGGAAGATCCCTCTAGAGGGTTCAGAGGGAACACAGTGCTGCCAACAGCTTGGTTTCAGACTTGGAGCCAACAGAACTTGAGACAAGAAATTCTGTTAGTTGGGCCACCCCGTTTGTTGGTGTGGTCCTAGCTAACTGATACAACTACTATACCTCACCCCCATAAAATACACATTTAGGTGAAGTAAGACCGAGAATTTCAGTTTGTCAATCATAGGTAATGTGACATGTTTTCCGAAGATGATTGCAACATCCTCTCCTGTCCTACATGCTGTCTAGAGCCTTGAAGTTCCCCCATCAAGAGATGAATTCTAACCCCCCTCCTCTTGAATCCGGAGGAGCTTTCGACTTGATTTTAGTGCTGTATGGCTGCTGAAGCAGCTTCCACCCTGCTTGCTGGGACACTGGTCCTGGAGCCGGAACTTCCATGTCAACAGTCTCCTTGTCTTGAGTCCGCCATGCTGTGAGGAAGCCCAGACTAGCCCAGGTGTAGAGGCTGCATGGAGCCATGAGTTTACATGGAGAGAGGTGCCCAGACAGTCCCCCAGGTGGTGCAGCATCCCTGTGCTGTCAGCCGCAGCTCCTGTCTGATTGCCATCCCTGTGACAGACCTGAAGCCGGACCTCCCCAGCCAAGCCTTCCCAGATTCTGGATCCATAGAAACCGAAGGAGATAAGAAAATGATTATCATGCTTAAAGGCACTAAGTTCTGGGGAGATGTGTTGCCCAGCACTAGATAATTAGAATAGTTAGCGTACTCTGTGCTTTGCATTGGTTGCTTTCCTCTAATTTTAATTTAAAAAATACATTGTATTCTTACTTCTGATTAAATAGATTTGTATTTAGAACAGATGGAACACAACTGCAAAATATCAGTGGCTTAACGTAGTAGGATTTACCTCTCACTCAAAGTACAATGTGGATGTTGCAGGTTGGATGGCTGTCCTCCAGACAGTGACTCAGGGATCCATATTCTTTCTTCTTAATATCTCTGCTGCCCCTGGTCCCCCTTGGGGTCCTCTGCTGGGTCATTAGTGTTCAGGTAGCCAAAGAGAGAGGGGAGAGAGTGAGCGGAGGATAGTACAGGATATTACAGAGGCGAGGCCTGAAAGAAGGAAGTAGGAAGTAGATTCTGGGAAATTGCATTTTTGCCATATTCCCCCAGTTACGATGCACAGGAAGGTCAGGAGTCACTTGGCCCAATTGTTCAACCCTCTCATTTTACGGATGGCAACGTTGAGGCCCGGAGCAGTGCTGGGAGCTCCATACTTTCCTCCAAGTCACCCACAGCCTAGGGCCAGAGCCAGGGTTGGGGGCCTATGTGCTAAGGTGCCTCCAGTCCTCCCTCTGGCCATGCCACCTCCCAGGGCCGGTGTGATAGCAGGCCAGGACCCCAGGAGCGTGCCCTGAATTGTTCCAGTGGCTCCCCATTCAGCACATGGGGAAACCAGCCCAACACTGATGAATCATAGCATTTGCCTTGAGATACCTCATCAGGTGTAGTTAGCTTGTAGCCAAGAGTCCCTTACAGTTTAGCTTATGACCAGATCTAGTCCAGAACACGTCCTGCTATATCTTGGATAATTACTAGCCAAAGTCAGGGACCCTGAATAGTATTGTAATTTAGAAATTGGAATTCTGTAATAATGTCTCTGTCACTCTGAAGGCCCCCTTTGTTTTTAAAATTCGAATGTATCCTAACTACATTCCGTGACGGCTACCTTATAGGGGAGGCATTGGCAGTAGAGGAAGGCGTGAGGAGAAGGAACCTTCCTACCTTCCAGCTTTCTTGGTGAACACAGCAATGCTTATTAGCATGCATTTCACACAATTTCCATGATAATGCTATAATTTCAAACACTCTGAGTCAAAGACCTAATAAAGGAGGTTAGACTTGCTTTCTCAATTTGCTGCACAGATTGTGCATCTCTCCCTCCCCATCAATCTTCCTTCTCCTAAGCAAAATGTAAAATTTGGAACAAAGGGTGGAAATACCAAGGTTTTGACTGATCTTATTAACATTATCCTGCTGTTCACCAACAACATCGTAAGCATTTGCGTTCTGGTTCTAAGCATGTATAT
Organism: Neomonachus schauinslandi; assembly: GCF_002201575.2. NCBI lineage: Eukaryota > Metazoa > Chordata > Mammalia > Carnivora > Phocidae > Neomonachus > Neomonachus schauinslandi. Next base: position 28,041,439 of record NC_058415.1, read on the forward strand.
GGAAAAAAATCCTCTGGTCACTTTCAACCTTCGGAGATTTGGGGAACAAATGGGGTAAATTATCCAATGATGCTTATCGTGCCCCCAAACCTTCACTGAAGTCATTTAGTGTTGCCTTGATTAATGACTAAATATTTGATAAGCTATATTTAAAATTGATGGCTAGAACATCTGCCTTCCCGTACTGGTGTGAAGGAGAATGTATATATTTGTAATGGCCTTCAGGGCACCATGGAGCCAGTGATGGGTCCAGGCCCAGTGAGATGGGGGCCCTCCCAACACGGCTGAAGCCCAGCTGAATGATTCCCTGGATGAGCCACAGCATGAACCTTATCATGAACACCATGAGGTTTGAACAGTGCCTGGAGAAGGGTGGCGGAGAAATCAGAGATGATTCATGCCTCCTTCCTCTCAGTCTTGGTCAGGCACCACCACTTTGCGGGCTGGTCCCTCACTCTCCTTCACTCTGGGGGCTCCAGGGTTGTTCCTGGCTCTCACTAATGTGGTCAGGAAGCACTGTGGGAGTTGAGTTGCTCAAGACAGGAAGACTGAATACGGCAGGAGGTGAGCAGGCCCAGGGAAAGGCAAACCTGGTTTCTGTTGGCCGAACCAAGTGAACAGACCCAGTTCAAGACAGTGTTCTGGTCATCTGTTGCTGTGTAACAAACTACCCCCAGATCTGGTGGGAGGCAGGATAGGTTCCCAGGGAAGCAGACTTTGAGATGGAGAAGAGTGTGCAAGATGTTTATGAAGAACTGCCATTAGAATCAAGACATGGAATGGAGGGGAAGGAGCAGTTGAGTGCAGAAGAGGCCATGCTGCCTTGCAGCTCAGTGACAGCCCCAGCTGGCCCAACACAAAGTTCTGAAGGACCCTTAGAGTTGCCCCAGGTTGAGATGACCTGACCTTTATGTCAGGGTAGGCAAATCCAGGTGGCCACCTATTTTTATAAATAAAGTTTTATTGGAACACAGCTACACCCCTCCATTTACATATTGTCTGAGGCTGCTCTCTCCTTACTTGGGCAGAGTTAAGTAGTTGTGGCAGAGCTCTATGGCCCCCAAAGCCTGAAATATTTATATCTAGCCCTTCATAGAAGTTTGTTCAGCCCAGCTTTATGTTCCTATGCTCAGCAGCCCCTGGGCGTGACATTGGGCAGCAGCTTCCTGCAGAGGCAAGCTCTGGTGTCCCCACAGTAGTCAGCTAGCAGGTCCTTCCTCCACAGGGAGCATGGGTGGTGCTCACTGTGTCCACCAAAGCAGATTGAAATGACCATTTTATTTTGCACACGATTTTGTGAGTCAGGAATTCTAGAAGGGCTCAGATGGAGAGTCTGACTTCCTTGGCGTCAGCTGGCCTGGAGGATCCACTTCCAAGATGTCTTCCTTGCTTAATGCTCTTTGGCTTCTTTCTCTGTTTATGGGGTGTCCCATCTTCCAGTGTTTCTTCGTACCGCATGAGGTGGTTTTGTGATCATCACACTTCTTCGTGAAGGCTTCAGCATGTGGTAGCCACAGGCCTACGAAGACCCACACCGAAGCCAGCGCGGAGTCACTGCTCTGTCTTATTGGTCAGAGCGGCCGCAGGATCTGGTGAGATTCAAGGTGGCGGAGCCCCAGAGGCGCGATCACAGCTCAGGAGAGCGTGTGGCAGGACATCCTGTGGCGCCATCCTTGGACAATACAGAATGTCTCAGTGGGCCGGTAGCTGGCTCGTCCAGGTCACGGAGCTCTTCGTGCGTCCCAACCCCACGGTCACCATCATCCCGGGGGTGGCTTGAAATGGCCGTGAGAGGAACAGGACACCTCGGGAATGGAATGGACTGGGCCTCGTCCCCGTCCCCAACCCCAGAGAGCCCATTGTTAAACATGGACCAGCACACCACTGCCGCTGTGGGAGGGCTTTCAGTTTGAAACCAGATGAGAAGAAAAACAGTATTTATTGAGCGCCAAGGGCTCTCCATGCCCTGGCACCTCAGAACAACTCTGTGGTGTGCGATTGTCCCTTATTTTACAGAAGAGCAGTCCCAGGCTCAGCAAGGTTGGGTATTGGGGCAGGATTTGAACTGGGGTCTCCTCAGCCCCTGCTGTCCTGCCCCACAGAGCCTAGAGCCCTCAGGAGAAGGAAACGGGTTGCTCTTCACTGACCCAAAGGAAGCTCAGGTCCGATGTGAGGTGGGGAAAGCTGCCTAAGAGCAAAGGAACAAAGGCCTGGCCTGGAGCCGCAGTGGGACCCAGGCCCCCGCCCTGCACTGCGGTTTTGGGTACTAGCACGTTCACCCCATCTCCAGGCATCCAACCCCAGCCACTTCTCACTGTCAGGAAACTTCCGATGTGTCCAGAGGCACAAGTGGTCTGTGTGAGCGAGCAGGAGTGGGGACGCCCCTGAAGGCAGGACAGGGCGAGGCAAGGCTGGGCCGGCCCCCACAGTCCCAGCAGCACCCCCTTCCCGGGAGCGCAGTGGTTGGGCCAGACAATGGACTTGAGGGGGCGGGAGAGGGGAGAAGCAGGACGGGAAGGGGGTTTTCATGTTGGACCCCTGGGGCAGGTGGCATGGCATTCGACAGGGATGGTGGTGACCCTCCTTCAAATGGCACCCATTCCGCTTACTGACCTCAGCCTCCTGACGGACTTGGTAGTCTCTTCGTGTATATTTATTACTTTCTGTTGGTCAAATCCTCAAAGGACTAAGTCCTATGATACCTGTCTGGTGAGAAAATGAGGCCCAGTGTGAAGGAGTAAGCTTCCAGCTGCAGAGTTAAGATGTGTACCGGGTGCGCCAACTCTGGACCTTACCCCACCACGTGGTCCACGGCAGCGCTGGCCAGAGATAAGGAAGCACCTAGATGATAGAGCATCATCCTCAAAATTACTTGGTTCATCATTTCCCATTTTTCCCTCCCTTCCCCTCCCTAGAGTTGAAGGAATCCCTCTCCCTGTTTTGTTGGTTTTAAGAAGAATAAGAAGATAGAAAAGTGAGGAGTGGTGGGCTCCCAGTGCAGTCATGGCCAAGGGCTCCGTGGAGAGAGGAGGGCAGCAGGCCCCCAGGGTGCAGGCAGGGAGGCCCCTACCGTGGGAGTGTCAGTCAGTGCCGCCTGTAGACCTCTGCCATCCAGGCAGGGCTCCTGGCCTTCATGGCTGGCTCAGGCTCTGGGGCCCATGGTAGGTCTGTATGAGCACTCTGCTCGGGTCCCAGGAGTCACCTCGCCTTTCAGATAAACATCCAAATGCTAAATATCAGAGGGATGCTGTGCATCAGGAGAATGCAATTAAAACTTTGAAAAATGTTCCTCACTTTTGAGAGTGCTAAGGATCACCCGGGACGCTGGTTAGATATTCTGCGTTTCTCAGTCCCCGCTCTCAGAAACTCTCAGGCAGCAGGCTGGAACAGAGGTCCAGAATCTGCATTTTTAAAAGGCCCCAAGCAATCCAGATGCTAGTGGACCTGGGGCCAGGCTAAGAAAAACAACTTAGAGAGTGAAGGGGCAGGATCTGACCCCTTTCTTTAAGACGTCGGCTTTCTTGTCATTAGAGTTTAATCTCGTAAGCACCGGTTTTCTTTTCTGGATGTGGAAGTGGTAGGTATGTTTATGGAGCTGTCTTGCCAAAAGAAAGATAATGAACACAGCATTTATGTGCATAATTGCAGTTAATTATTATGTTGTGAATGAATGGTTAAACTTGAGAAAAGATGAACTTATAAAAACTCTTATTAAAAGTTCCCTGTTATTTGCCATTAATTACTGCTGTGGATTTCTTCAGGGAGTTTGTTCGCTTATTCACCGGCTAACAAAGTTTTGAGCTCTTGCTGTGTGGCTGGCACTGTGTGAGTCCCGGGGGACAGCCGTGGGCTGACCTCTGTCCATCAGGGGGTTACAGTCTGGCCAGGGAGACTGATTCATAAATCCCTAAACAACCCTCGTGCATTTCAAATTTGCGTATGTTTATTCTTACTAGGAAAGGCATTTGTTAAATTCATTACTAAATGTGATTTTTTATAAATATATAAGGATTTATATATAAACAGATACAAAATAACAATAAGAAAACTCTTGTAGGCCATATGTTGTGATTTGGGGCTTAAAAGAATTGATTAGCGCACAGATTATGAACTTTCCAGGCACTCTCTGACTGCACGAGGAAGATATGTGCTATAAATTCTACACAGAGTTGGCTTATCATTTTGTTTTGTTTTTAAATCAGTGAGTTAAGACTTCACCTGTATGTATGTGTAAGTAAGATGTTTTAAAGATACATTCCTCCCCCCATCACGCCTCTGCTCGCTGCCCTCACCTGTGAACATAGCACACGAGGAGGTTGGTACCCAGGTGCTTTCCAGCACAAATGTACCTGAAGGCAGAATTCCCATCTAGTGGTGAGAAACATGGAGAATTCTGGTTCCTCGCTTAG